>NC_068962.1:13998938-14305972 GCF_026419915.1 Harpia harpyja | reverse complement strand
ACTTGAAAAAAGGAATCCAACTCTGACTACCTTTTGACAGTATAACTTTCTGAACCATCTTCCAAGAAAAAAATTCCTTCTTAACTAGGATTATAGCAAGATAGATACTTTGTTATGCAAACGTGTATTTCTGTGCAGACATCGTAATCCACGTTGGAGGTTTCCTTGAACTCTAAAGCCACTTTATTTTGGATTCACAGAGATATAGTTGCAAAACAAAATAAGCTCTGAGATAGAGTTTTTGAGACTGAATAGAGAGAATTAAGTGGATAGTAAAAGTCAGCAATGTCAATGTTTCCTAGTATGGTTTTGTTTTGCCTGAGGATCAATCCTTCTCAAAGGTACTGGGATTATTTTTTTTCTCCTGGATGAGTGAAAAAATGAGTGTATGTGAATGTCATTTCCCATTCTCTATAAAAATCTCTTCCATCATGGAAAGTTTTAAGAATCCTGTTTGCAAAATCTGGTTTCAAAAATATTCTTGATGCCTTCAGTTTCCAGAATATCAGTTTTATGATGTGGTCGCTGCCCAGAATCTGCAGTAACATTTTTGGTTATGCAGCTGACCACATGTTAAATGATCATGCTGTTCTTTATCTGACCCTAAGGTATTGGTGGCTTGTTTGGGAGCTATGACTTAGTCTGGACATGTGGATAAGAGTTCTCTTCAGTAGTTTATTTCTTTCATAGAGTATTTTAAGGATGTTAATATGTATTTTGTCTATGTTTCCACAGGCTCTTCCCCTGGAGATCTATAGGACTCCATCTGTTCAAAACAGCTGCCAAATGCTTTTGTGAGTGTGTGTGTGCGCCTATGTATAAATAAAAAATATGCTAGTAAGAAAGCCTGAGACTTTTCTGTAGTTGTGATCTCACCTGCATTGTTATAATGCACAGTTTTATGTATTCCTGTCTCTGAAGCAGAGATATTACCCTTTCTTTCTCAGTTGAGATAGTATGCTGAATGTCAGCTATCTGTCTTTGCCTCCCTGTAAATATGCAGAGATTAATTTATTTTTTTTTTCTTATAGGGAGTACTTGATTGTACAGGATGAACGGATGGGGGCTGTGATTTATATTACGATTATTATAGGGAAATTGTAGGGAGATGCAATTGCTTTGGGTTTCTTGACAGCTCAGAGTTTTTCTGGATCCATCAGCTCTGATCTTCAGGTGGCTGTGGTGAGTTGGTTTGCAGGGTGACATTTTCCTTTCTGAAGAATGCTGTTACAGTTACTCACGCCATCGCTTACTTCAGGTTAATCTGCTGCAACATGGCCTGTACTGGTCTTTCCTGCACAGGAAGGCAGTTCAGAGTCTTTTGATGATGTACAACACAGCGTTTTGCTTGTTCAGCTGATATAAGCAGATGACCCCTGTGCTTTGATTTCTTTAACAGCTTCCTGTTCCTTTAGAGACATCATTCAATGTACAGATGACTTTCTGTAAAGCCCTAAATAGGCTGGCACTAGCCTCCTTTAGAGGTACACACTAGTCATGGAGTATATTCTGTTTGTCTTCAGCATTAGAGAGCATGTTACAGGAGATTATTAACACAGAGACCTATGAGAAACTAATTGTATTTATTTTTCAGATGCTAGAGCATAAATTATTATACAAAAAGAAACCTATCATAGAGCAATAAGATAGAGCAACTTTTTCAAGTGTGCTTCATGTTATTTAATAACTTTGCCTCTGTTGGAGTGAATGGGAGTCTTACAATGGTTGCAATTGGAAGAGTTTTGACATTGTTGAATGGTTTGACAAACACACTCCAGAAAAAATCTATTTCAATATAGAGATTCTTGGCTTAATGCTGAAATCAGTTTCAGCTGATTTCTCCAAAATTAAACACATCTTCCTGAACTAGAAAACAGGTCTCAAACCACAGACTCAAGTTAGTGAGCTTGTACAATCAGCTTGTCTTGTCAAGGATAATATGTATGGATAAAATAAGTCAAAGCTAATTATATTCCATTTAGCATACTCATTTACTTCTCATAATTTATGGCACTTGTTTTCTTGTTGGCTTTCACTTTGGTTGTGAAATTATGTTGTATATGTTTCCTATACACAATGTTTTTCTGCTTATTTGAAGAAGTAGAAGACAATACATAAATACAAACTTTAGATTGGATATTAGGAAAAATTTCTTCACCGAAAGGGTTATCCAGCATTGGAACAGGCTGCCCAGGGAAGTGGGTAAGTCACCATCCCTGGAGTTATCGAAAAGACGTGTAGCTGTGGCACTTAGGGACATGGTTTAGTGGTGGACTTGGCAGTGTTGTTAGGTTTATGGTTGGACTCGATGATTTTAAAGGTCTTTTCCAACCTAAATGTTTCTATGATTCTAAAACATAAAATGATACCACATCAGTACATTGTATTATGACAAAACCAGTTTTACCAGGGAGACAAGGGAGGTGCTTGACCTTCTAGCACTCAGATAAATTCTTCCTAATATCCAGTGTAAACCTCCCCTGGCCCAACCTGAGGACATATCCTCCCGGTTAGCCAGGACCGCTGATAAATGATAGAAAGTGGCTTGGTGAGCACTTCTGCCAGCTCCCTCAGTACCCTTGGGTGGATCCCATCCAGCCCCATAGACCTGTGTGTGTTTAAGTGGTGTAGCAGGTCGCTAGCCCTTTCCCCTTGGATTATGGGATTCATTCTGCTCCCCTTCCCTGCTTTCCAGCTCAGGGGGCTGGGTACCCCCAGAACAGCTGGTCGTCTTATTAAAGACTGAGGCAAGGAAGGCATAAAGTACCTCGGCCTTTTCCTCATCCTTTGTCACTATGTTTCCCCCCGCATCCAATAAAGGATGGAGATTCTCCTTAGCCCTCCTTTTGTTGCTGATGTATTTATAGAAGCACTTTTTATTATCTTTTATGGAAGTAGCCAGACAGCTATAGAGAGAACAGAAAAAGCAGAACTATGAAAAATGAGGATCAGAGGATTCAGAAAACTTGGGTTCAACTCAAAACTTCTTTGATTTCTAGAGCTCATGTGAGATACCCAGACTTCTAGTGCCAGGCATAACCCATCTGACCTCTAGCTGTCCCTCCAGAAGGGTAGTGGTCTCTCACAGGTTGTAGTGGGTTGACCCTGGCTGGATGCCAGGTGCCCACCAAAGCTGCTCTATCACTCCCCCTTCTTAGCTGGACAGGGGGGAGAAAATATAACAAAAGGCTCGTGGGTCAAGATAAGGACAGTTTAATAAACTGAAAGCCAAGGTCGCGCGCGAAAGCAAAGAAAAACAAATGATATTATTCTCTACTTCCCATCAGCAGGCGATGTCTAGCCACTTCCTGGGAAGCAGGGCTTCAGTACGCATAGTGGTTGCTCTGGAAGACAAAAATGCCCCCCTTCCATCTCCCTTTACTTAGCTTTTATATCTGAGCTGACGTCATATGGTATGGAATATCTGTTTGGTTAGTTTAGGTCAGCTGTCCTGGTTATGATGTCCCCGCCCAAGATCTCGCCCTGCCCCAGCCTGCCATTGAGGGGGGGGCAAAAATGTTGGAGAGACAGCCTTGATGCTGTGCCAGCACTGCTCAGCAGTAGCCAAAACACTGGTGCATTATCAACACCTTTCTAGCTACTGATGCAGAGCACAGTGCTATGAGGGCTGCTATGGGGAGTATTAACTCCATCTCAGCCAGACCCAATACACAGGTTCCCTGTCATATAAACTAGTCTGTCAAGTTGCCTCATGTACCCCATGGTGCTTGAGATGGACACTAGACACCTATATTTAGGCACCTGAATTTAGATGTCTATTTCAGAGCAAATTGGATCATGCTCTGAGCCCCTCATTCCATGAGCGGCTGTGCCCATTGAGACACAGTGGAGACTAGAGAGTGATTCATCTCACGCTGAACTGAAATCAGGCACATAAACATGGGTACTTGGTGTTATTTCAGATTTCTCAAGATATCTCACATGGGGTTGCCAATGCGATAAGCAAACCAAGAGACCCATGCCTCTCCAGAAGGTTATGGAGGGTTTAAACAAATGCACTGTGCCCAAGATTTGTACTGACAATATCCAGAGCTACCTGCTGCTCATTTAGTCATCTGCATGCAGGCCACTAATTTTGGGTGCCTTAAACTGAACCTTACCTCTCCAGGATGACTGGACACTTATGAGCAGATAGGGATTAATGCTTCTGTTGACAGAGTTTGCCATTGTTAAGTACTTCTCCTGGTTAGAGTAACATCAGAAGAGAGGAGAAAATAAACGCTGAGGAAAAAAAAAAGGTAAACAGAGAGACCAAATCTTTCTTGGTCACAGACTTTCCTAGGTACATGTGATACAGATTTCATTCATTACACTATAATGTTGCAGTTATTCTAATAAATATATTAGTAATTTAATTTGTTGATCTTTTTAGATGGAATCATGATTAGATATCATTGTTTTGCAACAATAAGAGCTGCACAAGCATTTATATAGTGAGTTAATTTCCCAGCATATCTTATATTTTATTTATTTCATCAATCTTAAAGTGATAAATATCCTGATGACCAGGACTGTCATCTATTTCTTGCATTAAGGTTAAGAATCAGGACTATACATTGGAATGAATGCTTAGTAAACCCGTTGCAGAATTTATTTACATTGTTATTTTTATTTTTTCTGGAAAATCACAGCTCATAGTTCAGCTAATTTGAATTTATAAAATTAGAAAAGACACAAAGATGAAATCTTTCTTCTTGAACCCGATAACATTATGACTACTCCCATATCTATTTACAGAGTTAACAGGAAATGGTTACATTAATTCTATCATCAACCTCAGTCAGCAACCTTGAAAAGAATGAACCGATTTTCAAAGTTATTCCTGCCAGTGAATTTTGGTAATCATTCAAAACTCCTAGTATGCATTTCGTTCACCTCAGATGAGGACAAGAGCCAAGATAGATCCATCATAACTTTGTGAACTGACATATTAGCTTCATAGTAGCTGACCCATGGTTTACACAGCTAAGAGGTAAAAGATTATGTGAAGACAAAATAACTCCCATCTGAAGATGATGTTATTCTGATCTATGAGACAAACTCTGAGGCCTGGATCCTGGATTCAGTCCATTTAATGTTAGGCATGCAACTGAAATGCTTACATTTCTAGGCTACTTGCCCTAGGCAACCTTTATTTACAATGGAGATAGGCACTTCCAAGGAGTGATTCAGATCTTAGGTGGTGAGATAATGGGAGCACAACATTAAAGTGCTGTATCACTAAGCCCTTGAGATAATCAATTTTATGTATTCATTTACAATTAAAATCTCTGCTTTGAAGTTCCTATCTCTATTTATTGCCCAAGTATTCATACACCAGGGAATTTAGCTGAAAAATTATTTATGAAATATCAACAATGCAGGATATCCATGCACACTATTAAGAAAATGCAAATAAATCCCAAAGCAAGCAGCAAACAAAATCAACACTAAAATGCAAAGAAAACAAAAAGCTAGCTCAAGAAGCATAATGCCACATGAGCTGCAACTGAACATCAGGATTCACAAGAAAGGAATACATGACCTGTCCATGGGCACACCCTTATGGGCATGCATCGTTATCTACCCCAAACTGTGCAGTAACTGTAAAAACTAATTGAAGGAAAGGCTACAGACAATGATGTACTGAGAGGTAGACCTACTTTCTGTGATTGTTTTGTTGTTTGGTTTTTTAACTGACTGCCAGCTATTGTGCCAAGTGTTAACTAGAACATCTCCCTTTATTAATGTTCTGTGATTTACAGTTAGCTTTTTGTACACACACACACACACACACATTTAATAACATAAATAGAATATTTGCTACCGAAAACCTAGAGTGCCTGCTTAATTTCTAGGTGTACTAGCTTTTATAAGTTTGTAGATGGGAGGGTTGAGAAAAATTCAGAGAGAGATAGTTAGCTTTCAGTTTAATCCAGGCTATAGTGCCCCCAGAAAATGTTATCTCCCTGGAGATCTTTTCCAGAAGAAAAAGTCGTGCTTGTTCCATGCTTTTCAGTGTCCTGGTATCACTGATCTCATTCACTGTCTGCTAACTGGGGACAAACTAATCGCTAAAGTGGAATGGTGAGGTCAAAGAGGGACAAGTATGTTTGTCCTGCAAAAGGCTGACCGAGAAGTAGGACTCCCAGCTAAAAGAAAAGAAGTTCTGTATCTTTATTGAGGGTGACTCAAGCTTCTGTCTCACTTAATATGTTTGTTAGAGTAGAAGCTTGCAACATACAGACAGAGCAGATGTATACCTTTATAATATGTTAGCCATGGAGAGACACTGCCTACCAGACTGATTGCCTAGACAGTCTTTGCAAAGCTTGCTAGTAATTCTAATAACCAGTATGCCTCTGAAATACTCAGTGATGGCACCAGTGTGTTAAACATGCTTGTGCAACCCAAATCCTTAAGACTGAACATATTATCTCTCTTAAATTAATCATTTGTAATTGTGTACAAATAGCAGTGGATGACATAATTAATTCTTCATATTTATTGGGGAAGGTGGTTTTCCCCCTTTTTTGAAATCAAGTTTGGTTTGCATGTGGTGGTGCAGAAGAAGTAGAAGGGAATAGCAGAAAAAATACACTGAATGAAAAGCCGGCACAGAACAATCCCTTTTATAGAAACAGAATTAATCAAACACATTTGTTCTGTAATGAATGTGTCATGAATGACAGCAAAGATGGACTTCATTTATTATTCAGCTATTCCTCCTCTGCCTTTTCTCTGACCCCATCATTCTTCCACTGGGCCTTTGGTTCAAGCTTCTACTGCTCCAAGCTAAAATTGCTTGAGTGTCCATTCATGTATAGACCCTCTTCTTTTGCTCAAAAATAGCTAGGTCAAAAGATGGTTATCTAGAAGCAAGCCTTAAGCAATATGATATATAAATTATGAACCAGCATAAAACTGCAGGAGAACAGGGGAGATCAGTGAAAAGACTCCCTGCCACTGCATGGCTCAGTCAGAGTAACATGTTTCCTATTCTGTGATTCCTGACATGTTTAGGCTTTAGCTTATCTAAAGCTGTATTTAGCTTGTCACAGATGTTAAATGTGTCTATGCTCAAGTAAGAGTGAATGTGTAGACAGGAACCAGTCTAAAATTAAATATTGCTATCTTTACTCACTTTGCAAACCTGAATATCAAATAATTGTCACCTATAACTTCAATTTCCACCTTTTAAAACTAATTTGCATATATTTAAGATTAAGTACTAACTTTAGAACACAAGTTCACAGTTTTGAACACACCTTGGTATTTTTGACATTTATAAAATACAGACTACATTTAAGATTTCCGCAAGGAAACACTCAGGATGCAGAATCATTTGCAAAAGGATCTGTCTAGGTTCTCAAATGAATGTGTGGGTTTTGGCTGGGGTAGAATTCATTTTCTTCCTAGTAGCTGGTATGGGGCTATGTTTTGGATTTGTGCTGAAAACAATGTTGATAACACAGGGATGTTTTAGCTGCTGCTGAGCAGTGCTCACATGGAGTCAAGGTCTTTTCTGCTTCTCCCCCCACCCCACCAGCGAGCAGGCTGGGGGGGCACAAGGAGTCGGGAGGGGACAGAGCCGGGACAGCTGACCCCAACTGACCCAAGGGATATCCCAGCCCATAGGACGTCATGCTCAGCACATAAAGCTGGGGGAAGAAGAAGGAAGGGGGGGACGTTGGGAGTGATGGCGTTTGTCTTCCCAAGTCACCGTCAGGCACATGATGGAGCCCTGCTGTCCTGGAGATGGCTGAACACCTGCCTGCCCGTGGGGAGTGGGGAATGAATTCCTCGTTTTGCTTTGCTTGCATGCACGGCTTTTGCTTTACCTATTAAACTCTTTAGCACAACCCATGAGTTTTCTCACTTTTACCCTTCTGATTCTCTCCCCCATCCCACTGGGTTGGGAGCAGTGAGCAAGCGGTTGTGTGGGGCTTAGTTGCCAGCTGGGATTAAACCATGACAGATTTCTAGAATTCTTAGAATAAAAATGTTTGCCCAAATATTGGTAAGAAAGAAGTCAGGAAGAAAGGAGGCATGAGTGTCAGAAGTTTGAGAGACTTTGCAAAGTTGGAATGCTGCAGTTGCAAGCAAAGCAAGGAGTTTTAAATAAATATTTTCCTTTCCACTAAGAGTGATTCTCATTTTGATACAAACTCACTTTCATTATCCCTAGAATTTGAGCCTGGTGATAACAGAGAAATATTCAGCTGAATTTCACCTTATTAGATTAAGTACTATTTGAAAATAACATATTTAACTATAACCATTATTCATTTTCCACTTTGAAAAATATTTTGTGTCAAGCAAATAACATCATACAAATAGTTAAACATAAACTACTGGAATCTATTTGTGAATGGCAGAGCTGGGCTTTATTATTTGGCATCACACTGGCTTATTTTGTTGTGCAGACTGTTAGCATTTCTTGAATGAATTTGTTTTTCTTTATGGGCTCTGTCACTTGCTATCCTGAAAGTCTAGATAGTAGTCAATATGCATATACTCCTGTCTCATCTTATTAATTTATAAAAGTTGTACAGATTAGGAAGTTTAGAGTTTGGTAGAGGTAACAGAGAGGTGAGTACTACTCCTTTCTTCCACTAACAGAAGAAAAGTAGGAGACATAGTCCCAGGAAAAGCATTAAGTGTTTCTAAATAAGCGGTTATAATTGCAGAGTTTGCCACAAAAGATTGGAAGGCTCAGTTTGGCTAAGAATAAAAGGGAAACAAAAATCTGTGCCACTCATGCTTCTATTTGCAACTTGTTAAGAAGTAGTCTATCACTCAAAGTTCATTTACATAAAAAAGCAAATTCACATAATGATAGTATTTAATAGACTTGTAAAAAAGACCTGCTTCATGTTTTAGTTAATCTGCAGATCTTCCCCTAAAGAGATGTGCAAGTATTCCTGGGTTAGTTTTAATGGGCCTGACTCAGACACACGTATATCTAGATTTGAGCACCTAGTACTGGGAACATCCAGACATCCTAAAATAAATGTCATTGGAAAGGCACAAAAGAAAACTTCCAGAAGTGACATATTACATCCAAGGCAGGGGACTAGCTCTTTCATTTACCTGTGAAGGAAAATGCTAGACACCTACTTCTTTTCAGCACCCAGGCCTCACACATCTGCTTTTAAGGGACTATGCATAGCTTTTGATCTTAAGCAAAACCCAGACAAAACCCCAAACCTTGTGATAGCACTTTGCTTTTATCCTTTTCAAACTACCCTTATAGTCTGACTACTTGGCCAGGACTGAACAGAAGGTTCTCTACCTCTTTGTCTTGAGTGGTCATTTTCATACAGTACTAGCACCACTCTGACATTTTTGGAAGAAATGATGGTACAGAAAGTCCTGGGAGCAGAGCCCAGAAGAGTAAGACATTACTCTAATCATTATACTGGAGTTAGGTTGTTTATTGCTAGCTCTGTTTGGTCCCATGAACTTTACTTTCTTGGCAGCAGAGTGGCTCTACATTAGCAGAAAATGTCAAATGTTCTCATTTGGAATTACTGTGATGCAGAGCTTCGGGCCAGCAATTTGGCTTGAAACATGCCTAGGATGGCTATGCCCAGAATAGAGGTAAACCACTTCCTTCAGATGTGCTCTGATTACAAGTATATGATGAGAGAGGCAACCTCCATCACTGCTGACGTTGGCTGTGCTCAGGATCTTTGGTAGCTCTGAGGACTCATGCAGAGCCTTGGTAATTGTCTACCTACAGTAAAATCACAACAGAGCTCTAAATCGGGACAATAACAGAGCACATAACCCAGAACAGATATTTCTTACCGTGCACAGTGGCTCAGAAAATTTTCATGGAAGCTCTAAGTAAGAAGAAGATCTCTGTTAGGAGTTAAGGTGGATCTCCATATACGCAGACTTAGGTGCCAAAAGGGACAGTCCCGATTTTTAAAAGGTTTTATTTATCTGCCTCCAACTGTTAGAGCAGTTAAGCCCTAAACATGTTATTTGAATCAATTCACTGCCTGATACAGGGTGCTTCCACAAAGCAAAGTAACTGTACTCAAGCATATACAACAATTTTCTATAGTTTAAGTGTTATTCTGTAGTTAGTTGGAACAGGAATACTGGGTAGGTTTCAGCTCACACCAGCAGTCAGCAAGACCTTCACTCTCCACAGTTAAGAGTGCTGAGTGTATTCCCACTTTTCTGCATATCAGCTAGTGCAGTCATACAACTCAGCACATCAGAGATAAAGAGAAAACAAATTAAGCAGAATAATTGCTCCATTTTTGTCTAGGTTTAAGTGCAGGAAAGATTATATTTTAGAACAAAACCATTCTTCACATTACTAAATCAATTAGGTCTCACATTACTTTTCATAACTTCATACATTAACAAAGTCAGTCAAAACCTCATTTGATAACAATATTCAGGGTCAGAAATCATCGCAATTTTGGTGTATCTTGTTATGTATATAGACAAAATGTTGATTTAAACCAGCTTTCTTATTTCTTCCATTTAGGCTTCCTTCAGGCAATCTCCTGACTACAACATAAAACAAAATGAATGATGAACTGGGTCTTTGGGAGGAATAAGGATGTCATGTGAGCTGTTGCATCGGACGGAAACTGGAAATCTCCCTATCTCACAAAAAGAAAGTCATTCATGATCTGCCACCCCAAACATTTCCGGATTCCAGGCCTGACTCAAAGGAAATGCTCCACAGCCAAATGGCTATAGAAAAGCAGAGTAAATTCCTATGGCTGCATCCTCTGGTCAGCTGGCAATGAAGGAAAACCTCTCAAAATATTCCCTAGAGTGAATACAGTGCTTTTCAGAAAAAGACCAAGAGGGTTTAATTCATTTAGATTTATTCAAACTAAGAAACAAAATAGCTAAAAAAGGGCTTGTACACAATGGATTCATTTGCAGCCACAAGTCACACTCTGTAAAGAAATTCCAAAAGAATTAGATTTAGAAATTGTCTTTTATTTTTTTTAGGTTATCTAATCATCAAGGTTGTTGGACAAATAAAAAAGGAGTATTTTAAATGCAGGCAATAGCTCACAAAATTACCCACAATTAAGGGATGACTGCATATCAATCAAGAGATCAAAAAGATATGAGGACAAAGACTTCTTTAAAACAAATGTTATTTTCAACAGCAATTCCCAACCGAATATTTAATCACAATATTTTAAAGCAATTAGTGCATTGTCACAGTACTGTTAGGTCACCACAAATAAAGTAATGTGAATTCATTGCGGTATTGTGTGAATAATGCGAGCAGCCAGGAAACCGAACAATCCATTGATTTAGATCTCATTCTGCTCTAATGTGGTTTTTATGTTGAAACCCCAGGCCTTGATGGATAGCCATTACCAGGCATTTCTTTACCTGTGCAATATTTGAGCTTAGCACTTTATTTGTGTGTCTTGTTTAAAGCCCTGCTAGCCAGAACAAGTTTTTCTCTCCATTTAAGCATGGGCTGCATATGCATGTGTTTGTTTATCCCCTTACGGAGGACAAGAAAGCCCTCAAGATGTCAATTGCCTGTTGTTAGATTCATACGGAGACGTGCGTGCTCTGAACACAGGACATTATCGCAGTTGGACACAAAAGCCTGTTGTCAATGATGCGAGAAAGAGAAACAAAGAGAATATGTTTAGTTCATCAAAAAGATGAAAGTTTCCATGTGGTTAATGTGTGTTCTGTGTGTTGCTGCTAAAGCCAAACAAACTCAGAGAGCATAACAAAGCTGTAATAAAAGTGAAACCTTTGGTGAAACCAGGTCAAAGATTATGATCTTTATTGAATTTTCTTTCTCATTTAAACTCTGTATCAAGAGATCTCAGGAGTAGAGCAATATGAGTGCTTTTCCATTTGCAATTTTTTTTTTTAATTAAACACTCAGTCTGGTTGTAATTTATATTACAGAAGACTAATAATTCCTTTGCTATATAAGAAAACTGAACTCAGCATATCTTTACTTTCCATAAATTTTCTGCTGCCCTTTTCTAAAGGAAGAATTTTGAAGGTAGAGACCTATAAAATTATTAAATTGATCAAAAAGTAAGATTTAATATAGGCAGCTGAGAAAATCAGAAGTTTGCACAATGGATCACCTCTGATTTTTTTGCCTGACTTTTAAAGGACATAAATAATTTGTGAATGTGCTGTGTGCCTTTATGGTAACTTCCTGCCCCAATTTTTTTTCAGTATCTTGACTGATTCCAAAAACATTTGATAGTGAAATAGAGTAATTTTCAAGAAGTTTCTGAAAATAAGTATCTGAAGAGGGAGGAGTGAGGCTTACATTAGTGACCTCCCTGAGTAAAAGGCTTCGGTGCGACCTAACTGAATTAGTAGATGCCAGCAACAGCCCCAGGCTGACGTAATGCTTATGGAACTGCTTGTTTTTATCAAGTGGTTTTTGCTTTTTGCACTTCTCAGGTGGTGGTTTGTTGTTGTTTTTTTTTTCTCCCCCAGAATCTATTAAAGAAAGATACATGGCAAATCCTGCACTATCGTATCTCATGGAAGCAGTACATTTAGTTCTTTGCTTTCAGTGAAATTACATGAATATAAGCAAGTATACAATCTGGACTACAGTTTTCAGTGGATCTCATTAAGCTTTTAAATGAAGCTTTGGCAATTTTTTGAAGGAGTTTTGCCTTTGTACAGAGACAAGTTTCAAGCAACTAAGGAGACACTAGGATTACTTTGTTACATGATTATTAGTATCCACAGATCTCTCCCTTTAGAATTTAAAGTTTATTTTGATGTATGAATGTCATGTGAATGAGAAGAAAATGCATACATCTACTTTTTCTTCAGCATCAAAACTTGTGCAATTGTTTGGAAGAAACTATTACATGTGAAGACTTAGTATAGATAAGCTAAGCAGATGAGTGGGATTTTCTTGTAGATAAATGTATTGGTAAGAGTACAAGCACTTTCTTAAAATATCACTTTTATTTCATGTGCAATATCTTCTCTAATTTCTTCCTTTTTTTTTCTTATTCTTAAGAAAAATCCATCTCCAGCAACTGAGCCTCACACACATTTTCTAGTGACAAGATCAGGTGAAGACATCACTACAGAAAGAGGTTACTATCACATGGATCGAGTGCCATTATTGTACAAGGCCATGAGAATTACTTAAATAATCTTAACATGCTTGTTTGTGAAAAATGGGAACCAGTTTATGGAAGAGTGAATCTGTGAACTGCCTCAGTGACGTGCCTCAGAACTGGTGCTAGTGTACAGATCACCTTCCTGTTGCTGTAACTTACCTACGTTTCTGTACTTTATTTCTATGTATATGGAAACACAGGGGATGAAGCCGGAGGGAAAATGGAAATATCACAGAACCTATCAATGTCCAGTAGGATTGAGTGTGTCTCTGGATAGCTGCTATTGATACCTGGCTCTCTGTGTCACAGTGGTTACCTGAGTGTTTCATTGCAATACACAAGTGAAGGAGATGCTATGATTTTGTGTCTTAAAAAATCCATATCCTTGTGTATACTTGAAAAGGCTTTAAGGAGATAAAAAAACCTGATTATGAAATGCACATTATAAATATATGATATTTGTTAGGATACCCAGTACTTTATTTTAGAGTATTGTTCTTTCAAAGTGAAAGTTCAGAAGTATTGGGAACCTATCTGTTTAAATCCTCCCATGTCTCAGATACCATATCAAAAAATGCCTAGCCCTGTAATGCCTGTATTCAAGAGATACTTCACTTCTTCCTTTGAAAATTTCCTTGCAGCTAATATTAGACAACCATTTCTAAAGTGCCTGTTCAGGAGAATGACCCAGAGTTTCCCACTGCAGCCCAGCTCTGAGGCAGGTTGAGGCAGGTTAGTGCAGCCTCCCAGCATTTACAAAGAGCTTGGTTTTATCCTGTGCTACCTACCTTTGTCTAATGGTCAGATAGGTACGATATTCCTCTAGAAAGAAATAGACCTCCAGCTTGATTGCACCAAAGGCAGATGGGGCATGCAATTGTCCCAGAGTTTGCCAGGGGGTCGACGAGCCCTCCCTCTTGGAGCAGACTGGGTGCAATGGGGCACTCACCACCAAAGGAGGCAGCGGGAGAGCTGCCTGCCTCGGGAGGTTAACACTCACCTTATGGTCTTAACACTTAACTAGGAGGGAGAATCACTGAGCTTTCATATCCAGCTTCCTGCAATGATCTCTCTCCTTCTTACATGAAATTTCTGTTGGATAAGAAGTCTGGAGAGCAAAATCCAGAACCTGGTTGCTGCCTCTCATTTTCCCTCCGCAAGAAATACCTGTTTGAGATGCAAATGCAGCAGACTTGCTTAAAGCAACCCATTCGGTCCATTCTAAAGATCAGCAAATTAAGACCCTGCTGAAGTACTTGGCATTGCTTGCCTGGTGTCAGCAGGATCACAGCTTGATTTGCTATGCAGCTACAGCCAGAAAGATGCAGACAGCAATGGCTGCGTACATGAAATTAGAGTCACAACCACAGCTCTCGGTTTATGCAGTGGTAAATACAACAGAGATAGGATAACCAGCCATGTTTTTGCTGTCCTTATTCTCCCATATTTTATCTTTAACATGCATTCAAAACCCAGAAATACCATTTTTTTCATTTGGATTCATTTATTAATGTAATTCTGTAGTTCACTGATTTTTTTTATCTCAGACACTTTATTGTGTGTCTGTTACAGTTCTGGGCTGAATTTAAAATCCATGCTGTTACACCGACCATTAGTTTACTTTGGATACATGATTGAATTCTTTTGTAAAAGAGTTAAAATATGACAAATACGGCAGACTCATGTGTTGTCAACATATGCAGGCAATTTCCTTCCCACTGCATTTTCCCAAGTTTTAACTCTGTTACAGTCTTAAATAATATAAGAGGTGCAGCGATTTCTATTATCACAGACAACAGAAGGGTACTGACATGACATCTTGCTATGCAATGACATATTATATTAGAGAGGTGTCATGTTTTTATATTCAGATCCAGGTAACATCTGGGACTTCACATTTTTTCCCTTTCTTTCCAACTTCTCTTCAAACTAGATACTCTGCAGTGCAAAATGTGCCTTGTATTTAATTTTAAGTATTTGTACAGTATCTTGTAGCTAATTGTGTGAGCTTCACAGTGTGATAATTTCAAAGACAAGTGTGGAATGAGGTGAGACAATATTAAATTTTGTAAATTGTTTTGCAAGAACAGAGGTCCAAAGTGGAGTATAGTAAGCTGGAAATACTTGCCGTCGAAACATGTAATAAAGCCCACCTGCTAAATCCAGTTGGCAGCAAGAATAGTCTGATTCAAGCAGACAAGAAACTTTCTTAAAACTAACAATACCAGTGCTTTCAGCTTCTAGCTAGAATTTATAGGACCTTCATATACTTTTACTGGGAGATTCTAACCCTTCTCTGCCCTCACTGAAATGCGTGAAACAACCAAGGTTTCAATAGGTAAAAAGATGAAATACCGGCTGGGGCGATCTTTTAAAAAATGTATGCAAGGTAAACAGTATTGTCATTCATTTTCCCACAGAGCTGTGAGAATATTCAATAAGAACATTTCACTTTATTCATGTCACTCTAAATCTACGGTGCAGAAAACCCGAATGGAAGCCATGAACATTTGCCTACAGAAATCTGCTCCTGAAACCGGCACTGGAAAGTCTTTCACACTTGGTTTTCTCATCCAGCGCTAAGTGTATGTGTAAACAATATTACTAGAGGAACTCGTAGCAACTGTCGAAAGTTTGGATTCGTGTATAAATGCAAATTTATACAACTCTCGCTTCTTTGGGGAAAGGCAAGATGGGAAAGAAAGCGATGGGGTAGGATTCGGGAGTGAGCGATTACTTCCAGGAGGGCTCTGAAGGAGCGGTCTGACGAAGACCTCTCCGACCAGACTTCTGACCCTCCTGTTTCCCAGACTTCTGAATTTGGTGACGGGCGCTGCCAGCCGCCCAGGCCAGGCCCAGGCCGCCATGGTGGCTGAGGGCACCCACGCCGGCTGTCCAGGAGGCGGCCATCTTGACAGAAGGGGAACGAACCGTAGCCCGTGCCCTGCTTACAGCTGCTGTATAAACAGAGCAGGTACAGCCCCAGGACTGAATTTTTAACCCCAGGTTGTGCGCGAGCAGCTTTTCCTCCTCCCGCTGTACGCCGTCTTCCTTCTTTTCAGTCAGCGGGAGAGAAAAAGGACCCCCCGAGGGCATACTGCCTGCGGGCCTGGGTGCCCCGTGAAGGCGGAGGGCAGCCCGGGGAGCTGCGGGCTGCGCCTTCACCCCCACGGTCCCTCACCGGTGGAGCGCCAGAGTGGTCGGCTGCTGCTTCCACTCAAGCCGTAGGCTTCCAGGAGAAGACCTCTGCATCCCTGACTGAACCCGGAATCCCTAAGTAGGATTCATCCCTTTCTCTTGTCCTCTGTTCTTCATTTCTGTCTTTTCTCGGGAGATTATGAGGACGGACATAGGACTGTGTTTTAATTCCAAGTGTTGGGATGGGTTGTGCTCTGCCTTCGCCTCTTTAAACCGCTACTTTTCTCCTTACACAAAGGGTAAAAAAGAGTGATCCATAACTAGGAATCTCTTTTATAACAATTTATAACATTTATTGTTTCTAGTATTGCACAGAATATATTTTAAAAACCAGAAGTCAACTCATGCAATGAAGTGCATTATATACTTAAGAAATCTGCGTTAAATAACTCTTTTCTTGCATATTTCTCTATGAAGATTGGTCACACAGTTTTGTTGTGTGCTTCTGTCCAGAAGTCATAATGATCCTCATATTAAGAAAGGGTGTGTGTCCCCCCTTTTTTCAGTAGTTCTAGAAGTAGGAAAACTGAAGTATAAATGGCCCTTATTTTAGCTTTAATTTGTCTCAAGTGAGCAAAAGAATCATGAAATGTATTAAGCATTTCATCATTTGTGTGACTTCAGTTATGTTCTCATAAAATCAAAACAAAACGCCTCTGGATTTTAGTAAATTAAAAATCACATTACAAGTCTGCTTCTTATTCAAACAAACAATTATTATTTCTAACCTTTGCTGGATATCGCTTACACATGTATTTATGTATTTCAATGATTAAAAAATACTCTTAGCTGTTTAAGTAGTTGTTGATCATAACTGTGATGAACTGTCAACTAGTTTAATCTGCATCTAACTCAATATATCATTTTTTTGCTGTCCCAATGGGAAATATGTTATCTAATCATAGCTGCAGTGTTTGTTGTTTAGGGTTTTTTGTGGGGTTTTTTTCTTCATTTCAACCCACAATTTCAGTAAGAACGGAACTTACTTATAAAAGACCTCCAGAGCTTGTTAGGAAACAGCAAAGCAACAAGAGAAACAAGTATGCAATCAAGGGCTATCTTGTACACTTAATAATATCACCTATATAAGACAATAAATAGAGTTCTTTCCTTCAGTGTTACCACAGTCAGAGGAATGGCAGGCATGAAACGGCCCTTCTCACTTTGCTGTTTGTATTCCTGAGCAGCAAGGCAAGATAAACCGAGTCCAGGAGCTGCCCTAGGTAGGGAGGGCTGTCGTCGCTGAACCTCAGTAAGCTCCTGTCGCTCTCTGAGCCGGGCAGAGGTTGAGACCGTGAGGGTGGCTTAATGGAAGGATATGGCTCGCCTCAGTTTCTGCTGTACAGACTCTGTTGGTACTTCATCACTTTCTTGACTTGTTTTGACAAATTTGACTTCAAAGTGTAGTTCCAGTCTGGAAAAACAGTTCTGTAGAAATAGCATCATAATGTTCCGCATTTGTTGTCTTTGAATTGGTTCCAAACCGGAAGTGCTTGTTTTAACTGGGAGAAAACCAAGACTCTTTTTCAGCTTTGAGTCCTTCAAACACAATCTGATCTCAAAAGTCAAGTGAGATAACATTACCTTTTCCCCATTAAAAACCACAAAAAAGATTATATCTTTTGTTCCAACTGTTCCTTCATCTTAACAAAATTGTATTTGCATGACCGCTTGGTCTCTCAGTGAGAACCAGGCAAATAACTTGTGGTTGCCCAGCTAATAATAAGTCACAAGTCAGCTGTTTCAGAGGGGTTAGTTTTTCAGGGCCAGTAAGAATAAAAGGTGTTAGACACTTATTTTCTTCACTGAAGGGAGCAGAAGTGACATTGTATGCACATGGGGAGAAGACGTGTTGTTTTTTTACTGTTCTGAATAGAACTGCTCTTTAAAATACACACTGGGTAAAAACAGCTTTTGAGAAGTCCTGTTGTTATTGTGCACATGGAATAGGATTTTTTTAATGGGACTTTTGAGTCCTGAGCAGTTGGAATCAGAATTATTCAGGGCTGATAATGCTTGCAATTTGATTTTAAGTTGAAGTTTCTTAGAGATCTAGCTGCTGAAACAAAAAAAATGCAAGATAGTTATGACTGTCTTAAAAAAAAAAAAGAGGTTTGAAACTCACCAACTAACACAGAAAAACCTAAAGATGTAGCACAAGTGTACCCCATGGGACTGGTGGCTGGAGGCAGAGAATGAGACATATTTTTCCTTTTAAACTGCATGGTTCCTGAAGTATTTGGTTAATTTGGAGACCTGCCTCATGACTTTTAATGTTTAGGACTGACACCATTCCTCCTGCGCACAGGAGAGGAGGACAGGTTTTGCTGAGGTAATGAGGGTCCTCAGGAAAGCCAAGCTGTGGCTGAAACAGCTGTTGGCACAGAGCCCTGGGCTGGAGTCATGCTTCTTTTATTGATGTGAGTTGCCAACAGCCACCAAAAAGAGTTCTAAGACTCTATTTTGCTAGAGTGCGGTTAATAACCCAGAAAAAGTAATGCTATGAACAGAGAAAAATCAGATCTGTTAGGTGACACGTAAAACAAACACTTAAACCCCTACCTTCCACAGACACTATGTTCTCTGTGCACTGGTCCTTTCCTTCTGCTTTCCTGTCTGAAAACTATCAGTACCGTTCTGGAGTGAAGTAAATCTTCACTGTTCGTTCCGGGCTCCAGAAAACTCTTCTCCTCTCCTTTGCTTGGCTGGTGTTTGCTCCTGATGCCAGAAGGTTCCCCAGGCATCTCTCCCACTTGCTGGGGCAGCTTCGCTGCACTCAAGCTCCTTGCTTCTGCCCAGGAGCATTTGCACAGCTAGAATGGTGTAAACAATAGTCCTGCTTCCCAGTTTGCTGGCCATACCCTCTTTAATAGTATTTTTCTTGCACTGTAGTCCATTAATAGCTTAAATGTATCATATAATACATGGAAGCAATGGGCACAGTTGAGACATTTTTTCCCACGATAAAAAGTTAAAATATCACCTCAAAATATTCCTTCAGAATGTTCTCTTTCTGAGATGAATATTTTGAATACCAAACTCAGAAGCAGTCCCAAGTTAACATGGGCTACATTGGTACATCTCTACAACTGTCCTTTCCTTTTTAGACCTCATACCTTAGTATTTCCAGTCAAGTATTAAGTAAAAAGGAATATGTATCAATGCCTAATGCTTCAAGGTACCTATAATTACTTAAAACAAAAAATACATGTATTTATGCTTTTTGACATCAATTATACTAATGTGAATTATTATACCAATTATTATGTAAATTATATGCAATTTGCAATGATTGCTTTGAAAATGAAAAGTAAGAGCACATTAACATCCTATCAGTAATATGTTAGATGATAATGTGTGTTAACACTGAGATCTATGGAATTCTTTGCATTAAAAAGTATAAAGAAAGAATTCCAAGCTAGAACCTTTAGAAAAAGATCTGAATTAATATTTTATTTGTTTTTGTTATTGTTGCCCACGTGATTTACTTTCAAATTAATTCCACAACACAAGGTCAATGGGAATATATACTATCTACTGCAGAATAACCTATATCTTTTATGCAGTGGCTGTCAATATTTGATGAGGCTCAGCTGTGAAGTTCAAATCTTCAGCTGCTTCCAAACTTTTTCAAACTTTAAATTCATGTTTTTAGTGAGGGAACTGACAATGGTGTTTCAAACTGAGAGACTGTTCTTCCCCTTAATGCTCATAGACTTCATATCTGGTGTTTCAAGCTCCACTTTGCAAGCTAAAATTAAATGTAGTAAGTAGCTTTTGAGATTTTACATTTGTGATAGACATATTTGCAAGATCTATGTAAAATGTCGGGTTCTGCAACAAAGCATCTGTCTGGGGTTCTGCAATAAATAGTCCCACAACTAAGAATGCAAAATATCTCCCAACTTGATGCAAACCATCACAATCATTAGTCAATACTGATCTTTATTATTATATTTACACAATTTTAGTTTGTTTGCAAAAATAGGCTTTAAAAATGAAAGGAGATCCCTTTCAAGGTTCTGTTTAAAAAGCAGGTAAGTGAATAGGTCTTATAGATTTTTTTTTTTGATGCAAAGTGAAGATGACATTGTCTTCCCATTTCTAGTTTAAAAACCTTTTCTTTGTGGGGAGAATAATATTGTAAATGTGGTGTAGAATGAAATACTTTTTAAGTGACCGCATTTGGGATGTCGTACTCTAGACACGACACAAAATGGTAAACATAGAATCTTAATTACTATTGCGCTACACCTCCCCACACTAATCCCTATTATTGCCTCTGGCTCTTTTTTTCACTAATAATTTATTCAAGGATAGTAATAGGGACATAATTGAGTCATTGCTCCTCTGACATAAACAAGATTGTTACTCATGTTTGTTTTCCAATCCATCAGCTGCACTATCATCACTACTTGATTTTGATTTCACCCTACTTTTGTCAAACTTAGGTCTGGTTAGCACCTGAGCATTTTACTTTGTGAAGTACAGATACTTCCTTAAATCTGTTTTGCTGGACTATGGCTTCAGCCTGTGTGTTTTTCACTAATACTATTTATTCAAGGTTTACAGAATTGTAACAAAATACAATGAAAAAAGTGAAACAATCAATACTTTTATGACATAAATCTGGAATGGAACATGAGTGGTTTTTCCAAGTTACCTGGACTTGCTCTGTCATGCTAGACAGATGCCTGTCTAACATGAGCAGTCAAAACCTGCCAGCAATGGAAAGTTCACAGGATTGATTCCTTGGTGAATCAATCTTCTGAGTAGAAAATCTTTCTAAAAACTAACCTAAATCTCTCTTGTCACCAATTATGTCTTGTCCTTTTCTCACAGATACGGAGACTGGACTACCCCTTAGTTTCCACAGCTTCTCACAAATTTGATGAATGTCATTCTCCAACCCCTCATTTTTCTCTTGCAGAACAAATAGAAAAAAATTTCTTAAACTTTCCTTAGAAGCTGCATTTTCAGACCACCACTCAGCCTTCTTGATCTGCTCTTGACCTTCTCTCAAATTAGCACATGTCTACCTGGAAGCGTGGTGCCCAAAACTGGACATAAGATTTCAGCTGCAGTCCTACCAATGCTGAATGAAAGAGAAAGTTTACCTTCTGTATCATCTGTACAAAATATACTCTTGCTTGTACGCCCCAGATTGATTTTTACCCTTTTTGCAATAACACCATGTTGTTGATACTGATTTTCACAGAGTGAGCAGATACCTTTCTGCAGAACAGCTACTTCATTCATTTTGCAGAGTCTTGCATTCACAGGGTTGATTGTTCCTTCTAAGCATGGAACTTGGCACCTGTCTTTACACTGGCCTTCCATATCCTTTCTTTAGACCATTTACACAGCTAATCCTGTTGTCCATCAGCTCTCTGCTGAGTTATTAGAAAGTGTATGGTAGGTTAGCAAGCTATTGCACAGAAAGAAGGCAGATCCCCTCATTCCTTCAGGGAACGGTGCATTCCTCTTCCGAAAGCCAGGCATGTACACACAGAGAAGAAGCCTGATCAAGACTAATGCTGGTAGAAGGTAAAGAGAGGGAAAGTTTCTTTTCCATTAAAGACTGTATATCCATTGACATAGTAAATCAGAAACAGCAAGAAAAATTGTCTTCCCTAAGCAGGTCCTCTTTATTCCAAAAGACTACTCCCTTGTAGAGGAGGAAAAGGAGAAATTAATAATATAGGAAGACTACCCTCAGGAGTCTGTTATCCTTCAAATGACACCAAAAAGAGAAGTTAGAAATGATGTGCAAACAATTCCACCTCAGAATGACATGTAGCTCTCAGAGACTCTATCTGAAAAAAAATTTTCTCCTTTAATTCATTTCCAGACTACAGCAAGTCAGATGTGCAGATAGGAATGGGGGGATTCTGGCAGGCACTCTGTTTTCATTCTGTTCCCATTAACTCAGGAGGTAAAATCCCAGCCTGCTGGAAGCCAGGGGAGATTTGCAATAGATTTCAACAGAACCAAATAGCCTGAGCTCTGTTGCAGGCAGCCCTGTGCCCTGCTGACCCTCCAAACTGCCCCTTCTATACATTACAGACAAAAGACACAATCAGTCCCATGGCACAAGCTCAACAGGAAAGACTGTTTTGGGGATTTTTAATCTTCAGCACCTCAAGTACATGTCTCTAACACTTGATCTGACTAGTTACATTTTTAAATGATACCAAACACTATTATGTGTTACTTATTTTGGTTGGTTACAGCAATGCTCAGACTGAAGGATAAATGAAGTTCCTGCCTCAGACTGTATAAGGTTATAGTCTCAGGCTTGTGAAGATCAAAAATGTATTTCACTTCTGGGAGCAGAGAGCCACTGGGGTGATTGAGACTCCTGACAAGGTTTAAAATTCAACACAGTTTTGTAAGTTTTTGCAGAACTGGGGCATGAACTGAAACAAAAGGAAAGGGGTACAATGGGCAAGAATAAAGACTGGGTGGTTAAAGAATTTAGAAGATTTTATGGGTAACAAGTTATGTACATGCTCTAAACTATAATGATCTATTTTCAGCTCTTAAGAACAGCAGGTTGCTTTTTATCTTTGTGTCCCTTCCTCTGTAGATCAGCAGTACCTTTTACTCAGCTGAATACACAGAGGTGCTATCTGTGTCCAAGCAGAGGGGTTAGGGAGGGCTCTGGCTTCATTTGTTGTCCTTTGTACTTCTTTTCACAGACTACAAAGAGCTGTCTCAGTGTATTTTTGGCATTACTGTGTCTATATATCCTATGTGTATCTTTTGGTCTTCCAGTGAGTACTGAAGATGACACCCATGACGGTCCTTTTTTGAAACTGGGGGTAAAAAAAAAGTGAGACATTTGGAGCTGAAAAACTTCTTCTAATGTGGTTTTGAACATACTCAGAGGATAGTTAATACTTTAAAATTTTATAGAAAATAAACCTTGAATGTAGGCTCCTGTGAACAAAATGCTTCAAACACAAACACAGCTTGCAAGCAATTCAAAGTCTAAAATACATTTATATAGAGACTGAAATATTCTGAGATCTTACCAGTAATTTATGGACAACAGAAAAGACAAAATTCTCCAAGTAAAATGTAGCGCATAATTTGTGCTGTTTTAGTATAAGCTTGGCGTAGAGAAAATATTCAAGAGTGCTGGCATTTTTCAGTAGCAATAACTGCTATGCTAAAATGTTTTAGTGTTTCTTTTCTTCACATTTAATTGTGAGTTAAATGACTAATTAAAAATAGAGGCTAATATTGATATTTCTTTTTGTTGTATTAAAACATCCATCTTTCATCATATTCCACCTTTGCAGGCTCAGGAAGAAAATATGTGTGCAAAATTCAGATCTGTTTGGAAGGTAAATGTATTTGAAGTTTGTTTTCTTATAATTTATTTTACACAGTTTGATGGTTTCATGTCAAATTAAGCCTATGGAAGCCTCTAATGCTGTGTAACATCTCAAAAGTAATGAACTGTATCACAATTCCTAATGTGGTCCTGACTGATTCAGAATGTTGACTCCTTCCTGGCAATTTTGAAATGTCTATTTAGTAAAAGATTCATGGTGTGGTGATATTTATCCTCAGAGAAACATGATACAGCTTAATAGAATTTATTGCATATAGCTGTTACGGGTTAGACTTCAGGGTATTTGCTTCAGCTTGTGTGATTTAAGATCTAGTGTTAGTGGACTTGCTAGTGGGCAGGATTGGGTGATGGTATTAAAAGAATAACAGATGACATTTAATACACATTTTAATTTTGTTAGTCCTATGTTCTGTCACAGCAAGCATAGAAAACTGCCTTTATGCTTGTGTTGCCCTATATTAGCTAAACTTTAATTGCTGCATTATTCAAAATAGAATTCTGTCAATTAATTTGACAAACTAAAGAAAAAGAATTGGCTTATTAATGTTTTTCAACACAGATTTCTTGTTACCGATGATACAGTAAAATAACACTTAAGTTACTATTAAAACTGAGTTTAACATAGATGACTTGTCCAGCACCAACATGAAAATAAGCAACCTATACTTATCTTTCCACAAAGAAAAGTTTGCTTGAAATCCATGTATTGAATAAAATTGATTATACAGTTAAATTGTGTGTGCTAAGAAATTACGTTCACAATCTGAGGGCTCCCACACAAAATCTAATCCTTTCCAAGCCCCCTCAAATTGGGATTTAATCTATAGTGTATTGCAAGGGAGAATTTGCTGTGATTTCTCTCTATTCTTCACTAGATTTTTCTTCTTTTCAATTCACAACTCTCCCACCACGTTTTTTTCCAAGGCCCCCACCAGACTGCTGTGAGATTCTTACGTTATTTCAGTGCAGAACAGTATGCCATTTACACTGCTTTTGGACTGTATTGTGTGCTTCCTAGAGCACGGACAAATTGCATACTTTCCAGAAGTACTTTGTTTCAGGTTTTATTGCGTTTACAAGCCCATTCAGCAAAGTGCCGGACTTTATCATCATGCAGGGCTGGGTTTTTTCCTCCTCTGTGTGTTTAAAGTCCTGCAAGCTCTCTAGTGAGACATGCTGGAACAAACTGATAAATTAAGTTGTAAGTTCCCGAGACTGAATGCTTTGCAGGGTTTTGAAAAAAATACAGACTAAATACTGACCTAATAAGGAAAATGTTTAAATACCTCATTAAAATCAGCTACCGTCCTGCGGGACTGGAAAGTGGCAAATATGTCTCTATCTTGAAACCATGTGGATGCCATCCAAGACAGAGCAGATCACTGAACCATACTTTGGAATCAGTTAAATTGGCTGAAATAAATAAAAAGGCTAATTATCACCCACCTGCTGGAACAAAACAAGGTACAGGTGGAGCAAATAGCAGTGGGTGCCTTTTCCTGCATACTAGAATTAGAGCATTTCCATACAGAAATGTGAGGATTTCTTTCTTTGAGATTGTCAATATAGTTATTGGAAATTACCTGTGCATTTAAAATCTATCAACACATTAAGTATATTAAGAAAAATACACATTAATTATATTAACAAAAATCTAGGTAATCTAACCTGCAACTGGGAAGTGTCAAACTGGTGCACACTGCCATAAAGCTGTCCCAGCATCTTGTGCCTTCCCATCAATTGTTTTAGACTAAATAATAATAATAATAATAATAATAATAATAATAATAATAATAATAATAATAATAATAATATCATAGCACAAAAGATAGGGTAGCTTGGGAACAGGGATCAAAATCTGGCACTTACGCATGCCTGAAAAGCAACCAAGTTGTTGAAATCTCTATCCTCTATGAATGTCAAATCATTTTCCATGTTGTGGCAGATACAGTAGGGTAGAAAAGAGATGTAAGCATTCACAATTCAGCATATAATCGAACCCCTTAAATGAAAGAATTTATGGGGAAAAAAGTATCTGGCAAACAGCTTACAGTATCATATAGTCCTCATACTTTATTTGGAAACATCTGTCCTTAACTGCTAGTAAAGACAGGATACTGAGCTGAACAGACCACTGAGCTGATCAAGCACGAACAGTTCTATATTACTATATTCCACCGTATTTTTTGATAATTGCCACATGCTGGTGCTCAAGAAAGAAATATAATAGAGTGACAGTGCTAATAAGAGGTTTCAGTTGTACTTGTAGTATTTTATGCATATTCTTAAGCCTAGGAGTAGTATTAGTCTGATTTTAAAATTTAGGCTAAGTTAGGGCTCTCATTTCCTCATTTGGATGCTCATATCAAGAGAGAACAGTAACTGAGAAAGATGAATGCTTCAGGTAATACATATGCCAAATTTAATAGAAAGAATAAAGTATTCTAATGCTTCTGTTTGCTGGACAATCCAAGCATTGTAGGACATTCTCCTGATACTGGCGCAATTTTTCCTATTTATGGTAGGCAGCCTGAAACAGAGACTGAAGTGTACCTGTGTGTCATCTTCATAAGACATAATTTTGTGATATTGTAATGAGTACTGCTGGAATGGAGAATAAAAAACTGAATTCAGAAGTCCCTTGTCATTATTTTTCATTAGCTGTATTTCTACATAAAATCATTAAAATGGTTCATCACTGGGAAATGGGCACTCTTTTGTTGGAACAGAATATTGTAATAATAAAAGGGATATCAATTGTGTTAGAAGTTAACAACCAATTTGCCAGATGTCTGCAATGATAACACTTCATGAGCAGGGAGTTCATCTCAGTGGTGTGATACCAATATTAGTATTAATATCAGGTTTAGAATGACAGGTAATTTGTATCTATTAGTCAAAAAGAAGCTGTGTATTTTCTGAATTATTATTATCAGGCACAACTTTACTTCTAAATTACATTGTTTCATTTAAAACTGTAGATAGTTTTTGAGAAACATAATTCAGTAGATGTTTAGTTTGGTTTATAGGAGGCTCCTATACTGTTAAAACTTAAATGTTTCACTCAGATATTATTAGTATTTCCACACAAGGCTCCAGAAGCACAAAGAGGCATAATAAAAACAGGTTGCCACAGGAGTATATCGGCAACGTATACAGTGAGAGCTCAGGGATATAATCTGCAAAACACACAACTGAATCTAAAAAAAGGTAAATTAAATGTTTCCCATAACAATCCCCAAACAGCCTGCATCCTGAATTGTAACAAAGGTAGCATAAGCGAGAAAAACAGAGATATGCACAATGGCTGTAACAAAGACAGTTGTTATTGAACATGACAAATATTGGAAGTGTTTTGGAAGCAATGCAAGACACCCGGCAAAGCCAGTGAAGAATAAAGTGAAGTCACAGGGAGGTGGTAGAAGTAGCTAATGGTGCAGGTGGGATCACAGGACAGCCCAGGCCAAACAGTTGGGATGTTATGCATTCCAGAAGCCTGGAAATTTGTATCCTAAAACATGCTACAAAGTCTCAGAGGAAGAATATTTAGTTCATTAGAAAGTAGTTAGAGAGAGAATGGAAATGAAAAAGTCTTACGTCACTCCAGCGTGATCCTTTTTTATGGAAGTAGTATGGAATGCAGCATAGGACATTTCATTCTGTTCCCATCAGTGACAAGAGACATAGAGAAAATAAAAACTTTTGAAAGGTGATGTCCAGCGTGCATGGAAACAGTTAGGACCCTCTTAAACAGAAATGTTACCTGTAACCTTCCCCTTCTCATTATAGGTTCCCATGCGTCAGTCTGTGAGGGAATGATTTAGCTCCAAAGTATGCCTTCCATGATTCCTCTTCATATTGGGACCAGTTTACCCATTATCAAGCTCTCACTGGCTCTCCTACTGTAGCTACGTTCAGCCTTTGATGTCAGTATGAGGCAAGAAATGCCAGTAAAACAAAGAAAATGCAATTATGCACCTTATATTTTGTAACGTGTGTGTCTGAGGAGAGCCAGGGAATGTGAAATGAAATAGAAAATTCCTGCTCTGTTGGATGGATGACAGGATATAGATGGGTAATAGGTACTTCCTTTGCAAAAAGGTGCCAAAGCAGTGTTTCAAAGCAGATCACATGCCATAGGTGATGTTCCTCTTCTCCCATTTAATGTGGGATAGAATATACTTATTTGGTTCACCCCTGAAGCAACACGGCCTCTGTTGCATTGTAAATAAATCACGTTACCCAGAAATAACTGCAAAACAGTGCTTGGAGACTTTCCACCAGAGGAATTGGAGTGGTTAACATCTGAAGAGGAAGGTTTGGAAGCATGCCTGTAGAGTTAAGCTGGTCATAGAACTGCTAGATGCTAGTCAAGACTTCCGCAACAGACTGTAGAAAATAGCAGCATGTCACCAGCACTAGCCATATGATTGTAACCTAGGACAAATATAGATTCATAGCAGTTCTCCCAATTATTTTCATCCTTCTCCTTATTTTTGCCTTGGCATTTCTCAGAGCATCTCCCTTTCTATGTAGTATTTAGCACAGAGCTACTGAGACTTGAATCTATCTACCTCTCTGCTCTTCTTCTAGGCAGAAGAAGCCTGAAGCTTTTTTTCCCCCCCAAGAGGATCATGAAGGCCTGAAGTATTTCTGTGGATGTCTGCTTATTGCACAGGCCACTGCCTTTTCCCTCCGGGTAGCCTAGAGGGAACCTGCATGCACCTTGCCATCCTGCAAATAAAGAAGGAGTGTTCATGTTCTTCAGCCATTGCTGGAAATCAATTTAGTGAGCACAGTGGGGCAAAGAAACAAGAGCACTTGAGGGGGAAAAAAAAAAAGAAAAAAAAACCCAACGCACCAGAGATAAAAATGGGTTCTGTTCTTAGAGACAAAGAAAAGCTTTTCCTATGAGAAGCTTCTGTCTTTAATCCTTAGCTCTTGGGTTGGCTGTTTTTTTTCTTTTTCTCCCATGCCAAATAGATTTAGCCTGTTAGTTGCAGATTAAATTGGCTGTATGTTTCTTGCCCTACGAAGCTGCCACTGTTGTTATAATGGCCCACAGGTGAATAAGCTTCATTCCAATTTGTTTGCTAGATGCAGCATCCTCTGAGGAAACAATTCTGAGATTGCATGCACTTTGTAAAGCCAGTGGATTGACTTCAGATGACAGCTCCTGGGTAAACTGATTGCCTACACGTGAGATGAGCAAAAGGGTCTAGCTCCCTGCCCCTTGGGTCCTTTCTAAATATTTCTCTGCTGATATTGCAGAGTTAGAAGCAACAGGTCAGCTAATTGAGAAAGTCTAAATAACAACCTGTCACTTAGAAAAAAGCACATGCTCCGATTCACAGGGGGTGACACTCATAAACTGAATCTCCAACAAAGAGTACAATTCTGAAGATCAGCAGGGAAAACAGACAAAAGTCACATATTAAAAGAAAGAGGGCTTGTTTTTGCAGGCTTTACTTTTATTAGGGGACATTCACACAGTAATGCACTTGACTTTGCATTTGACAAACAACCTGCTTCATTTTCATGGAATAATGCAATGGGTGAGGCTGGATGTGAGCTCTGGAGATCACCTGGTCCAACCCCTCTGCTCAAAGATGAATCATTTAGAGCAGGCTGCTTAGGATGGTGTCTGGGCAACCTGTGCCAGTGTTCAACCACTATATGAGTGAAACAGTTTCTTCTTATGTTTAAATGGAATTTCCTGTATTTCAGTTTGTGCCCATTGCCTCTTGTCCTGTCACTGGGCACCACTGTAAAGAGTCTGGCTGTGTCCTGTTTACTTGCCTCCATCAGGAATTTACACACATTGATAAGATCCCCCTGAACCTTCTCTTCTCCAGGCTGAACACTCCCAGCTCTCTCAGCCTCTCCTCATAGGAGAGATGCTCCAGTCCCTTAATCATCCTTGCGGCCCTTGACTGGACTCTCTCCAGTAGCTCCATGTCTCTTGTGTACTGGGGAGCCCAGGACTCGACCCAGCACTCCAGATGTGTCTCACCAGGGCTGACGAGAGCAGAAGGACCACCTCCCTCAACCTGCTGGCAACGTTCCTCCTAAGGGAGTCCAGGAGGCTGTTGGGCTTCTTTGCCCCTAGGGCACACTGGTGGCTCGTGGTCAACTTGGTGTCCACGAGGAATCCCAGGGCTTTTTCTTCAAAATTGCTTTCAAGCCTTCCTGCCCCCAGCCTGTTCTGGTACCTGGGATTATTCCTGTCCAGGTGCAGGGCTTTGTACTTCTCCTTGATGAACTTCATGAGGTTCCTGTAAGCCCATTTTTCCATCCTGTTGAGGTCCCTCTGGATGGCAGCACGACCCTCTGGCATATCTGCCACTCCTCCCAGTTTTGTATCACCTGCAAACTTGCTGAGGGTGTACTCTGTCCCATCATCCAGGTGATTAAGGAAGATGCTGAAAGGGATTGGCCCCAGTATTGACTCCTTGGGTACATTTTGTGTGAAGGAAATCAACTTAAAAGCTGTAGAATCTTCAGTTAAGCTGACTTATGCATAGAGATTTGTCTCATAAAATGCTGTAAGATTATACAAAATAATTATTTTCCTGTTCAATATCAAAATTTCCATCTTCAATACTCAGCCTTTTAGTGGAATGAAACACTTCACCCCAAAATTCTGGCCAGCTCTATTCTTCAGTAAAATGTTTGAACTTTTTCTTGGAGACAGGGTGGAGGAGGAGGATGGGGAAAGAATAGCAATATGAAGTTTTACAGCCACACAGTTATTTTAAATGGGATTTTATCTGAAGATTTTGTGACATTTTTGTGTCAGTTCAAAGTAAAGAGCTACAGATAAAGAAACAAAGAACTTACAAGCAGTGTGTCAAGGTGACAGTCTGAATAACTCCTTTTTTTTCCTAAAAATGTTTGCAGAATTGATTTTTATTAGTTTCAAGAGGGAAAACAGATGTTAAAAACCTCAAAATTTGTTGTGAAATGGAATTTTCATTCTCTGGTCAGTTCTATACTGAGAAAAGAAATTATGAAAAAGCTCCTTGATTACAAATCACCAATCAGTAATTGTGGGCATTGCTTTACTCAGAAGAGGTCCCTTTACGTAGGTTAGCAATAAAGTACTGAGATTTAGAGACAAAAATAGTGATGCAAACAAAACGGTCTTTATCCAAAGAGTGACAGTCTATTGAAAGGGTCATTTCAATTTCAGGTTACTCTTATTTCATGACAATCAGCATCTCTTTAATAAAAATTGAAGACTGCAGCAAGTCAAGTTTCAATTTTATTGCTCCATGTAAATATATTGAAAAAATGCCAGTATAAACAATTGTAAGACAGAACCACCCATACAAATCCTGTTTTGTTTCTACTCTGAAGACAGGCTATCATTAAGTCACAATTTGTAGTAATCATCTTTTACATTTAGTGCCAATCTTCGCAAGATACTTGAAATAACTTGTAGAAGCTAATGCTCAGCAGTTTCCACAGGCAATCATTTTAACATAAATCAGTAGGTTAAAAGGAATTGTCAGAATCAGGGGGGTGATTAGTGTGGCACTATTTTAAAACTGGTGATTGAAGAGGATTGTCGTATCTAAGCCTTGTAGCTATCTCCAGATATTTTGGATATGTCAAGTACACATTGGATGTTTGGCAAGACCAAATTTTGATATTGCTACATCCAATTGTGGCATTATAGAATCAGTCAGGAAGGAGTAACCAAAAGTATTATTTCACCTTGGGACTACTTTTGACTGGTACATTTAAAAACTAAGGACTGAATTAATTTAGTACCATCCGATACAATTTCCAGGAAGTATGTTAAACTGTTGGCTATGGACTTTTTTAACTTAGCTATACAATAGTCACAATACATCCAATAGTAGAGTAGTTTCTCTCTCATTGCATTGTTAATAGGTTTTCTCAGGGGTTTAGCAAACAGCCTGTAAGTTGGTCTGGTCTGACCCTTATGCACCTTGATGGTAGAACAATGCAATCTTTCCAAATGCATAAGCTTTTAGGCCCCGTTTTGCAACCATTTTATGGTGCATATTATGCACAATTCTAAGAGTAAAACTTCTTATTTTAGTAAACATTTGTGGCATTGAGTTTATAGCTTTCTCTATCAGAAATCCTAATTTAGTTCAGCTGTATGTTTGTCAAAGCCACAATATTTTGAAACATATTTGCAGAGATAAGAGTCAATATTTTCCTCCTAGTGGCATCTATTCCATCCATGTGAGGAAATAGAGTGTAACATTTCACAGCTGAAAGAGAAGCAATACCACCTAATAGAAAATAAGCAACTTAATGTGCTGTGCAGTACAGTTTTCATTGTTAAATGTGAAACATCGTATGATCTAAGAGAATGTGGAGGGGAAAGTGAGTAATGTCAAAATTAAGAGGACCCAGGCCTCTTAAAGACAAATGCCTCTACCTGAATCACTAAATTCATAGTTAAATATTCAAATCAAAGTCGCTCTATGGGCACTGTGAACTTTTCCCTTTTTTTCTGAGGGAATTTCAAGCATTTTGTTTAACAATTTTTTGAAGACTTCACTGCTCATCTTGGATGGAGAAGAAAGCAGAAATGATGAGCAGGCTCTATAACCTGTAATAACTGGAGATAGATGTGAACCCATCTACAAAAATGTTTTACTGTTTTTAATGACGAGACACATTCAGTACATTTCTTTTTCTCCTATTTTGTGGGATAGGTGGTTCATGAAAGCAATTACCACAGTCGTACTGATAGCTGAAAAAGGTAGATTTTTTAAAAAATGAGATCTATGCCTCAGTTCCTAAAGAATATTCGGGATCAATGACTTTCTATTGTGTGGATAGCTGTCTTTTAGGGTTTGGCTCAGAGATACAGATTTGTTTCATACTAATTCCCACATAACCTTTGGATGCTAAAAGCTTTTGGCTACTGCTTACTTGAGGGGAGGTAATAAACTTTGGGGAAGGACGTGTCACTCCGGGTACGCTGTCTTGGCAGAAGATAATTTGTTGTCCTAAACAAAAAAATTGTAGAGGCAGAAATAGGATGAAAACACATGACTCCCCCAGACACTCAGCAGAATCTCTCTGTAGCTTTGAAAATCAGCTCACGCAAAGTTAACTATGTCTAAGGTACCTTAGAGGAGATGTCCATAATTTAAACACCCAAATGTTTATCTGTAATTTTTTGCAGCTCAGCACCTCCAGTTGTGCAAACAAGCTGTGCATAAATAAATCATCTGGCTGTGGCCCTAGGGAGAGGAGTGGAGAATGGCAAGTAGGCTTGCAAGGCCAGCATTCACTGGTGATGAAGGTGGACCCCTTTGTTTAAAAAGCCTCCACTCTGTTCAAACTCAATGATGGCAAATAGATAGTTGTTATTTGTCAGTGCAGAATGAACAGTTATAATTGTGTTATTGCTCTTTCCTCAATTTCCTTCCTAAGTAATAATTTTGGCAACTGTGTGGGGAAATGTTTTTTTGCAGACTTGAAAACACCGTTACAGATGAAAGCATCTTGCATTTATTCCAGCGGTGACAGTAAGAAAAAGATGGCTTGCTTCCAAACAATTTGCCAAACATAACACATTTGATTTGTCCCATCTTTTTCTCTTTCCCCTCTTCTTCTTTTTGTAATCACAGCACTTCATCCCTGCAGACTCCTCCACCTAATGTTGTTGGATGATCTTTGTCAGCAATGCTTTGTGAGATAAGATTCTGTGAGCCTGCCTTTTGCACAATAGCTCAGGCATGCTTTTCTAAAAATACTGTTCTACCTTTTAGATATCTTACATTCACTGTTGAATTCACTCTTGGACTGATTCTTAGGAATGCCTGGTCCCCAAAATATTGATGAATACATTTAATTTTTCTTTCAGAAAAATTGTGCTCCGTGGCACAGATTAGCTGTGTAAATTTAGGCATATGTGAGGTTATGTAAAATGAGGCATGGGCATATGTTTGCAGGACTGGAGCTCTGGTTTGTGCTAGAGGCATGATATGAATAAGATTCAAAATCTGGACAGTTATAATTACACACAAAGCCAGGGCTTATTAGGGTAAAGGATGTATTTTTCTACTAGTCAGATATGTGAGACATATCTTAAGTGTAGTAAACTAGAACTGGGAAAAGCAATGACCATTCCTTTTTTGTCCTAGGAAGAATGCTTTCCTATCTTGAAGAAAATTGTAGGTCATGCTCATTAAGAACAAAATATGACATGTCTGTGCATATCAATATAAACCTACCATTTCAGGTGAGCATCAATAAGAAATTTCCTTTTTTTTTCCCTTACAAAATAAAGTTATAATTCTTTTGGGTTTTGTGCTCATTGAAATTTAATAAATATCCTATCAAAATCATAAGCAAATAAACTCTTTCTTAAATTTCTTCAAGTGTACGTTTTTCTACTAGTTCCATGGTGACAGGCAGCAGTAAAAGAGAGAGTAAGCAGAATACTTTGTGCTTTTGGGCCACCAGCAAGTCGTTGGGAGGTCAGGTATTGAACATGGCTATGGTAATTCTAAACCAGCCCTGTGAGCCATCAAATCACATCAAACTCAGCTATACAGAAAAAGCCTAAAGGTATGTGTGACATTTTCGTTCTCTACCGACTAAATCCTCACACATATCAGCCTGTCAAAGAAGGGAACAATTGGGGATTATCTTCTAATAGGTACACCTGCACCCACAGAACTGAGAACAAAGGGAATGGTTTACTTTTTGATTTCGGTATATTGATTGATTTTTTTTTCTTCTATTTTCCTTCCTCACTTCATCAGAACTGTAGGTTTTTTGGGGGTTAGTGGATACACAGTTGGGTTTTTTTTGGATGGGGTGGGAGGGGAAGGGAGAAGAGCATTTTTTCCCCACCAATAACCTGTCCACAGCACAGACAGCACAGTACAGTCATGCTAAGGCGTGACTCACAGGACTGCCTCTCCCTACAGTTTAACCAGGGAAAAGCATGTTCTTTCAGGCTCAAGCCAGTTTGGAAAATGTAAGGTCTCTAGACCAAGGACTTGTCAGTGTCAACAACATGCTTCCAGAAAGTCATTAGAAGTGTATTCGTGTTCTTAACAACAAATTTCTGTTGGCAAAAGTAGCTAGAGGGGGACTGGACTCAAGACTAGAGCCTATCCCTATGTATTTGTAATTGAAAAATGGCCCTTAATGTCTGGTGGGTTTAAAGAGTGGAGGAGTTCAGCATGGCCTTCCTTTGATTTACAGTCTACTTGGGAAAGCTGCAAAGACCAGAAAGAAACAATAAAATTAAAACTAAGGTAACACCAACTAGAGAATGAAAAGAAAGAATAATATAGACACAAGCACTGTTAAAAGACAAAAAAAGGCAGAGAATGGAGTACTTAAAAAATCTGCATGTCACCGTAACTTTGTTTGCTGTTCATAGCTCTCCTTTTACCTTTTTGAAGATTTCTTTTCCCACGGCTGCGACCCTCTGTAGTATACAGCAGAACCTACTACAGACACCTCTCATTGCTGATATGGCTTGATTAGCAGATGGATTCCAAGCTGGTACCAAAATCTATCTGTATGTCAAAGCATCAGGCATAAAGTATTTGATATGGCTTGCGGTGGACTGGATCTCTGTGGTAGGAGACAAACATTTTCCATGCAATGTACCTTCCCAACAGTATCACTTTACAGCAGTCAATGCATAATATGGCCATATGTTGTGTCTTACTGAATCAAGGTGAATTGGAATGCAACATGCAGCAATCATAATTTTGCATTTAACAGGCACAATATAGATAAAATTGCTACCAGCTTACACTCAAGCATGAAGTGTAGATATGCCAAGTTGAGTCAAACTGTGAGAGACAAGACAGACATTCATGAGTTTCAGAGATTTTAATGCCTTGTCTATTTCTTCTCCTGAGAACAACAACAAAAAGGTACTAGAGCAGATTTCTAAACTTCTCAAATTTTACAGGATCATAATATGGTCTGTGTTACTAATTCTTCCAAAAACATCTTCCAGCTCTGTTCTGTCAACTCTGGTTTCAAATGCATTGAAGATTTTAGGTATGAAAACAATCATTCAAATGTATCCCACAAAACCACAAAAAAAATTAAATGTTTTTGACCCAGTAGTTGGTTAATCAGTACAGTTGGACTGAAGATGGTAGAGTGACTCAGATTTCCCTGACATAGATAAGCAAGGTCATTGCTGTAATTACTCATGATTAAGTCATTTTAGTGATGCCTCCTTATCCTTAGAATTGCTTCCCTGCACGGGCATTGACATCTCACTGATTGCAGTTATTCCTAGAAATCCCTGTATGATATGGTGGACACAAAAGAGCCCTCACTATGGACTCTTCTGACTTCTTTATTGTCTCCTATTATTTTTCCGCAATGTATATTTCCTTAAGGAAAAAAACCAACAATGGAACATTTAACTGGATTTAACTGGATCATCATAACCACCATCATGTGCCTCAGCTGATCAACTGAATTTACCTTCTTATTGTCTTCTTCATTTATTTTGTTTAGCATTTCTGTTAGCTGGACCTGCCCATCTGTTGCTGTTGGGGTAAAATTACCACCAAAATCAATGTCCCGAATCCTTTATTTGACTTTAAGAGGTCAGCATTTCACTTTTGAGATTAAATTCAAAAATTACCACTGCAAAGACCTTTAATTTATGAGTTAATTAAGTAATCCCATTGAATTCAAAAGAACTGAACTCAGTCATCTGAATTTATCCCCATGCACAAGCATTTGCAGATTGTATGCCTGAGACTATACGGTATTTCTGAACATGGCTAGAATTTCTGTAAAGCGTCTAACGCATTGTTAGAGACTGTGCACTAATTCAGTAATAACAGTCATCATAACACAGAGATTTAAGGAGTACAGAGTGGAGAAAAATGGGCTGGGTAGCAGACACTTAGTTTTCCCATCTCTGTGCAAATGCAGCTCACCTACGGAGTTTGAAAAAGTGTATGTGCATCTGCCTATGACGTAAAGTATCTTCTGCTCAGAAACTAACCTAACCAAGAGACCTCAAAAAATGCCAAAAGCTTATGAATGTCATTGAACCTTCAATTTCATATTTGCACATTTCTTTTTCCCTATCCTTTACTAAGCACCTGAGCCATAAGAAATACTTAGTGAAGCTAAAGAAAAAAAAATAAACAAAACAACAAAAATGGGAGGTCATGCTCCAGAGAGCAAAATCCATATGCAGCATTCACTCTGAAATTTAGCAAAGCGAGAGATGCATGGTGAAGGATTGCCATAGAGCGGACTTACTGCCTTGCTGCCCATTCTGTCACTGCTCTGAAATACTTTTGCTGTGTCGCTGTGTACAAACAGATACGAACTGCAGCCACATAGCATGCAGTGTCTGAACTACTGTGCCTCTGGGTTAGTGACGTACCAATCAACAGCATGGTTACTCTTTTTCAATGTTTTAAACAAACCAAAGGGGAATTCTAGCATACTTATTTCAATAAAAGGTTAGATCCTCAGTTGATGTATGAATTTGACGGAGTTGTTCCAGCATACATTGTCTGAGGCTTTAGACCATTATTTCTAAAATATTAGAGCAGAGCTTGAGCTAGTGTAAATCAGTACAACTCCATTGACTTCAGCAGAACCACTCCAGTTTTTGTCGGCTGAGGATATTGGTCTTTATGTAAATACAGAGCACTTGATTTATTTCTGTATTGCACTGGTTTTCCCTGTGGAATTAAATTGTTTTAATTAAAGCTGCTCTGTTGCAAAGGTAGAGCAGCAGAGTGATGCATCAGACCCCAACCACTCGAGGGGGATCCGATCAGCCTGTCAGAGGAAGTCTTTTCTTATATGAGTGCTCATTATGGCACGTGCCCTATGGCTACGCTGAGAGTGAAGTGTTCACCAGCCCACTCTGATCATGAAGTGCATTGATCTGCCAGAGCACACGGCTCCTGTGCAGGTGGAATGAGCCACGGGTGCCGTGCTGTCCCACCTCTTCCCTGAGTCCTCTCCTCTGAGAGCACCAGGTGGGGGGGTCCCCATCAGCCCTGCAGGCTGCCAGCATGCTCATGGAAAACGTAAGTCCTGCTTACTTCCAGGAGTGCTCTTAAGGTTGCCTCTTATCCACAAGCCTTGCCATGCACTCCTCTTTCATACTCCTTGTCTGTTCCATGTGCAATCCTTGTACGTACACACCATACAAGTCCATAAAAAGCACGTGTCGGCTGTCTCTGTTGCTCATAACTTACCCCAAAGCTTAGTCAAGGTGAAAGCCCCAGGTGGCTCAGCTCCCCACCAGCCCCAGTCTGGGATGAGACATTCTCTGAAATTCCCAGGGTTTGGCTGGATGGCCGGGGGCACTGCCCCTGCACCCACACCTCTGAAGGCTACACTGTTATGGATGCACATCACTTGCTTCCCTGGTGGGATCATGGGCTTAGTCCAACTCACATGGCAATGATTTATAAGAAGTCGAAGGCTACTTTGATTGTACTGTCAGGAGCTTGCACCAGTCTGGCAGGGAGACTTCACCTGGGTCCAGAGATTGGTAGTGCTGCCTCCCTGGAACCTGGAAAAAGTGGTTACTACAGATCATGGCACAGCAGGCTGGAATCGGCAAGTCAGCGATTGCTGCAACTGGAGCTTTTGTGTGGCTGAATATTTGTACAACCTGATATATCCTTGGGAAATACTGCAGAGGTGTAAAGTACCCAGGAGGCACGCTTTCTTGTCCACTGTGAACACCCATGATAACTATAGGTGTGAGAGGAAATATTCCTCATTGATCTCAATGTTTTATTAATAAAAAGATCAAAGTAAATAGGTTGCTGTTTTCAAAATTGATATCATCCTACTTGTAAAAAACAAGCTGCACATCACTGCTCACCCAGAGGTGTGATCTCCATTCCCATTCTAGCGGTATGGGAATTTCCAGCCGGATGGTTACAAGATGGTCTATTTTGTATTTTTCAGTACATGCAACAACAGCAATAATTTTTCAAGCTGGGAGACTGCAGAAGACTGGTCATGCCAGAGGACCCTTGATTATGGTCTGATGAGTTTGGGTATGACCCTAACAGCCCCTAGGTATCCATGAGTGGGTCACTGGGGCATGGCATTCCCCATGGCATCATGGAGTATGGGTTGCCTGAGCTCGGCTGCCCCAATTTTGTTGCAGATGCTGGTCATCCCCATTACAGGAGGTAACCTGCCAGTGAGAGCGTTTCTGTTGCATCCCCACCGAACTGCGCTCAGGACACCCAGGAGGACACCCCAAAGGAAGGGCAGCGTTGCTGGGACACAATTTGGCATTAGGGGTATTCGCAGAGGCACTGTGACAACAAGGTGTGGGTGAAACCAGTCTTCTCTCAGCGTAGAGCTCACTTCTCCCTGCTGAGCCATCTCCCTCCTTATCCACTGCTCTCATCGTGAGACAGGCTGAAAGGCCGCAGACGCATCTTCCCCCAGCCTTGCTGCTGCGGAGCTGCCATTTGAAGCTCTGCTGCCACTGGCAACCAGCATCACAGCAGCTTTCGGGAGGCTTAAACTGATAACGATCAGAAACCAGCTCATGACAGGGAGTTACAAGGTGAGGTTTGTGTCACTCCCGCGACCCGTCCGTGTTTGTACAATGTGAGCTGAACTGCAGTTCAGTTCAGCCAAATGAGAGACATGGCTTAGATAGTAAATGCAGCTCTTGCTTATTTGTAGAAGGCAGGTTTTTTCTTTTAATTGATTTTTTAGGTACATTTGATAAATGAAAAAAATGCCTGATGTAGAGTATATAGTATTGTTTATCTTGTGACCTGTGATGTTTGTACCTTTAATCTGTATTCAAAATTTGCCCTTCCTATTGATTAGAGGCCCTGTCCGTCAGTCAGTCTGCTCTGAAAATGCCATTGATTTCAAAGGGATTTGGTCAAGTAAAATGATAGCTCTAAAAACCAATTTTCAGTGGTTGGTGAAAGTTAGATGAAGTTGGATGTTGTGTGATTTCCAGTACAAATGATGTGATTCTTATGGTTCTGACTGGATAATATAAAGGGTGAAATTAAACTGACAATGGAAATAAGGGGAATAATACCCATCTGCAACCCTGTAACTAAAGCAGAGTCCTTTATAGTCTCCTGTTATCGTATATGTGCTTTGTCTAGGACCATACTTTTTCTATGCCATAGGAGCCCTAGGCTGAAGACTTGATCCCCTAGCTCAAGGTCACAGTTCAGGGAACCTGTGAGTGGGCAAAGACCTCAGAGTTCAATGTTTCTGTGCACTTGCTTGGTTCTTCCTCTCCTTCCTCAAATTAAAAGATTTAATACCAGAGCATTTTATTTTTGGAGCATTATTTTTTTTTTTTAAATTAACAGAACAGACTGAAAACCACAGTTGTCATGGAACAATCTCCTCAAAGTTTTATTAACAAAAAGAACAGCACAGAAGAACACCTCAAGGTACAATTTCAATACATATCACTATGGAGTAATTAAATTTTTCTAACACAGCTTCTTTTTTATTTGAGGGGGGGGGGGTTCCCCAGAAAAAATAATCTTGGCTTAAATGTATGTTTGGCTTGAGAGTTCCCCTCATACTTGCCATAATTGTGCCAAGGGAGAAGAAACTGTCTTATAGAGAAATGCATCTGGCATTGATCTGAGGTAGGTTGGTTTTTTAGCCAGTGGTAATGCAATGGCAAGCCTTTTAGAGAGATGATGAATGCAATGTAATGTCTTTGAACATTAATTTTTTGTGTGGAACCTAATTAACAAACCTAAACTACTTCTATTCAAATACTCTGGAAAGATAACACCAGTCACAAATGTTAAATATCTGTTTTGCTTTTCTTTGCTTACTCATGCATTTATTCAACACTTGCTATAGCAGTTTATCTAAAATTAGGTCCAAAGTAATTTAGGCAGGCATACCTTATGTGAGAGATTCTGTAGAAGACTTTAAATCATAGTGACAACCATTAGAAATTGCTTAAAGGAAAAACATTTCTGAGCAATTTTAGGCCTAACAATGGAACTTTTAAAAAGATTAAAATACCCTACTTTGTGTATGGATATTTGAGTGGTCCTTATTTTCAGGACACTAGTGTACAAAAGCTGAAGGCCCTGTATAGCTCCTGTGTTGTATATAGTACCCTTGCTTACACTTTAAGTAAAACTGAACTTGTCAGCAGGTAATTTAAGCTATTTGGAATTTCCCAAACCTTGACCTCTTCAACTCTGAGTTCAGTACTACTCAGAAATAATTCAGTAGCTAAGGACATGATGTGCAGCTTACTCTGTGCTTAGCTTTTAGCTTTAGAAACATCAGTCTTTTCAGCACCCTCTATGTATGCTTGGGAAAGGCAAGTTTCTCTGGGGTGACATTAAGTACCTCAGTTAGCAAGTGCTGGTTGAAGGAGCACAAATTCCGAGGGAGAAAATTAGACTTTTCAGTCTCAGTTTCAGCATCAAAGTGCTCAGAGCTAGAAGTGCAGGACTCTGGCCAGAATAACTGAGCAAATAAATAGGAAGTTTCACATTTGCTCTTATGGCAGCGTCTCTCCCCATTTTGGCCATCCGTGTCACCTTTTCTCTGCCTACCCTCATCTGCAGGAGGTCGAGTGCTGTGAGAGCAAAATTCCTGGGGACGACAGTTGCACACCATGGGTGCTAGCAGGGTGTTATGCTCTTGGTGCATCCCTCCAGTTCCATCTTGATGCAGCCTGACAAATATGTCAGGGATCTGTATTTCTGCTCCATGTATTGTTTGCATATATTTTGAGTCTCTTGAATTCTTTTATTGCAGTTACAATAAAATAATTGTAGTTCATTTTTAATGTCTTTGATTGTATATTCATTGTTAAAAAATGACTACGCTGCAGACAATTAGACCCCCCTTATATTTTTATGATGTTTTAATATTACAAACATAATTTACATATGAACCTTATTAAGGTAGTGGAATTTAATTTGAAAAGTAAAAGCAATTCTAGCCTCTCTTCAGAAGTATTAATCTGATTTCCTAATTCTGGTCTGGTGAACGAGGTAGGCACAGACTAGAAGTTCTGCACAAGGCCAGGCCACCCACCAGGCTGCACACCAGTATAACCGCCACCACACAAGAAGATGTTGCAGTCAGAAAAAGGCTCTCGGGGTGTCATAACTGAGGTCTGCAAGTCTAAGGTTGTTTTGATGAATAAACTTAGGTGTAAGTGAGAGTGGCCCTTGTGAGGCAGGGAGAGAACTTGGTGTTCCAGCCTTCCAGGCTGCAGGGCTTCTTCAAATCCAAATCCTTGGAGCTTTTTAAGGGGCACATACTCTCACAACTCCACCTTCCAGAGAACAGAAATGTACACATAGAATACATATACAGTGTATACATAATATATAACACAATATGCACCTGTATTTTCAGCCAATCTTTGAGTTGGTCCCTTACATCTTTGAGCGCTCTGAGGCACTGCATATATTTAAGTCTGCACAGAGCTGTGCTCAGTCCCTGCATTGCTCTGCTTAAAATTCTCCCTTGGTAACACCCAGACCATATGCTGCGCTGCTGCCTGAACTTCTTCACCTTATGCTACTCTTCTGCCTGAACTTCTTCACCTTGGCTCTGTTCTGCCTGTTTCGCTCTTAGATCAGGCACTGGTGTCTAACCACTTCAACAAAAAGGGGCGGCTTCATGGGAAAAAGGTCCACATTTTAGGTGTATGAATGCACATTGTTAGATGGCTGCGTCAGGACACATTTAACCTGTTTGACCCTTCTGTTTGTTGTTTTCATTATGCTTAACAGGAATTCATTATACTCCCACTTTTAATAGCACTGGTCTAAATTTTTCCTTTGCTTTTCTCGATAACATCAGGCCATTGAGAATTTAGATTCCAGAGGTACTGTTCTGTAAGTTACCAGGACCAAGTACAGATCTGTGCTAGTAGAGCAGGCTTTTAAGAATCCTTCAAATAATTTTGATAGTTTTTTTTTTTCCCATTTGACTGTGTCTGTCTTGGACCTGAAAAAATATCCTGAAAAAAAAAAACCTTTGCAAAGTGTTAAAACTTGTTCCTTACATGTTATTACTGTGGCTCATGTGTCATGTCTTGCAAATATTGATTTGTACATGAAATCAAATTTGTAATGGCTGTGGTTTTTATTCTTTATCCTTCTGCTAAGTGGGAATCATAATCCAAAATCAATATGTATTTTCCAGCACATAGAAAAACATTTATGTGAACTGTGGACCATTTATAAAGTTTCCTTGTTCTTATATGCGATATGTATAACATTTTTGAATCTCACTGTGATGTGAATGCCATTTTTTAAAAGAGTCAGTATTATGTTAGCATTTTATTTATATAACTTCTCTGCTTGCTAAGAATATGGTTTTTCCTTTGTGTGATGTATTGAAGCCTACTTGAAAGCATGGATCACTTAAGTGAGACCTCGACTACATCTGCCCAGCTCTTAATCATTATGATGATTATGGTATGTGCTGGGAAAATAAACCAAGCACAAATAATTGTTATGGGGGAGCCTTATCCAGAACCTCTGAACTACACCTGCCCACCTTTAATGGTTTAGGTGTGCATGGGGAAGAAACCAAGAAACACAAAAGGGTTCTTAAGAATGCTATGTAATTGTAAGACATTTAGGGTGGGATATCAGAAGGTGAGAGAAACCCATCTAGAAACAGCTAGGTGGCTTTAAATACAGACAAAGTCAAAGGTATTTGTCCTGAGGTGACAGACCAGCGAAGCCTTTGGAAAGTTAAGCTGACCGTCTCAGTTAGAAAGCAATAAATAGGTAAACCAACAGCCCCCTGATCGGAAGACCTCCCCAGGAGCCCCGCACACCGCAGAAGGCTGAGCCCAAGGTGAAGCGGTGTGTGAAAGCCGGGACACCAGCCAGGACTCAGGCGCTTCATCCAGCTGCGGGCAGTCCTGCCGCCCCGAGGCTGCCGTGATGCTCACAGCTGGATCGAGGCCCTGGCTGCTGGGGGTGTATCTGTATGGCATACGCACGAGTGTGCGTGTTGTAGAACAGGAATTGCTACCCACTCACTATATTCACTGGGGTTAGCAAATAAATTTTAAATTTTATGGGACTGAGTGCTGTGGCTTTGTCCTTGTGGTTAGCCCACCCCTAAATTCTCCTGTAACACCTTTGGTGTTCTGTAGTTTCACTTAGTCCTGCTTTTTCTTTGTCTCTTTTACTTTCCATTTTCTCAGACTCCTGCCTCTGCACTATAACCTTTCTCAGTGAGATTTAGGGTCTGATACACTTCCAGCCCCGCAGTATGTGCCCCATCTCCTGCAACAATTCAGACTCTGTCTTTTCAAGATTTTGTTTTGCCTTCATCTTCCCTCAATAGAAAGAATTCCTCTTGTGACTTATCTGAATATTTCCTATTGACACTGGTAAATAAGACTATGCTTTAACTTTAAAATCTTTTCTTGTAAGTTTAGGTATCACGTTACCTTGTCTATGAGCAATGGATGCATATGGAATGAGGACTTCTCCAATTTTCAAAATAACCAAAGGGTGTTGTTGAAACATGCACTATTCTCATAAATTCTTCTTCTTTTTTTTAAGTCTCTTTTTTTCTTAAGTAGTTTCAGTCCTTTTATGTTAAATTTTAGCCTCCCTTGAATATAGTGGTTCTGCTGAAAGGCTGAGCCCCACTGATGTCTTTACTTTCTTTCATTATGCTTCTTGGTCTCTTATTCTGATTAGGTTTTGTATTCTCATCTTTTTAGGTTTTTGTTTTGTTCTGGTCTTTTCTATGGTCTGAGACATACCTGCAATAAATTTTTTCCCCTCTAACATTACAATCTAATCTGTTTGTTATGCAGCCTGGCATCCTCCTATTCTTTTTCTAAATCTAATCCAAAATGTAAATCTAATGCTTTTTTTATTTCTTCATTGTGCATTTCTTACAGCTTTTGACAGGTTTCTGATACCTGTTACAGTCTAATCTCAGGTTAAAGATTTGTCAAAGCTTTCAGAACACTCTCTTTCTCAACACTCTCCAATATGTATTAAATGAATCCACTTCTTGGATTACAATGCTTGTTAAATTTCAGTAACATAATATGTTAACTAGCTTGCTCTTTCTCATTTAACTGTTGATTCTTAAATTAATCTCATACTCCGCAATATTAAAATGAGAAAACCTGCCTTATTCCATTTTTCTTTTCAAGGTTTCCCCTTGGCTTCACAAAGATACAATTATCTTACTTGAACCTTTTCAGTCATCTGCTGTACTCCTGGAGAGTTTCAGCCTTTTTAGATTTTTAAATTCATGCTCCACATTGTCCAATTATTCCTCTTCTATTCCACTGTTTCTCAAGTCACTCTTCTTTTTCAACCTTCACTCCTGATACCCTACTGTAATTATAGACAGTGACTGGAGAGAACTCTGTCTCAGAGATTATACTCTGATGAGTTTCTAATGTAATAATTCTACTTAATGGATCTGGGTCAAACATCAAGTGTCCCCAAACTACCAAAGATTTCTGCAGGATCTAGATCTGATTTAATAACTTGGGTTAATTTTTACAGTTCTCCCACAACCTTTTAAAAAGATCTATGCTGTTTACTAACCAAATACAATAAATGTCTAACACAGTTACAGTTAATTGGTAGGAGCTGATAACACGGACTCACTGTTTTCTTTTAATGCCATATCTGCAGGCGGTGGTACAGCTGCCTCCCTTTAATCCTGCTCTGTTTAATCCTACTGGGAAAAGCCACCCAGCTCCAGAGAGACTTTTTTCAATCCCCTCCTTGTCTGAGGATTTTCAGACTTTTGTTTTCTGATGCTGAGGAGAATGCTGACAAGATCAGCCCCATTATCTTGGCCTCAGCATCATGATAAGAAGGAAATCTGGAGTTTAGTTAGGAACACTGCAAATTCGTATTCACTTTTCTCTGCAGACGTACACTTTACTGGCTAATATCAAGACGTGCTGATGATGTAAGACATCCTTGATATACAGTCATATTAGCAGACAAAGGTATGAATGTAAAGGAAAAAATATGAGGAAATGTATTTGTGTGGCCTCTTACAGTAAGAAGCTGTTGCTTAAATTGATCAGGTATCACGTCCTCAGTCGGAATGGTTGCACAAATATTGGCTGTTCATTGGAATGAATTTGGTTTGAAGAAAATAAGTCTAAATGAGTGCCTTTGTCCTACCTACTTTGGAGGTAGGATTTTTTTTTTTAACTATGTGCTTAAAATGAGCCTAATCTACATTCTCAATTTAGATGTTGGAAATAATGTTTAAAAACATGAAGACCAGTGTGGGTTAAACAGTTGTCATCTTTTTTAATTCAAAACTTCCAAACAAAGATAATTTGCACATAGCCAGATTCACAGTGCTGAAAGTACTAAAACATTCTTCCATACATCAGTTTTGCCAGAAATAGTGTAACAATTATCCTATAATTGCTAGATAACTAAACATTTATGTGTACGTAATTATATTGTAATTTTTAGCTACAGATGCCTATACAGAATCTAGAGTGATATTGTATGCAATTAGATAATTTATTCTACAATTACCTACTAGATTTATATAGCCAGTGAAGTGCCAGTGTAGAAATTACCAAATAATATGGATATTTAAAAAAAAAAAAACCACCCTAGAAAATTATATAACAGTGCAGAAAGGTAAAAATGGCCTTTGAAATTTAAGTTGAACTTTTCCTTTACCTTTGCAAACTGTTTTTTCTCAAGAATTTGTTTTCTGACAGTGTTGAAATATAAGTGGAAAGAACACTAAAGTAACAAGGGAGTCCATATAAAGAAACAACAAAATATACACATATTGACTTGGCAATAAAGAAAGGAGAATATGAGAACTGAATAGAGCAAGCTCTATTATACTGTGTAATTTTTCCCCAGTGAGCACATAGTGCATTTAAAATTAAATTTATCTGAGGAAGTAGAAACCTTTCTGTAGGCAACAATTTTAAGTGTTATATAGAAGAACCAGGTAAATGAATAGGTTTTTTCCATCTTCAAATTAAGTAGAACAATTTTATCCCTCATACTGCCCTGTATCAGAGAGCACATTAGGACTGTGATTTAGTGAACATCAGTTTGTGAAGTCTGAATTCTTGATTACATTTGGTAAAATTATATCCTCCTAGGAAAAAAAAAAATCCACCCAAGAAATAGTTTTGCAATGTTACATACTTAATTAGGAGGGGCAGTAACAGCAATATTAGCAGTTCTTTCTTTTGAGAAGAAATGTGAGGGGTTCAGTACACAAACTGCTGTCCTGTCATCACCAGCTAGTTAGTTAGTTAACTAGCTAGTTATAACTAGTTGTAACTATTTAGTTAAACTAGTTGTCCTCTGCAGGGAAGTGGAAAATCTGTCGTGTTTTCTCTGTGGTTTCTTGCATTTCCTCTAGCTTGGCCGGTTTGCACCCCAACCAAGCTGTCTATGAAACCTAGGGGACTGACCAGAGGAAAAGCAAGCTTACTGCCTGGACTTAATTTCCTGCTCAGGGTAGTAAAGAGTAAGGCTTCACTGCTGATTTGCTTTTGTACACAGTTTTCACACTCTGTTCTGCCTTATTCCCTCTTGCTGCTGGCATTCTCCTTATTGGGGTTTTCAAGGATCTTTTTTTCTTGAGGAAAGTAGAGAGGAAAAAGAGTCCCTCAACATGGCAAAAAGAGACAAAATTCTTGCAAGTTAATCTCCAAAAAGGAAACAATTCCTACCTACGTGACTCTTCAACTCATGCTCATAGCAGGGGTTCTGAGGCTTGAAGTATTACATGCAGCGTAAACCGGGACTTTTCCTTCAGGGAAGGTCACAGCTGATTGAAAACAGCACAATTTAAAATGCCAAAGTAAAGGCTTTTTGCTTTCATTTTCAAATACACTTTTGAGGAAAGTGAATTTGATTTAGAAAAAAGATTTTTTTAAACTTATTTCAGTTTATATATTTGCAGTCAGTTAACTTTGCATGGACAAAATCATTGCAATGTTTTCCTTCAGCTTTCTAAATTCAGTTTGAATGTTAAAAAAACAACGTGCTCTAAACTTAAAAAAAGTCTAATATGAAGTAGTTTCAATAGAAGTACAAAAACACCAGGGATGAACTAGATTTGTTTCTAACTCTGACAGCTGGAAAAGAAAGTACAGTCAATGTAAAATGTTTTCAAGTAAGTAAAAGAAAACAGACCTCTGAGTTGGTTAAAGCTAGGGAGCTACAATTCCCTAGCTCAGCTCTCAATTTCAGACTTTTCTATATATTTTCTTTTCATTAATGCCCATGTTCTTCAAGTTCAGTCTGATTTGTGGGAAGTTTCCATCGGTAGGTACTGTGTGTAATGGATGAGGTGGTGAGCAGTGTTGTCACTTCAAAAAATGATGGATGAAGGGACAGAGGGTAGGGATCTGGAAGATATTAAATGGATCACTACTGTCGTGGTTTAAGGCCAGCCAGCAACTAAGCACTATGCAGCCCCTCACTCACTCCTCCTCCCTCCCAGTGGCATGGGGATGAGGATTGGAAAGAAAAGTAAAACTTGTGGGTTGATATAAGAATGGTTCAATAACTAAACTAAACTAAACTAAAAAATATTATTAATAATAATAATAATAAGCAACAATAATTGTAATGAAAAGGAATATAACAAAAAGAGAGAAATTAGACCCAAGAGAAGACAAGTGACACACAGTGCAATTGCTCACCATCCGCTGACCGATGCCCGAGCAGCGATCAGCCCCCCCCCGCCAACTCCCCCCAGTTTATATACTGGGCATGATGTCACATGGTATGGACTATCCCTTTGGCCAGTTCGGGTCAGCTCTCCTGGCCGTGCTCTCTCCCAGCTTCTTGTGCCCCTGCTCGCTGGCAGAGCATGGGAAACTGAAAAATCCTGAACTTGGGATAAGCGCTACTTAGCAACAACTACAACATCAGTGTGTTATCAACATTAGTCTCACACTAAATCCAAAACACACTCTACCAGCTACTAGGAAGAAAATTAACTCTATCCCAGCTGAAACCAGGACAATATCCACCCCTTATTCTATATCATTTACATCATGCTCAGACTCCACACTTTCCAATACATTTCCAATTAATCACCACCACTTTTCCTGTCTTTAATATATACACACAGATATCATTCCCGCAGTCTATGGCCCATCTCTATCAAATGTCTGTTGAGTTCATCCAGTCCCTGACTTTGGGCTGCACCTGTCATACCAGTCTGTCTGGGCAGGAGGGATGGTGCAAAGTCCGCTCAGTTGGTGCAGCAGGCAGGTGACATTGGGCACAGCAGGAGGATGGTGGGTAGCGTTGGACTGTTGCACGCTGAAGTCAGTCCTGCTTCTGTCACTACTGCGCTTCGCTCGGTTTTATCAAAGTTCATTCTTTGTTAATCTATGTGATTCTTACTGTAATACCATTGATAGAGCATATAACAACTATAGTACTGATGACATACAGTGGCAGGATTATATAGCAATCAACATCATACAATTTAATCTGTTGGCTATGCTCACCTAAAATCAAATCCCCTTGAGGCACACATCAGGCTTCCCTCTGTCACCCCAGAAATATAAGTGGGTCCTACCCCTTTATAGCTTGATGTCATTAGGGTACACTGTGTCTACTAGAGCCTTATACTCCTGTGGGTCTGATGCACCAGGCCATTGGATCCACATAGTCCAGTAAACCCAGTTGTCCCTCTCCTCTACCTGGCTGGAGGTAGGGCCCCTCTAGTCTCGGTCATGGGATTCTACACTCACTTTTTGTAAAAATGGATTAGAATTCCTTGTCATAGGGTCAGGAGTAAGATCAGCCCTTCCACTCTGTCTGGCACACTGCTCACACTGCCCACCAGAGACTGGAGCAGCAATTTTCCTGGAAGAACCCTCATCTGTGATTGTTTTTCCTTGCAGTTCGCATACCTGTGCATCTAGGAGCAAGGTAGGTTTTCCATCCCACTTCATCATATCCGCTCTGTGTTCACACAGGTAAGACCACAGGGTACCCCGTGGTGTGTACCTTCCATCTCCTCTCTCTTGAGCAGAGGGACGTTTATTCCTAATAGCTGAGATATTGGTCCATACAGGTGGGAGGCAGAACTTGTCCTCAAATCGCTGGAACTCTTGGAACAGTTTCTCGGCTATTATGTCTGGCAGTTTCTCCACAGCCAAGACAAGGGAGGAAGAGAGACTTTCTTCATATTGCTGGAGTTGGCCAGCCAATTCTTTCACTGTTGGTGCCTCGTTGTCTTTCGAGTCCATTACCGCCAATGAGTTGGCATACAACGAAGGTGCGCTCCGTGCAAACTTCCGCCACAGTGGATTTCATCTGGATCTGTGGGTAACTGTGCATTGTCCTGGTCATAATAAACCATCATCTCCCACATGGCTAATTCCCTCAGGTACTGGATACCTTTCTCCATGTAGCCAACTTGCTTGGATGACATACAACTTCTTCCTTGAAGGAATACCTTTCCCTGACGCCTAACAGAAGTCACATCCACAGGCTGAGGGCTTGTGTCTTTTTTCCAATCAGTTTGTCAAGGCCCCCTTCCCTAGAAAGGGATACAAGTTCTTCTCTCCTTAATCAGCAGTATTTACACTGAAAACAAAGGGAGTTTTGTGACAGTGGGGCTGAGGTTAGATGGTCTGGCCAAAGCCATACCCTAAGCACATTCTTTAAGTCTTTTCATTAGCTGGAGGAAGTTCAGAGCTTTTTCTCTACTATTTCCTTCTATCAGCATATATGGAACAATGACCCTTGATTTAAATAGATAGTAGATCTTGATTTAAAGAGATGACAATCTGCTAGAAGGCAAAATTTGGAGTATAATTAAGCAATAGCAGCCAAGAAAATTCTGCCCAGGGACAAGATATAAGTTCGAAGCAGCTGATGACCTAAGATACTGTAAAGATAGCTGTTTATTTTCTCCTAGAAATCAATCTATGATTGGATTAGTGTCACAGTCATGCAGAGAGACAGACTATGATTCTATCATTCTTATTAATGAGTAGCATTCTTTATATTTTAATATCGTGCTCTGATTATTTTAAGAAAATTAAGACCATGCATTGGCCAGTCAGATTACTTACCTTAATCTCTCATCAGCCTCTGCATCTCAGAAGATAAGGACAGAATAATGTGGTTACAGTGGTTATTTCTGAGTCAGAGGGAGGGTGTAGTCAAAAAGTAAGCATCAAAAAGTATAGCAAGAAAAGTTAAGATGGGTAAAATCACTTCTTTTTTCCCATGCTCAAAGGCTCAGTCTGGCTTTAAAACTGTTTGTATTAAGACTGAAATAGTTCACTGGTCTGTGGTACTGTGTTGTCCTCAAAAAGCTGCATGTGGCTGCCTTTTGCTGCCTCTATTGGTTCTAATCCACCATCTCACAAGAGCCATGTAGGCTACTGAGGTCCAGGAACCTAAAATATTCAGTATCAGACCTAAAGGTAAAGGTGCTCTTCCTGAGCAAAAAGGCATTGGATTTCAAGCTAGAGACAAATTCGACTGGAGGAAGATCTGCACTACTACCTTGGAAAATCCCTACTGATAGTTCAGTCCTCAATTTCCAATAAATCAGAACTCCACTTTAAGGCTTTAAAGTGAGTCTTTCACATTAGGGGCTGCTGGTATTTCCTTTTATCTCCCCAAATTCAGATTTGTCTCTGATAAAACATTCAGTGACATGGATAAAAGAGAGTGTTTTCATGCCATAAAAATGTAGGCAGAACTGGCTGAAGGTATAGGCAAAACAGGGACTTGCCCAGGGCAGGCAACCTTCTGGGAATGGCAGTATAGCGACAGCCCATTTCTTGGTCATTTCTGATGGACCGCTGGAAATCATGCATATAGCAGATACTGCCATTTGTAGAGAGGTTGTGCTGTTTGGAATAGCTGCAAGGAAAGGGAGGGATATCTCAGAAGCACTATGTTTTGCTCCTATTTCTCCCTTTGCCCCTCTATGGCACAAAAGCAGTACACCGGTGGTTGTAGGGGTCTTCCCTCTGCCTCTTCTCTTCCTACTGTGGGCTCAGGCCCAGTCTTTTATCCTTGAAGTAACAAGACTGAGGAGCTCTCAGGAGGCTCTGAGCTCAGGTTTGAAAATAATGTGACTACGAAGAGTAACCCTCTAGGGATAAAACCTAAGATTTCTTCTTGTCTACAGAGATAGCTCAACAGCTCAAAAAAAGCTCAAAAAAGCTATTCAGACACAGCAAGGACAACAGTCATTTTTGAAATATCATATTTTTATGTAGAAATCAGGGAAGACTCCAAGCTGCAACAGGGCACCCAGGCCTTTATGTGAAATTTTCTGAGCTTTTTTGCTGTTTGGTGGCTGAATTTTGATATAATTCACAATCAGAATTATGGACAGAGAGAGTGGTGAGCCGTGACATTTGGACATAAAGACATAGGCTGGATATAGACCAATCCAAAATTCAGAACTTTTCACTAGAAAAGCAATTCCCACAAGATAGTTTAAAATCATATTTGCTTAAGATTTTGATACTGGCTGGAACTGATTGTGGCTATGTAGCTGCCCAGAGCTTGCTGCCAAAATGGTTTCATTTCAGACTAGAAGGGAACATTTCTGGATAAAAAGAAAAAGCAATTTTATTACATGCTGTTGAACTGTTACAGCCAGACTGAATGTTGATTAATTGTCCAAAATATTTTTTTTCTGTCCCTCCAATAAAACCATTTTTTCAGCACATTACAGTTGGCAGAGAGGTGGAGGATCAGCCTGCTGGATGGAGTGACCATAGACATTGACAGGTTCACATTTCTTCACTGGCATGACAAAATCAATATGCTATTTCCCATTCTTAAATATGACCCAGAAAAGGCAATATATTATCAAGAAACTTCCAGATGCAGAGGAAAGTAAATAAAACAATCCTACCGTATTTCACTATCCATAACCTCTGCAGGCATTTCAGGGAGTATCCGCACAGCACCAACGCTCTGCCACGCGGAGAGATGGCTCTGCTACCTCTGAGTAACGCCGTCAGGTACTGGAAAGGGTATAATGTGATACCGCAGCTTGGCAAATTAACTGTGTGGAGAAGCTGGGTACGTTTGCAGCAGTGTGCTGTCACACTGTTGTCTGTCTGCTGCCTAGGGCACCCAAGCTAGCTCATTCAGACACCCTTTGAGACCTCCATGCCCATCGAGGACAGTAAGTATTATCAGTGCTAATTATTTGTGCTTGGGTGAAGCTCCCTGTAAACATCTGCGAAGCTACATCATTATCCTGCTTCAAATCCCTCATTAAAGCTCTCCTTTGCCATGATGCCTACAAAAAAACTTGTCAACAGTTAATCTCTGGGTGTGCTGAGATAACTGCTTGTCACGCTGGCCGGGGCATCCCACCGGCTCCTTGAACTTCCCCTCTGCCTCTGCATCCCTCTCTTGCCTTGTGTTAGGACTCAAGGTCTGTGGGACTGATGACCACCTTTTGGTTTGATGTCCACTGCTTGGTTCACTGAATTCAACCCCCACAGGAAAATACTTTCCTGAGTTTGCTGAAAAAGTGGAGATATATAGGAGAGTGCCAGAAGAATGGTTCACAAATTAGAGAATATGCCTTAGAGAACTCACTCTGCTTAGTTAACCGAGCAAATGACTGAGAGGCAACTTAACTAGTGTAAATATGGTCCCTTCAGGGGAAGAATATACAAAAGGCTCTTTAATCTAGTAAAGAAAGACAGAAACAGGAAATGATGGCTAGCAGTTAAAAAACAAATTCATATTAGGAAGAAGCTACACATTTTTAACAGTCAGGGTGGTTAGCCAGTGAAACAAAATGGTGAAGAGATGAAGAGCTGCTGTCTCTTGGTATCAGGAGGGGGATGCTGCACAGAATTGTCTGCATTACCCAGCACAGGTCGTGCATTGCTGGACTCCACTGGAATACAACAGCTACTGATAAGTAGGAGGTCAGTCCAGAAGAGCTTCTCTGGTGCCTTCTAGTTTTATGAGTCTGCAAAAAGTGGTAACAAACAGCGCTGTGAGGACTTCAAAGATGCTAGATTCACCTAAATGGCTTGTCCAATCCATGAGTGGAAAGACAAATGATATGTCTATCTGCAGTTTTGCTTACCTATTTAAAATTGCTTGTTTTGCTTCCTTTCCGATTTCCGATGAAATATTGGCTGCATAATATAACCAACATATCTGCAATGAGGAGAGTGCAAGGTAAGAAAAATAGCTTATTAGTTTCCAAGGGGAAAACACACAACAAGTCTATATACCCAATGTTGCTCTAAATTATTTATAGCACCTATTAGTAGAGCAGAGGAAGCTTTGTAAAGTGCAAATGAGCCAATTGATATGATTTTTATATGTGAAAGAAAATACCTAGAAGAGTAGTCAAATTCTAAATTTAAACAGTTTATAGTCAGGGTAGTAAAATAGTTTGCACCAGCCTCCCTAAGCAGATTTTTTTATCTTTATTTTTAAACAAACTTGGAGTAAAAATCTTTCAGAAGGTTTCTTTTTGACCATTGCTCGTGTTGGTTATAGACAGTGCCAGTTTATTGCTTTAAATAGTCAATACTACAGATACTTAGAAAGCCCAGCTTATGTGCAGAGGACATCTTACCACGTTCTTCACGCAGTTAGTCCTGGATTGTGTGAAAGCTTAGATCGCATCACTGAACTATTTAATAAAGCAGTGACCTTACCAGTGGTGTACATTTAGACTAAAAGTTCAAAATTAAAGGATCTACAAAGGTAATGAGAAAATGGTTACTCCAGTTTACACATTGAATTCTCCAGGGGCTTCTATGTGCAGCAGTGATATTGCAGATGGGTAATAATTCCGACATTTCTTCTTTGGAGCTTCTAATAAAGCCAAGGTTGAAAAAACAGTGCTCCAAGTGAAGAAAGTATTTGTGAAATCTATTTGGCTTTATTGAAGAGTCAAACACATTCCTTTTACATTCTTGAAGGAAACTAGTCCAGATAGAGGGAAATTGTAACAGAATAAAACAATGTATATTTAAGCCACATGTGCTCGGTGAAAAACACTGATGTAATACTGTATTTCACTGATTCTGAATACCTTTTCTCACCCATCCTTTACTGTGAAGGAAGAAAGAAAACATGTCCAGGTAAACAGTACTCAAATTTTTTTTGTGGATGAGTGATGCTTTCTCAATGAACCACAGTTGTGAACAAGAATTTAAGAACAAAGCTGTGGGATGGAGACTAACAGGAGTAAGACTTTGACAAAATGAAGTCAGTCCTGACATTAGTTACTAGACTAAAAATGTCAAGTCTATTTTGTCTGAGTTATATCAGGCTTGAATTTCACTTAACCAGGCAGAGCTCTTCTCACCTCTGTTTCCAATCAGACTAATGTATAGTAATTGCTACTGTTATTTTGCTCATCCACTAAAAATATATTTAACTTGAATCAGGCTCCAGTAGAACTGTAGATTGATGATAAAAATACTGGGCACATTTAGGCAATTTAATTGTAGAAAAGTAATGGATTATAGATTATAAAGTAAAATCGGACTCTCAGCATGTAAAGTGTTTTTTTTAATGCTTAATTTATTACTTCTTGCTGTTCAAGCAGGAGGCATAGTAATTTCCCTATAAACACGCTGATCAATATTTAGATAAAGCACCAAATACAGTTTTATCAAACTTTATAAGGCTATAAAATGGGTTTGAATAAAAAGTTAAGAAGTGAAAATAGTAAACAAGAACTGTCACAATAATTACTTACAGGCTGAGGACTGCTTCCTTCCATACTCCCCAAACTAATAAAAGACACTTTTACAGGGAATACAGAGTAGGGTTCGTATTGATTCATCTACTGCTATTTTCATTTGTCATTACAATTAAGGCTTTTGGATAAGCCAGCTCTGCTTTAAATAACACGAAATGGTGATAAGCCCCAAAAGATAGATTTCCTGGAAGTGGTTTACCTAAGCCTTTGCCTGATCGATCTGCCCACAGATCTGCCTGTGGCTCTCTGCGTTTCTTCCAGCCCAAGGCTCTTGTAGATGAGCTGAGAACTACCCAATACCTGGGTCCCATCGAATTCTGCTTGTAGTGCTTTCACCAGAAAGGAGGGAGTCTGGGAAGAAACCAAGAAAGCAGAGGCACCCTCTAACTAGTGAAATAACTTATTTTCTGGATCGTCCCAAACCAACTCAGATTTAAGGCAATCTGTTGCTCTGAAAAATCAAAGCTCCCGGTTTTCTGCAGGGACTGGGAATTGACTGCAAAAGACATGCCGAAAGGTAAATGGTGCAGGCTTTTCCTTTCTAGGTTTTACTGCTATGGGCTTTACCACCTGAAAACAATTTTTTCACCTCCTTGAAGGAGTTCTGCCTTTGTATTAAATATAATCCAAATATTTAAAGTCATAGGAGACATCCCAAATCTTGTCTAGCGCTGCCTGCTGCTTTATGGACTTTACTTTCTTATCATGCAACTGCATGTGGGATTAAATCATCTCCCTCTTATGTTGACAGCTTTGTTCTTGTTCTCTGATGAAATTTTCCTTCCTCCAAGATTCCTGTCAAGAACTTTCCTCCTTCCAAGGGATTCTCTTCTAAAAGGAGGGAATAATATTTGGCACAGCTGACTTCAAGGAACTTTATTTGATGTTTAGAAAGGGATTCAGAAAATGATCATTAACCTTTGGAAGTTTTAAACCTCTGACATTTGAAAAGTCAGATTGTAGTGGCCTAAGAAGCAAACCAAATCTTAAGGGCAGATAGATAGGTAATGCAAGGCAAATCACAGACTCAGAGTAAGACCGATAAAGGAGAAAGCATAGGCTTAAAAGCAGGCTACGTGGTGTTGATAAAGCAATTGCTGAATTATCAATTCGTCTCCAGCAGTTACTTTAAAATCAAATCTTTTAAGTAAGATGGGGTCAAATTCTAATCCTTCCTCCCCCAAATCTGAGCAATTCCCATTGAAATCACCTCTCCCCATATCTGGCAGAATTTGGCACTTCTTTTTCAAGTGAAGCTGGGAATCCTACTTTACTGAAGGCAAGGATTCCTATTTAGAAAATAGGAATCTTTATCTTTCTTTCAACCAGTAATAGCTACAGGTACCTCTCCCTGATGTACCAGAGCACAGCATGAAATCCATTACCTGTGTTAATATTGCTGGTTTTAAGCCTACCAGCATTTCAGCAGCAAAGCCTAAACCATCCAGACTTAGGAGGTATTTTTATTATATTTTTTCTATGCAAAAATATAAACATTTCATTGTAATTCAGGAATATTGCCCTCTCTCATTAAATATCATATATATACACACACATATATATGTATGTATAAAAGAAGCATAAATTGAAATACATGCACATGCACACTTTTTTTCTATTTCATAGCTTATCTTTCATCATTGAAATAATTTCAAAACACTGCTAGTCTTGACTCAAGTTTGTCTTCACTTCTCTGGGCTTCGTCTGCTTCATTTGTGTTCATCAGTTGTCATTTTATATAGATAGATATTCAATTTAAATGACTGACATCTATCTATGTCCTCACTGTAGTGCTTGACTGGCACAGATTGCACCACTGATAATATCCGCACATAGAATATTAAGTATGAAGAAACAAAGGAAACAGCAACTACATGAATCAGAGAAAATATACCCACAAAATGATAGCACCATAAAATGAGTTTAAAAGGAATCATAACTTCACAACAAATCCAAAACTAATAGGGGCCATTTTAAAATGGGCATGAGAGTGAAAAACAAATAAACAAACAAGCCACATAAAGTATCAGCCTGTCAGCAGAGGGAATTCAAGCACTGCAGGAAGGTAGAATATTTTGAAAAGAAATGACAGAGTCAAATTATAGAAATGTGCCAGCATTTCTTGGGAAGAGGCAAGACAAACAATGACTGTTTGTGGTGCATAATTTCAAACATGCATACAACTGGTCCTGGGACTGCAGTCAGAAATATGTTGCCGTGACCACCTGTGAAGCTGCATTTGTCGTGGGAATCCTCATCCCATCATTCCAGTATGCAGGTGAGTGTGGATTTAAAGGGGAGGAGAGAAAATAAAACCAACCTTTCCTTTCAGGGTGATACCATCTGTACCTGTTCCTAGCTGCAAACTACTCCTGCTGTGTCATGGTTCTGCTGGATTTCAGCATTGCTGCTTCTGAGGTGCAATGCAAACAATAAATTAAAGAAAAAATAACGAGAAAAAAATGAGTCCAAGAGATTATGTTGTAGCATGCTCATCACATAAATGACTGAAGAAATGTGAGATGCTTAAAGTGAAATGTATCAAGAATTACAAATGCTTCAGCACTCCCAGTGTGCTCCATAACCAATATCACAAACAGTATTGGCAAAAGTGATTGTAACACTCCTCTTCCAGGGTCTTAGGTGCTACAAAAATCACCTAAGAAAGCCCACCTCTTACCAATAAAAGGGCTTGGGTAATTTTCTTCTTCCTGTAGCTGAGACTCACACAGCACTTACAGTACGGATTTTTCCATTTACAACATCTGCAGCAAAAGCAGAGTTAAATCAACAAACTGATTTTCACAGCTATTGTTCCTTCTTATTTCATTTACTTGGTGGTTTTCACACTTGTAATTTCAAGAACTACAAGACGAAAGAAATTGCAGTCATACAATGAATGTTTGAGCTGGACATTAGTAAGTAGTAGTATTATGTTCATACATCTTTGACATCTCTCAGTGTTATGGCAATCGTAGAGACAAATGCTGGCTTTTCCTGCAGTAATAAGCCAATCATGGCTCTTTGACTTAATAATGAAAACACCATGCAATAGGAAAATTACAAACATTTTCCATAAAAATGAATGGAAATGAGAAAACCGCATGCCATCTATCACTGGCTTTTTAGAATGAATAGCTCTATTCAATGTATAGTTACTGTGGTTCTACTAAACGTAAAACATCCAAACATTTCTTAATTATTTTTATCTTTACATTGCTTGATGTATATTAAGGATGCAGTGTGTGGTTTGCTGGAAATTCAACTTCTGCGAAACAAGCCCCTCTGGAGCTCAGCTCACAAGGTTCATTGTAATGGTGTTGATTCATGCCATTCCTCCTGTTAATGATATTGTACGCAGCAAGGCTTTGAAATCGCTGAATGACATTCCTAGGTGGGAAATCATGCCACCAGTCCAGTGGGGAATTCGCAGTACACCGTGCTCGGGAACCAAAGCAGTTGCTGAAACCATATGGTAATGTTCAGAACTAGAGCACAGTACAGTTTTGTTCAGAGCTCAAACATGAGGCTTAAAGGTAGAGCTGGGAAAATGATGAGTTTTCTTAGACATTTTGTTTGTTTGTTTGTTTTGTTTCTTTGTTGTTTCTGGGGGTGAACTAGAAATCCTGTTCATTTTCTTTTGTTTGGTTTCGGTTCAGGTTGAAGCATTAAGTTAAATTTAATTAAATTCCTTTTTTTTCTGAGGGAGGATCTAGCAAAACAAAAAACTGGACAAAATTACTTGGCAGGGGGGTGGAGGATAAAACTGAATACATATGGGGGGGGGGGTTGGCAAATACTTTAGTTCAGAAAAAAAATCTAAGCGGCACCATTCACAGACTGGAAGAAGACCACTGAAAGCACATTTATCTCTGTGAGAAACCCTCCAGAGAAGAGTTTGGATGTGCTCCCAAAAAAGCATATCTATTTTTATCCAAACATCACAGCCTTGAAAGAATACTAGAAAAAGGAGGGAAAGACTACAAACCTGTTCCAGATTAATTCCAGGTATTGATATCAGGGCTAGAAGTATAAACCAAAACCTTTTCCTTTGAGGTCAATAAAATTTATTTAGGGTCAAGGCTCTGGGTCAAGACCTTCATTTAACCCTAAAAGCTGCTGTAGTCCTTTAAATATTTTACGTAGACTTTACTCTCACCATTCCAACTCCATGGCTGTCTCTGAGGATTCCTGACTGATAACAATGCCAGGAGATTGAACTCACCTGCATTTGGGTGACCCTTTAAGATCTTTGGTGAAGCTTCAGATTTCCCTGTCAAAATGTGAAACATTTTGACAGAAAAGTTTGTCTTCAGGTTAAGAGAACTGAAACCTTTAAATTTCTCTTCCCCAGCTTTCTGCAGCTCTCCTTCTCCATGTCTTTGTCGCCCTCAAATCTTCCAAATTTCTGTCTTTCCTAACCTATGACTCCCCTTCTTCCTCTCCTTCCATAGCTTTCATGTTTGCCTTTTCGTTACTTCCACATCACTACATTTTTGCACAGAAGGAAGTACAATAACCACCCTCTCTTTTTTTTTTTTTTCAGGCTGTTTCTTAGCTTTCAGGGGTTGGCTGCTGCTGAGCACTGTTGCCAGCCTGAAACCAAGAGAGAGGCAGGGTTGCTGCAGCCAAGGGGAAGAGCCGGCGCGGGTGCAGGAGGGAGGACGGCACGGCCGGGAGGTGGTTGTCCCCTGCTGCCATGGTCCTGGGGCGGTGCCTGGGAAGAGGGACTTGTTTTTCCCAGTTCTGTAAGACTTTCGTGGGTAAACCTCAAATCTCTTTCCCTGGGAACTGGGGTATGAGCTCATCACACAAATGACCATGGGGGTTTTTTTACTAGTTAGGATTAAGATGAAATTTAAAATTGTGATCTCACAGACACCCTTGTGAATCATGAAAGATTTGATTAGAAGCAGCAAAGCTCCATTGTGTGAACGCGATGTGGGCAGGAAGGCAATGGGGCACAACTGAGACACCGTAAGGTGGATTCATCTCCAGCAGGAGGGGAACCAGGCCAGCAGATCAGAAGTCTGCTCTCCAGGAGCATCAGCACAGGCATGTCAAGAATACACTTACGCGGTTGTAGTCTAAACCTCTTCGACACTTCCCTTGTATTCATACCGGTTAAAGTAATGTACAAATGCACAAAAAGCATCTGCCTCGCTGTCTCAACCTGTAGAACTGATGTAATGAACAGACAAGTTTTTAATTTTACATTTACCTGGATGAAAAAGAGAATAGAATGGTGAAAAGGAAGAACAGTCTTTAATCTTATTTCCTCATTTCTGAGTTGGCATCAGGGAAAGAAAGAAAGAAACTGAATGATCTCTGTAATCCAACTGCAGAAAGTATCATCAAGATGGTAAATTTTAGTGACAGACAAGAGGACGTTGAAAGGAAAGAAGCTTAACTACCAGGATGATAAATACCTTTTAAAATACACCCTTAAAAACGTAAGAAAAATAGACAGAGGGAATGTAAAAGAAAAGCTGTGGGTGTGGAAATATTTCTTTTAAAATTCATTTAATAAAAACATTCCCTGTAGCTTGCTTGTTACACTTAGTTCCACTTTCCATTCTATTTGCAAAACTCAAACTCGTCAGAAAGCTGAAGGGGAGAGAAGCATTTATAAATTAGTGTATGTCTCCAAATGATTAATGTAGCAGTCATGTTCTTTCTCATCAGTTCAAGACCACTTGCACATCTATAGAAATCGGGCATGAGGTGTGCTGAAGCATATTAAAATCACTTCTTCTTCTACTTTTGTACTGAATAATCATTGCTGCTCTTACTTTTGTACCACTTAAATGAGAAAGAAGGCAATTTAGCTACTATCACAGACAGCCTGAGGCAAATGTGTCATATAAGCTTCACTCAGAAAGATATTTTAAGATATTTATTTATTTTCTTTTAATACGGCTTAAAGACAGCATTTAGGAAAATGCACTGTTTTCTACATTTTTTGCCTGACTACCCTTGACTATTCTCTATCTATCCAAGATAGATAGTACATTATCTATCTAAGAATCAAGGAGCTGGAGATGGAAAATTCCTGTTAGATCATATAGCTTATCTTTTTCTAAAAGCAGGATCATTTCTTACAGAATAGATTATAACCTGGTTTTGAGATGTTGCACAAAAGTCGAGTCAACTTTCTTGCCTCTTTCAGTTCATCCTACCAGCCCGGATCTCAACTCCTCTGCAGTATTTCTCACTAGAGGAACACCATTGACTGCCTAGCAGCTTCCACCAGCTTCAATTAGGTTATGTTCCCTTTGACATATAAAGAGCTAGGAATGGTTTATTTCGCAAACAGCGGGGCTGGTACTATTGCCTGTAGCTCTTTGCTTTCACTCGTGCTGCCAGAGTCCAGCTCTGCCCGAGGTGAAAGACAGTCAGTAGAAGTGGGATTTAACGAACCTAAGTAGTGTTGCTTGACCTACATAATGGATCACTCCAATGAGCTCTCCTAAAGCCCGAGCAGAGGGGCAACAACCGCAGAGAATCACGCAACACCCGAGGCTGGAGATGATCCAGTCTGATGCCCTGCTCAGGGCAGGCTCAGCTACGGCAGGCTGCTCAGGACCGTTTCCAGCCTGTGTTTGACTATCTCCAAGGATGGAGCCTTTCACAGCCTCTCTGGGAAACCTCTTCAAGGTTAACCACCCCCAAAGTGAAAAATTTTCTGCTAATCTTTCAAAGAAATTTCCTGCGTTGCAGTTTGTGCCCACTGACTCTTGTCTTGTCCCTGGGCACCACCGAAAAGAGCCTGGTGCCATCTTCTTTACTCCCTGCCCTCATCAGGCACATGTCCCTTGTCAGAGGTCCCCAGCTCCATTTAGCAGCAGTTCCGTGTTTCCCCTCATCTTCCTTTTGCTGCTGATAGACCTGTAGAATCCGTCCACATAGCCCTCCATGTCCCTTGCCAGATTCAGCTCCAGAATTTTCAGCTCCAGTTTAACCAAACGTAATTTGCCTGGTGGGATAACAGGCTGTGAAGATTCTGCGTAAACGTGAAATGACCAGTGTTCTTAAAACTCAGTATGCTTCCCAAAGAGAAATTAAAACCAGCAATGGTTTTAACTGCCGTGTATTCTAGGCAGGAGGCTTGGTTGAGCTTTAATTAAAATCAGGACTTTTGTCCTCATAGTGCTATGAGAAATAGATCTATATCATGTATTGCCCAAACTGAGGTCCATCAAAGATGTATAAAATAAGATAGACCAGAAGACAAAATGGTAGAAGAGTGAAGGAGTGAATGTCCTATTGAGGTTTTTTTTTCAGCTTTCCTCAAAAAAAAAAAAAAAAAAGGCGGGGGGGGGGCAAAAGAAAAATGCTTTCTGCAGTGAGGATATTTAAGGGTTGTGTTGCTACATTAAAAGGAGTGCTAGTTCCAAAACAAATCCCTCTTTTAAGTGTAAAGAATGTTAAATAGAAATAGTTCTTAGTCAAGAATGATATTTCTTTTTCCATTAATTTACTTCTGTTAATAATTCCTTTAAAAGCAGCAGTGAGATATCTCAATTCTCTACAATTTTCCTTTTTACAATAACTGCTATTTTTAGGAAGGATATTTTGGGGAAGATTTTTTGCCTCAGTACCTTGAGAAAAAAAGCTAATTTCAACAAAATAAGAGGATAAATGTATGTACAGATAAAAGATGCATTATAGTACATATATACTCTCTCTCTGTCTGTATGTATATGTGCTATATATGTATATATATCCTCACTGGATCTCCCAGTTCAAAACTAAAATTTCAGTTTCAATTCTGCTTGCAGTTTTATGTAACAGTGATTTTTTTATTTTTGTGCCTGTTTATATTTTACCTGCTGGAGATGAATAGTTCGGATAATTTTGAGAGTGATCACCAAAGCCAAATCAATGATTTACAGCTGTTTACACCAGCAGAAATTTTGGTCCTCACACTGCAAAATCTTTAATCAAATGGAAAGGCTGACCCTCAGCAATTCTTAGTTCTGATTACTTTTGTAGCTGTATCTGAACAGCAAGTGACAGAAGGGGATTTCTGGCAAACCTGTACAGACTGTATTTGGATTTCTGCCTTTGGTGTCTCCATAATACTATGGCTGGGTAAGAATAATTTCAAATTAGTTCTTAGAGTAACCAATAAGATTAATTGAAACATTTCTTGACACAAAAGAGTCAAGCATAAAACTCACCTCATTAAAAACGTAGCTACAGAGCGATGTTAAGTAAAGTGAATGGGTCTGAATAGAATTGCATGAATACTGCAAAGCAGTGTTTGTGAGCACATCAGTCACTTCAATTTTCATGTTCTATTGTTATTCCCTTTTTTCTGAACATTTAGATGGGTAGGATTTTGTGTTTGCTTGAAGATTTCTGGGGTGTCTGACTTTGCTCGGAGTACCAAAATAAATGCTAACAAGGATGACCATACATGCAAAGGATTATTCATTTTTGCTATTCATTAGTCTCCTGGCTGAGAAATGCTAATCATTGCAGCTGTCAGTAAGTGAGCCCATATAATGTGAGTCAGGGACTAATCAGGCATTATGAACAAGGAGCAAATGAAATGAAGAACTGATAAGCTACCTATCCATAGCTTAAATACCTCTGTCCAACCCTGTTTTTCCCAGTTTTTCTCCTTTGTTTGGGCTTGTTTCTTTGCCTGTCTGTACAATCTTTACAAACAACAAAACATTAACATTACTTTTTGCAAATATGCCCAAATGGAAGAGATCTTTTTGCAGACAAATAATATTTGCAAGGTAATTTGACTGTCTTTTTCTTCTATATGGGGTTTTAACTTTTTATACAAGTCATGTATAAACCATAAGAATTAACTTAGGCATGGAGACTCATGCACAAGCTAGTAAATGGTTATGAGAGAAACAGCCTATGGAAAGGGAGCATGAAAAATTGAAAAAGAGACGAGGAATTAAACTCTATTATTTCTCTTATTCCTTGGGAGCATGAGTTGCAGCTATGCTAATGGTTAGATCAGCAGCATTTAGAGGAGTAAAATGATAATGGATCCACATGGCTGCTATGATAACACTCAGCATACTGAATAATTACACAGACATTGGTAGCATGTTGAGCTTCCCAGTGAATGTAATTAATACGGTCAGCGCCTCATTTACTCACTGAAGCACACCGAAAACCTAAATTTGGAACAAGGGCTCCTGTTTCTGCAAGGTTCTACTGCGAAAGTTGTGGTGATCGCACAGCCACTCCAGAACAGAGGAGCAAAATGAGAGAAAAAGAATTACGCTGCAGAATCAGTGTTTAGGCAAAACTCTTTCAAAACCCTTGTTCCATGAAGTGCGGGGCTTAATGCTTATAATCAAGGCTTATGCTTCCTTTTCACCTATCCAACAGCCACACTGATTTATCTTAGTAATAGTTTGCAGCAGCCCAGAGAAGTAGCAGCAGTATGTGAATCATTGCAATGTTTAACGTGTGCTAAAATACTCAAAGCCAGAGAGTAAATTTGGGTTCTTTTTTTTTTTTTGTGTGATGTCAAAGGTACGTTTCCTTCTGTGTGCGTTTTGTGCCAGGATCCACTTACAGGTGAGGCCAGATTCAGTCCTGGCGATGAACTGAACTCATCTGAGGTCTTCCTTTGGACAAAGAACTCCACGACTCTGGATCTGGTGTCTTCCCCGATCTGGGTTTTTCCTTTCCCATCCCTGGCAGCTCCCTGCCGGCACAGCCGGCTATCTCCCCCCAGCACCCGCCGTCCGCAGCCAGCCTCTCCTGCAGTCCTGGAGCAGCTCTCCTCTCTCAGTAACCTCCTGCCAATGGCCGTTCTTTATTAAACAGGCACTAGTTACAATTAGATTAAATAAAACAGCCTTTATTTCATGCAAGGAATGGAAAATGGAGAGAAAATCAAAGTAACTAAACGTAAGCAAAATAAATCATAACCAACATCTGGACAGCCTAGCTAGTTAGACTAAACCTCATAATTGCAAGATATTGATTGAGTAGGACAAAAAATCTTATATCTCCTTGATGTTTACGTGGCTATTTTCAATAGTCATTTGAGTCTAGCAGCTCAAAAGTCCTTTCAACAGAGTTGAGTAAGGTGTTTCTTTTCCTCTGACGGTTATTTCTTCCTGCTTTTTCCCCCTTTTTCAATACTCCTGGGCCAGTATGTTTACTTTCTTGTCTGATAATGCTCACTTACAGCACCACAGACTTTAGATTGAAGCTGATATATTAAAATATATAATATTAATACATCAATTAATATTATAGTATATAAGAATATATTCATATGTTACTGTATATATAATACACTGTTAATATTTGAGTAAGGTTTATATCAGCGTCAGGGTTCGTGCACAGTTCGCAGCAGCAGCCAGGTAACCCATGGTGCAAGGTGACACATCCCCTCCCCAGGGCTCTAGTAGGTGCACGTGCTGCTTTTATAGTAGAACAGCGTCAGCACATCTCAGAACAAAGCACAGGGAAAACCTCCTGAGGACACCTCGAATTTTCTAAGTCTTAAGCTATATATGTATTCTTGGATAGAGTGACATGCCCTGTGCTACTCTAGTAGTATTAGACATTCTGGAGGTGAATAAACATAGATTCAATTCCTCTTCTGCCGATGTTCTTCTGCCTTGTCCCAGGGTGATGGTATCATCGCGAAGCCCGACCTGTGGAGCACACCAGGGTACGTGCAGAACTCCAAAAAATGATGTAAAAATCTTTTATTCAAGGCTACATAGGAAAATGTACAGAGGAGATGATGGCAGCTCATGCTAAATGGTTTTTTAAGGTATATTTTTAAATGCTATCTTCCTATTTTGACTAAACAGCATCAAAAGTTTTGTTCATCAGTTACGTGTTTTGGGAATGAGAAGATTTAGGTAATAGGCACCAGGCACCATCTCCCAGTGAGAGGAAAGTGGAACTATTGTACACAAAATGAATGTATCAAAACTTCATTTATTAGCAACTAATTCAAGGAGAGCAGACCACAATCAACATTATATTTTTATATACCACTTATCTTCTATACGATTACCTCTTGATTATTTGGATCAGTTAATCCTGGTGTACCATTTGGTTGTAATAAGCTTCATAGCATTTTTTTAATTAAGAAAAATAATCATTTCTGGTCCTTAATTTTAAATGCTATCTCTCAATAAATATCTCATCTATCTTACTCAGAACTAATATGTCACACAATTTTGGATTCATAGAAATATCGATTCTGAGTCTGCTACCATTTCCTAGTTGAATGTTTAGTTCAGAGAAATCAGAGTAAATATCAGCACTTACAGTGAGGTTTCTTTCAAAATCCTCCCCACAGCTTTTTAATTTTTTTTTTTTTTTTAATGTACAACAAAGTGATTGCTTCTTACAGCAAACTCAGTTTAGCTTAAGTGGATACGTTAGAGTTGTATTCCAATTCCTATTCTCATTAAATATTTTTTTTTTAGTTCTTTTTCCTGACCACAACTTTAGCGTCATTGCTGATATTCAATTCAAGATCAAGCAGATAATCTAATCTGGAATAATTTGGGCAGAATACCAGTTAGGTAAAAATAACATATCAGGAGGCTGCTTTTCAAATATCTTAATTTTATTCCTATATAACACTGGTGTTAAAGTTTGGACTGTCATCAATGAAATTTTTAACCTGTTGTTACAAGGACGGGGTAGTTTTCATAAGAGACGAGGCAAACTGGCATGTATGGTAGGTGACAATGATGGGGAAGGAGTTATGGAGGCAGGCTTAGGTTTACAGTTTTAGGGTTGAGTATCCACATAGTATTTTCAGAGGTCGCAATGCACCTCATTTCCACTTACCTTAGTGACAGAGAGCAGATACATTACAGAAGCTGTACGCCAAAACATAGTTAACCTCTTAAACCCACACCTAGGAAGGTAGGAGGATATCTGGCGCATCTTCATGTCTACCATTGAGCTGCCGGGCTCCGGCATCTCTCCGCGTCCGTCTGCTGCGTTGCCTTTTTCCGCAGACCGCCTCGGTGCCCCTCTCTCAGGCTGAGTCTCGCTGCCCCGTCCAGGGACGATGCCGTGAGCCCTCTCTCCTGCAAGGCAGAGAGATGTCCCTGGGTCTCACCGCCTGGTAGAGGCTGCGGTACAGGGGTCCGTATCGTTCCTGGCTTCCCTTTAGATTGAAACTTGACCACTGCCCAGATAGAAATGCAAAGCGCCTAGCTCAGACTACTTGTTGGTTTCTCATTAGAGGGAGAGCGGCTTCAAGCGTGACGGCGTTTACTTTTGTTTAGTGCCTGTTTGGGTTATTTAAAACGTGTGAATATTCTATTAACACGGTAGTTCCGAGTCATTAATGACTCAGTGTACTTAAAGGCTGGTGGCAAAGCTGAAGGTGATAATTCAAGGAGGTCATTAACAGACTGGAAAAAAACAGGCCAACACTGTGTGAAACACATTATCGTTCCCAATTTTTTACAAGATAGAGATTACATTTATAAAAATATATCCTTGCAATAGTTTTACTCCTCTCTTAATTTTTTCATATTTTGTTTGTTAATAGTAGAATTGACCAATTGAAAAGCTTTTTTAATAGCCAGTATATTGCATTCAGCTGTGTGTGTTATGCACAAATATTCTTTATTTGTCTTCTTTTTTTTTCCTCAGCAGGAAAACTAACTTTTCATCACATATGGGATCCACCAATATGAAATATTTTTATAAAGAATAGAGAAAATTCTAGACTTACAATGCTATAAATAAGAGGTAACCTCACTGAATTCGGTGGCTACATTGGTGTAATATGTCAAAGAAAAGTATGACTTTAGGACGCTTGGTGTTCTGGCCAGAAATCCTGAGCTAGATCACTTCAGCAGTACTGATTTATAGCATTTGAGGCTCTGACCCTGTATTTAATCAGCCACATTACCACAAGGAATAAGTAAAAGCAAAATGTCAGCCAGCAAGTATAAAGGTAACTAACTACGTCCAATTCGTGTAGTTCTCTGAAGAACTCTGAAAATAGAGAAAGTTTCAGTGTTACTTACTGCGGCAATACAGTGTAGAAATACCCCAGCTGCTAAACGAGTGAGCTAGAAAAAAATGCACTACAGTGGTGTATTTTGGCTGCATGGTGTGTGTGGAGCAGACAACTCTGACAGCTAGTGTAGGCTTTGTTCTCTCCGACTCCTGCCACGAAAGCAAGGTCCACCAAGATTTGGAGATGAAGCAGTAGAAAGCTGATGCTCATGTTTCTTCTTCTGATCTTACCCCATGTCATTAAAACATTACAGATAAGGAAGTTGAGAACAAAATGAGTTTTAAATAGCTTGGAAGTCAGAGGATATTTGGCCACATTCAGGCTTAGATGTTAACATAAGTGATTTTTAATGAACCATAAATGCTATTTTTAATTTGCATCTTTTAATTACACTCAGTGAATTTCCTCTATGGATTCATGATGGCGGGGGGTGGGGAGAGGCAGAGGGCTATCTTTTATTGATTGAAGTGCTGTGTTTGCTCCTCATGCTGGGTAGAAGCCCATCAGAAACAGCCTGGCCAGAAAAGACAACTGTGATTGCTTCCTCTGCCTGCATGTATAACACAGACTATCTTCTCATTACAGTTGAAATAGGAACATGCTTCAGTTTTGGTCTGACTTCATCTAGCTTTAACTCTCATCTAGGAGAGTTTGGTATTCCTTTGCCTGCTTCATCTAATGACCTTCATGATCAGATTTCGATTCACTTCATAGAATCACAGACTCACTAAAGAAGATGCTTGTGAAGATCATCCAGTCCAAACCCCCTGCTCAAAGGAAGTTCAACTACAGCAGGTTGCTCGGGACCATGTCCAGTTCGGTCTTGAGTACCTCTAAGAATGGAGATCATGCAACCCACTCCAGTGTTGACAACCCTTACAGTAAAATGAAGTGTTTTATTATGCTTAAATGGATTTTCTTGTTTCAGTTTGTGCCTGTTGCCTCTTGTCACTGGGCACCACTGAGAAGAGTCTGGCTCTGCCCTGTTCACTCCATCAGGTATTTACACACATCGACAAGATCCCCCTGAGCCTTCAAGAGAAGGCTGAACAGTCCCAGCTCTCTGAGCCTTTCCTCATAGGAGAGATGCTCCAGTCCCTTAATCATCTTAGTGGCTTTTTGCCGGACTCTCCCCATGTCCTTCCTGCAGCCAGGAGCCCAGAACTGGACACAGTACTTCAGGTGTGGCCTCACTGGTGCTGAACAAAGGGGAAGGATCACCTCCCTCAACTTACCGGGAACTTTCTTCCCAACGCAGCCCTGGAGGCTGTTGGCCGCCTTTGCCACGAGAGTTTGTTGCTGGCTCATGGTCAGCTTGTTGTCCACCAAGACACCCGGGTCCTTTTCTCAAAGCTGCTTTCCAGCTGGTCAGCCCCCAGCTTGTCCTGGTGCCTGGGGTTATTCCTTCCCAGGTGAAGGGCTTTGCATTTCCCATTGAGGAATTTGATTAGGTTCCTCTCGACCCATTTCTCCAGCCCACTGGGGTCCCTCTAAATGGCAGCACAGCCATGGGTACATACTGCTGACTGGAATTCTTTCCAATCAATCCAACACAAAGTGATTTTGCCTGGTCACTATTTACTATATATCCCCTCAGGCTTTGCTCTTTGGGAACTTCGGCAAAAGGATTCAGTATTTGTTTACTTGTTTTGTGGATCACTGGTGAAAATATTGAGCCACACAGAGAAAGGTTTCAGGAAATATGGAGAATAGAGAGTTTTAAGATGTATGATAAGTCATATGGACAGGTGTTTTATTTTTTGTCCTTTCCTTTCACACCCAATTTGGAAGAAAGGGCAGTTTGAACTTCTGGATGGGCAGGGATTCAAAAAGGAAAAAGAAATAATGGTAATACGATTGTTGCTCTTTTTTTCCCCCCTGTCAGTATAATCTACAACCTCCTGCCTTCCTGATCTTTGCCTCCACCTTAATCCCCAGCAGTGAAAGGTATAGATGCACCAGCATTGCTTTGCTGTCATTGCATCTTCGAAGATCTGATTGTTCAGTTCTGGGAAACTGTGTAGCATGAACAAGTTGAAACTGCACTTACATTACTCTGGTACTTTTTTTAAATAGCTGGCATTGTCTCAGTTACTAGGTGATCTGGATATAACACTTAAATAATTTCATTTTTCTTCATAGCTTCTGTCAACTTCTTTCCTCATTAGGTCTAGCTATTTTATGCTGCATTTTCTTCCCTAAGGCAATTCTCCCTTTTCTCTGGAGAGCATATGGGAATGGCAGAAAGGATTTACACATGGTACAGGACCGTTTGCGCTTTAAATGATGTGTTCTTTTTTTTTTTCCCAGAGTGTATTTGGTAGGGATGCCAAATTAAGTTCTTCTCATAACACTTAGAAAGTTTCCCTGCTAGAACACTATAGTCAGTGATTTTTCCTTTTATTTAGGATCAAAGCACAGTATATAACGTTCAGAAAGGGTACTCAAGGTCATTTCACTTGACAAGTGAGTTCTTATATTTTGTTTGACTGTGCAGAGTAGAACTCTAAAATGTACTGGTTAAAACAGATAAATAAATCCTGCTGAGGTTTCCCTAAAACCGTACTTAATAAAAGTTCCGTTAAAACAGGGACATTGCCCAACAGAAAAACTTGTCTATACTTCTTTTATAAATATATGGGACCAGTATTCTATTTACTTCCAAAGTACATCATTTTACATGTGCATGTGTCTGTCTGCTTTTTTTATATGTGCATATGTATTTGTACACATATGTATATATACAAATATAACTTACTTGGCTTCTTAGACATCACATTTTAGTATTTGAAGTGTTTTTTGTTGATGTGGTTGACCATGGAATAGATGCTGGTCATTAATCCTGCTAGACCCTGAGAGGTTTTGTACGTCCAAGAAGCTCTGGCTTGAACTTTTTACAATTGCTTTTGTTTTGTGCAGCGTGTCTTAACTTAAAATTCAGCTAGTTAATCTGTCATCTTTTTATGTGTCTTTACTATGCTTTACATCACTGTCAGTGAAGATACTGGGTCATGACCTATTCAAGGCACCTGAAATCTTAGATCAAAGACTCATCTTTTCCATCTCCATGGGATGGTCCTAACCACTACTCATCCCTCATGTCCATCCTCCTTTCTCTCAGCAGCCCAGAGATTTTTGAATTCCTTGCTGATACAATTGCAAGTATAGTGTTAAAAAATTCTGCCCCAGATCTGGTCTACAGCTTGGGGATTAAGATACTCCTCAGAAAGATATGCTGCTTCTTTTTCTGGCTAAGGTGGAAGAATAATGTATTGAACAGGTTAGGATCTAGGAGGGGTAGGGCTAGTAGCACGTCCACTTCCAGCATTCACATTTTAAAGGAAAAGAGCAAGCTCTGCCCAGATCATTATGAGGAAGAGCAGATTAGCCTGCTTACTGAAGAAGGTTGAAGCACGCGAATGCGAAAGGGCTCTTCTTTCAGCCCGGAATAAGGTGACTTAAAGGCAGAATTTTTTACGTACTCAGGTGTGTATTCTCTTGAATCACCAACCACACAGGTGAAATTTCTTGGATCCCATTCTTGGATACTTAATCTTTTATTGGAAACCTAGAAGCTCAACAAATGCCTTAGGCTGCATTCCAGATTTCACCCTCAGTTTTTAAGAAAACTGTTCCTATCAAATGTTTAGATTATAGGAAATTTAATCTAAAATGCTTACAGATTTTAGCAAGAAAAACTTATCATCTTTGCATAATTTTTTTAAAGGGGAATGGTTATAATTTTGATCTAATATTATCATGTCATGGTTAATTTGAACCTAACACAATTACCTCTGTGCTTGTGAATAGAATCAGATGCTGTTTTCAACAATCTTTTGCGGTAAAACAATTACATATAAGAGTTCTGGGTGAGAATGTAGAAATCAAACTTCTGATTTTTAAATCAGAGAATAAAAAGACTATATAAAACCAACACAAGGTATTGTAAAATACAATGGTTTTTCTCATTTTTTCTGGATTTGATTTTATATTTTACCTCTCTATACACTATAAATCATTCTACTTACGATATTCATACCTTTGACATTAATGGACAATACATTTGCAAGGCAGACAATTCCCCCTCTGATTAGTTCACTGGCCAGTTTACTGATTCAAAGGCAAACTTAGTACTTTCAAGCAATTTCAGACTCTTCCTAGTAAATAATTTGTCACAGTGGCTTCACCGATTCTAAATACAGCTTCTTTTATTTTTTCATATATACATACATATATATATATATATAGTTAACAGCTAGGCAGCTGGGCAGTATAACTTTTATAACATATCCTTGGAAATGCTGAGCATTCTGAGTTCCAGAAGTTTCAGGGGCAGGGACATTTTGCATTGCATAGGGCTGGGCTCTGCACAGCCCCCATGACAGCAAAAATACAACTGGCAGATTTTCATAGAATCACAGAATCATAGAATCATTTAGGTGGGAAAAGACCTTCAAGATTATCGAGTCCAACCATTAACCATGCCCACTAAACCATGCCCTGGAGTACCCCGTCCACTCGCTTTTTGAATACCTCCAGGGATGGTGACTCAACCACTTCCCTGGGCAGCCTGTTCCGATGTCTGAAATTTTGAGCCAGTGCAGTTGAAGCCAGCGAGTGAGGCCCTGCCTCAGCTCTGCTGCCAGCTTCAGAGTGAGCAAAGCATCACCAAAGGGTGATTCCGAGGGACTACAAGTGGGACCCCTCCGTGGGAAGTAGCGACAGTGGAAACTGCCTCTGGGCTGAGATGGGTTACGTGTTTAGGGATTTGGTTTTGACTCAGGAGGTAAGCCAGATCTGCAGATCCTCTGCTACTCCTCAGCTGAATTTCAGGTGGCTGTAAGCACTGTGAAATCGCCTCCTGATATGGTCCCGAGCTGAAGCCAGGCTGAGGGGTCTTGTCCCGGCTTTGTCGCATCCCTGCTCACTGAAACTACCAGAAGTTTGTACCATACAAACTCTTGCATGTGGCACTGCCCACGTAGTTATTGTTCTGTATTCACTACTGAGCGGTTTGATCCGCATAAGTTACACAAGGCTGAACCCCGATGATGTGCACAATGTGTTGCTTTAAAAACGTGGTATGTTGAGTGTTTAGCAGTGTAAACATATGGTACTGCAGTTATTGCCGTGCCATATGGGGATGTGTAGAGCTCTCTTCTCTGCTTAGCAGCTAGTGCCAGGAACACATCTGTATGGTCTCGTCGTCAGTGGGCACTGTCGGTTCTGTTTCTTTACACCTTTTTGAGCACTGCTAGCTTCTGTGCTTATTTTTCAGTTTAGATTGAGTATAAGAAGTTCACTGGAGATTTTCCAATTTCTAATTACTCGAGTTAATTGGAAGAATTTTAGATTTGTCTTAGGTGGCATTTTCTTACCATGGATAATAGCTTTGCTTTTTCCATCAAAGTTTAAAAAAATCTAGCGCAAGACACAAGCAAGTCTCTGAGCTGTGACTACCTCCTGTTTATAATTATCAACAAAATAGAGAAAATCGCAGATTCTCTATTTCCTGCAGCGTTACTCAAGGAACATCACAATCTTTTAAAGAACATAAAGATCACAGAAATTTAAAAAAAAAAAATAGATAAGGCACCAAAATTAGGCATCTCCATGACAACTTTTCACTCAAAAATAATTTAAAAATCTATGTTTTGTGTTGTTTTGGTGAGATCTTTTCATAAATGAACAATGCTTACAACATTTTCCCAAAACTATTCTAAAGTGGCTGCAGAGGTCTGTGATAACTTCTTTTGTACTTTTTGAGTGATGAACAAAAAAGTGACAAAAATGACACCTCCTCTGCTTTTACTGATTTGCAAAACCCTTTATATTCTTATTTGGCTACATATCTACTGTACATTAAACATTCCTGATACATTTGTTGCTTTGCACATCTTTTCCTCCTTATAATTAAACTAATTGGACAATTAATCAATGTCACCTGTAGCCCTGAATGGCAACTGACATTAATGAAGGAGGTTGTTCACAGTCCAGGCTTGGCAGGGTAGGAAGAAAAGTCTATATTCTGCAGATGGACAGCCAATTAAAACTGTGGAGTTAGGGTGGCACAGATTGGAATAGAAATGAGCTTTGCGAAAAATATCAGTTCCTGGTTGTCTTTTGAAAGCTACAATGCCACCTGCAGCCTAGACGTCACAAGAAAAAAAAACCCTGCATATTTTGTTGCTTCACACACCATTGTAATTAGATTGCCGAGTCCATCAACTCTTTCCTAAATTTTAGAGAAATAGTCTTTCTGGTCAAAATATTAACAGTAGAGTAAAGCTTAAGAGATGAAATGATTGTAGATCTGTGTTTCAACAGCTCCACTGCTGTGAGACGTTCTGGTTTTGGCAGTGAACATTATCAAGCTGTAATAACTGCCATTCTAGTTAATAAACCCTAAGTAAATCATATACAGCATATAAAGGGCAAGCTGCAGGGACCAATTTACCTCTGTTGGTGAAAATTACATCTCCTATGCCGGTAGGGTGCCATCCCTTAGGAGCAGGGGGTGAAGAATTCATTGTCAGGGAATGGAAAACACCAACTGTTTTCATCTATTGCCTCAGTGAGGATTTACAGGGTGGCAGCAAAATATGAGAGTTGGGACATTCACCCCACCCAGGTCTACTTGTTTTTCAATGCACCGTTTCTTTTGTCTGTCTGTATTTTTCTTCTACACTCTTTTTAGTATTTATATGGCCCAGCTCAAATGCTTCAGGCATCCACACCTTTGTCCCTGCTTTAGAAACAAGTACCCGATCTCATCTTACTTACCTGTTATCCCTGTCATTTGTCCTCAACCTGTTCCTGGTGTGTGCAGTAACATTAACAGAACTAAAAAGAGGGATTTTTGTATCTATTAAGGGCTTCGAACAAACATCCCTGTCTATCCAAGGAAAGGGTTAATCCACTGTTTCTGCAGAGAATAGTCCATAGTCTTCACCACCCACAGCTGCAGAGTCTGTGTAATCTGAAATCCTATTGCATTTGTGACATTTAATTTGCCATTTATACTAGATCATGCAGAAAGGGTCTGTGTAACCCACATTTGAGCCGAGACCCCGAATTTGTCTGTGAATTTTTTCTAGGATCTGAAGTATCCTTTAAGAGAAGTGTTCTTTCAGATCTGTGAAAAATGAAGTACAAAAAAGAAAGGCAGAAGACCATGCAGCTAAAATAATATAATTTCCTTTGTTAGCCTGAAGTAAATTTAAATTAAGAAGGATTAGTAAAATACATAAAATTAGGCCAGAGAGTGAAAATGAAGTGGGCTATCCCAGTCCAACACTGAGCAGAGCTTCCCAGAGTTATGGAAGATGGATTCTTTTTCTTCCTGGAAATCCTTGTTATAAATAGCACTGAGCCATTAGGCACAAAATGCATAATTACCTTATCCCATATATTCATGGGTAATGGAGGAACTAGAGATCAAAAGGAGCTTCCTCTGCAGGTGAAAACTGACAGGTTCCTCCTGGCTTCAGAGCATTTTTGCTGGTTTACATTTCCTGACAGTCCAGCTACTAAAATTTCCTGTTGGTGAGAGTTAAACAGAACCCAGGCAAAGCAAAGAATGTCTTTTAAGTTGCTGCTAAGTCACAGGGGGGAAGGAAAAAAAAAGATAGTACAGAAATGAGAAGCTTAAAGAAGAGGGTGGTGGGAATCGTATGTATATGTGTGATGAGGCTTAGCATTGCAGACCGTGTCTGTACTGGGGGACCTGGGAGCATCTCCTGGCTTCTAGGGCCAAGGTCTCAGCCTAGGAACCCCCTGACTGCACCCGGGGGCAAACCTTGAATGTGTGCTTTTGCTTGCAGGCCTGTTGGGGCAAGAAGGACAGCAGCCCCTGGGAGGTCCAGCAGGCAAGTTGGATTTGGCCAGCTGGGAAGACAACAGCAGGTATCGCCTGGCAGATTTGGCATAAGCTCCTCACCAAAACACCACTGTGCCCTATGAGGGGGTTTTAATAGAATCCATGGTCTGGAGTCAGGCATCTCTGTATCTGTCTTGGTTTTGGCTGGGATAGAGTTAATTTTCTTCCTAGTAGCTGGCATAGTGTTATGTTTTGGATTCAGTAGGAGAAGAATGTTGATAACACACTGATGTTTTCAGTTGTTGCTCAGTAGGGTTTATACCAAGTCAAGGGTTTTTCAGCTTCTCACACCCAGCCAGCAAGAAGGCTGGAGGGGCACAAGAAGTTGGGAGGGGACACAGCCAGGACAGCTGACCCGAACTGGCCAACAGGGTATTCCATACCATGTGATGTCATGCCCAGTATATAAACTGGGGGAGTTTGCTGGGGGGTGGATCGCTGCTCGGGAACTAACTGGGCATTGGTTGGCGAGTGGTGAGCAATTGCATTGTGCATCACTTGTTTTGTATATTCCAATTCTTTTATTATTATTGCCATTTTATTATTGTTATTATTATCATTATTAGCTTCTTCTTTTCTGTTCTATTAAACCGTTCTTATCTCAACCCACGAGTTTTACTTTTTTTCCCAATTCTCTCCCCCATCCCACTGGGGGGGGGGCAGTGAGTGAGCAGCTGCGTGGAGCTTAGTTGCTGGCTGGGGTTAAACCACAACAGCATCCCTCCTGTACGTACCAGGATCTGGGCACTTCAGACTGGCACCAAAAATGTGACAATAGAATTGACCTGGGAAATAAGTACTAAGGGGTTGGAGGAGACACTGTGAGGCTTAAGTTTTATAGCTCCCAGAGCTTTGCTTAAAATTCACAAATGTGAACTATTTACTGGAGGTAGGCAGGAAACTCACACAGAGGAGGAATGTGAAGAATGCAAGGGATTGGAGGAAAAGAAGCGGGAGAAGATTTGCACTCTCTTTCTGAGTAGGAGTTTCAATGCAAATGTCTGACCTTGCCAGAGACTACACCAAGGATTCCTTTACAGGGCGTTTCAGAGAGGTGGGCAGAGTGCAGCTGAATCTATTTCTCCTTGATTCAGCTACTTAAGTATTAAATGAGACAGCAAGTGGGTGGTGATACTGAGCATGGTGATTAGGGTACTGAACACTCCCTGTGGGCAACCCTGCTGTAATATATATGTAAGCAACTGGTACGAACTGCAACGTTCCGGCAGCCTTTCTGTGGTGGTGGAAGAGTCAATTAACAGTTTTGAAGTTATAAATTGGTATTAGATGCCTAATGGAAGGTAGATGCTCAGGCTATTTTTTGGATCTAGTGTTTGGATACAACCTTTGACCTATGCCTTAGGTACCTCTTTAAAAACACATTAAGAAATATGAGCACTTGCACCTTTTATTTATGAAACGTAAGCAAAAAATGAAGTCAACATAGGAAAAGGTGCATTAAAAAGAGAAAAACATGAGAGGTAAAGCAAAATGATACTCTCGCCATAAGTCAAGTTTCATCCGATCTTGTACTGTGCATCCCAAAGGACAGTTAATGTCTTTGGTCCAATTCTTTGCCTTGAGGGAATGCCAGAAAGCTATTTGTACAGGCATAAAGGAATCAAAAATCTTAATACAAATAGTTCACAGAGTCACTCCTAAGCATAAGTTTATTTCCATTGTACATGGGTCTTGATAAATTCTGAACTTGGGAGTTCAGATGCCCACTAAGCAAAACAAATTGCTGCTTAGGTCTGGAAAACATATTATAGCAGTTATTGTAAAACAGTTCATATCATATGCATTCTCAACAGTACTCTGACTATTTGAGACTGAATTCTTTGTGTAGCAGTTGCAGTACTATTCAGCTCCAGGAGCAGAAATGTAAATCTAGTGCCAGCCCTTGAATTTTAGCTCCTTTGCCAAAGGTGCCACATACTGTACTTTCAGATTCACAACAAAACAGTCAAGGGGGAAAACCACATACTGCAATATGAATAAATATTGAAAGTGACTGATAGAAATCATTTTTTTTAGATTACAATTGAAGCATATATTTTCCTTGATTCACTTTATATTTATACTACAATAACTTCTACTGTTCTTGTTACTTTATAAATCTATCATAAGAGCCAGAGTGCTACAGAGAGCTTACAAACCAAACTTCATCATTGACACTAGACCTCTGCCCAAGCATAGCCACATGAAAATTAATGGACTTCCCTCTTGAAGACAGATCTGCAGGATGACATTTAAATCCAGACCATGCTTAACGAATGAATAACTAGTAAGCATAGAAAGAAGGGTGTCAGAGAAGGGAACATACAGTCATACAGGCAACAGCTACCTTGTTATAGTCAAAATTTTTAGGTCTGATAAATGTAAATACGGATCAATACTCTTAGAAATGAGCTATAGTATGCATGAGATTTCTTACAGCATCTGAGCACTTACCTAGCCATCTGGCAGGGTTTCACTTAGCAAGTTTTTCCCTTCCCTTGTCTTCCAGGAATTTTGCATTGGGCCCCAGGTTTCTTGTACGGTTTGTGTTTGGTTTAGTCTCACACTGGATTACATTGTACCAAGACACAAAGCGAAATAAGGGAAATGTATCGGTACATGGCAGGAGTTTGGCATATTCCATCTCACATCTCTGACTAATGTATGTGAGGAGATGAGTCAAGGTGGAAATAGGGAGGAAAAGGAGGGTGAGGAAATATTCTGCTAATTCGAGTAAGTTCTGTGTAATGGTTGAAAAAGATATTAATTCCATTTAAAGCTAAATTAAACATTGCAGAACATCTGAAAATTTAGTCATTTTATTATAGACCCATTTTACAGATCTTCATAAATAAAGTGCACCAGTTCAGCTGTCTCAGAAGCACATCAGTATAAATTTTCATCTTGAAAGCCCATCATTTGTTTGTAAATGTTTAGTTTTGTCTTAGCCAGTTTTGGTCCTTGACAGTACTTTACAGCTTGATTTCCTTAACAGTATCTTTTGAGAAAATTTGTCAAAAGATTTTAGAACATCCTACTAAAACATATTAACTGTTTCTCCTTCATCCTCTCTGTTGTAGTCACACTCTCAAATTCTAAAAGAACAGTGAAGCACAAGCCTTTCTTCTTCCTCATGGAAGTCACTGTAGTTGTATGTTTAATTTTTACTCCTTGAGGCATTTCTTAAGTGTATTTTTTTCTTGTCATTTCACACAGTTTTCACTCTGGAACTGAAGCTAGGTTATGGGAATAGCAAATGACAAACATAACTCTTGTAGCTATAGTAAAGCTGGGCAAAACATTTGCTGAATTCCAGACATTGTATAGAGCAGTTGACTCTGAGACATTATATATTCTTGCCAGCAGCTCATCTATTTCATTCTGAAATTTCTTCAGAACTCTTAATTTAAGATTTTCCAGTCCTAGTGACTAGTCAGCATTTAATTTTCCAATTTGTTCCAGCTCCTCCTTTTTTGATACTCAGTTTCAGACAGTTCTTTTTATTTTGTGAAAATACAGGACTGCCATTGCCACAGACTTGTATGTGCAGTGGCAAAAACCCTAAAGAACTAAAGGGGTAGCAGTGAGGACAGGGTTTTTTCTCCTGCTGCTTCATTGGGTAGCTGGTTTGATTTTATTTTGCACAGTGAATGCTAGTTTTTAGGTCTGTGCTTAGAAAACCACAACTTTCTAAATCCCCTTTTTTCAAGATTAAATTAGCTTTTTTTTGGCCTCATTTCAAACCATTTTGTATGTATGGGCAACCAAAAAATTTTTTTAGGGAGTTAGTTTATGAAAAGCAGCAGCTGGTACCAGAAGCAACTTCCATCAGTTTATTCATCCAATAGAAATAGTTTGGCATAAATAATGGAGATGATACATACTTTTAGAGAGGATTGTTAAGTCCTTCAAGAAGTGTCCCCACACTGCTCCAGTTAGTTATGTACAATTAACACTTTGCTTTCTGGGTCTTCATTTATCCTTTATTTAATATGGTTAAAATATTACAAAGTTATACCAGGCCCAAATGACAAGATATGTAGAAGTATCAATTCTTGGAAACAGATTGTAGCATTTAATCAGTGTTGATACTAATGCTAGCTATGTCTGTGATTTGTTAAGGGTTTTCTAGTTGAATGTATTTTCATTATCATAATTCGATGCACAAGAGTTAGAGCCCAGATAATTACAAGTGAAGAGCAGGGGATAAAATATAAAAACTGACATTTCCTCTGACAAGCAAATATTAGCTAAAAATAAAGCAGAGATTTTCTTCTGAAATTTAATTCCGTTACAAAAGGAAAAGAAAACCTAATGAACCAGGTCACCCTCACTATCTTTACTTACGGCTCTTTGAATGTATAGATTATATAGCTAAGGTCAGAAAACATTCCACTCTAAATCTACTCTGTATTAAACTAGCAGCCTGGTCTGGATTGTGGTGTTATGAATGAATCATTTCAAGAGGATAGTTTAGAATAAAAAGGAAATTAAAAAGGAAGAAAGAGTTACCTTCTTTACCCCTTCAGTGATACCGTTGAATATATTTTTTTCCTTCTCCGTCTGAGATGGTCAGGTTCTGCATTGACAGGGATCAAAGACACCATATACAAAAGGAGAGCATAGAAAACTCCATTTGTCATAATTCTCAGACTATTTTTTTGATCAAAGAAGTTACAGAAACCAATCTGCAATGACCCTTACAGGGTCCTAAAAGACCCCTTTCAAACCCTCCGTGGTTTGAAGCATGACTACAACAGTGGGACAACAACGGTGTCCTCGTTAATGAAATCCTCCAAACGTTGGGCAGCCATCCAGCAGTGCATACTGATTTATGTCTATAGCAAACTATCCTGCTAATCACATCATGTTATTATTAGCCCAATTGTGCTCCTATGAGTAAATGAAAACCACTCTTTACTTCTTCCTTTTTCTCTGAGTGGGTTCCAGCAGCCTGAAAAACTTCCTAATGCAAGGTCATGTTTTCATTACTTTTATTCAGTGTTTATATTAGGTGTCTAGAGAATACTAAGGGACTTTTTAGACTGCAGTCTCATCAGTTTCCTTATCTTCCCACCCCCTGAACTCACTAAATCTTTCTTTGAAATAACCTGCTTGCAGTGTAGACAGGGAGGAAGTAGAGACACACAAAAAGAGAATTATAAAGAGAAATATATGGAGGATTAACTGCAATCATTTTTTTGCCCTAATAAGGAAACATATTCATTCATTGTCAAGAAAATTTGCAATCACATTGTTTTTGGAAGTAAAGCTGCTTCTGGGATCTCTGTTGAAGGTAATAATTGGATGTATGTTTTCTCATTTGAATCTGGTCAAAAAGCAACCTGTGGTTTGTCTGTCTTGTAAGGCAGAAACCTTACCTTAATATCTTTACTGGGAATACTGCAATACAAGAGTTAAATTGTCACTTTGGGATAGACCTTAATCCTGTAAACAATACAGAACAAATAAAATTGTTGCTTTTCTTGTGTCACTTCTCATTTTGGGAGCAATTGAAAGTAAATACTTAACACTCTAAAAAGCCCTATTAAACTTTTTTTTTTTTTTTAAAGTACTAATTACACAGTAGAATCTTGCTGCCTAAGGAGATGGTCAGAGGAGAGGATGACTACATCAGCAGGTAGGGCATGGTGGTGCTACAGAATCTGCATGGTAAAACAGTTACTGGCTGAGAACCTGATACTCACCCGGAGCTGGTTTCAGTTGTTAGCCTCAGTCTAGCTTTAGTTTAACCCCACAGCCTGAGTGCCCATTGGCAGCTGGAGTATATTCCATATACCATGGAAGAGCATCTTTCTGGCTTAGTTCTGGTCAAAAGGAGTCTATTCTGTGGGCTCTGCACCCGTCCTTGATGTGAGCCCAAGGGCTGGAAGTGGCACTGACTGATCCACTCCCGTGAGCGGTCTTGACCTGAACCAAGAACGTAAAGTAGAACATGTAGTGACAGCTCTGTAACACACAGTATGCACAATGGGAATCAACACCTTAAGTAGGAGAAGGTCATAATTTATTTCCAGTTCTTCCAGAGTTTGTGTGAAAAAGGGATTTGTGCTAAAAAGATCCATTGGCACTGCCTGGTGAAGGGTTTTCAAACATCATGCCCCATACGCACCGAAGCTGGAAAAGTTACAAACATTTCAGGATTAGTCAATGTGAAGGGAACTTGTGGTAAGAGCCACGGTCCTCAACCTTCCCCATTGAGAAGCAGAAGAGAGCTATGGCTTTGGGAAATCTGCAGCTTTGAACAAAAATCTCACTATAGTTTCATATGTCTTTCAGATGTTTAGTCTTCAGAGAAAATGTTGTTTTTTGTTATTTTGTGGTATTGTGTAAAATGCAGTATCAGCATAAAATGTATTATTTTTTTCTCAGAGAAATTCCCACGATTTTCATGTCCCAGCTTAATATCTCAGAGCCACTTAGCTAGAAAATTAAACTGAAAAAGGATTAGAAAAGATTAGTCAGACGTATATATACAGAACTTGTATCAATACTAAGCTTTTCTTTTTGTTATGTGCCATGACTAGGTGATGAAAACCACAAATTTTTCATAGTGTTGTCCCTGTATGCCAAGGAAAACTGCAATCAATATTTTCCTATCTGTCATTATAAGAAAACAAATCATTCAAAGAATGTAATTAGCCTGTAATTATCAGGTGATAATGAATACCACTTCCAATATCTTGCCTCCTTTGAAAGTTACAGTTATGCTGTGAGAGCAAATGAGTCAAGAAACAGCTTTCAGTGCTGTGCTGTCAAAATAGGTGACTGGGATTCTAAATAGTTTATGAAGTAGTTGTTGACAGCTAAAAATAATCTCTGTGCAATGTTGAATTATCAATTCATCAAAATGTCTCCATAAGCAGGGGAATGAAGAATATTAGTGATTAATTAATTACAAATCCAATAAGCAGAGGAGATGAAGGGAGCAGTTATAGGGATTAATAAGGAATGAAAATACAGGTTTAGGTGATGAGAGTGTATGCTGGATCTTGGAAATGAGAAAATTCAAGGAAGGCTCTACCTTTTTGAAATCAGTCAGTCTTTTGCATATACAGCAGGTATTTATGCAGTGTAAATTATGGCCAGGGGAAGTAACTGAGGCCAGGAATTAATAGGATTTCAACGCAATTTGACAGGTTTGTCGATATGAAGAATATCCCATTATCCTTGTTAATGCTAACTAAAATTATGTGGATGTGTTATTAAACATCATGCTTGAAGCTTGAAGCCCACCTTTAATTATTTTTGATCAGGAGGAGACTTGTACAGCAGCAAATTAACCTTAAATTTGCCTACTTAGAGGTCTTTGAACTTTTCTTTGCAACATCTTCTTGCATGGCCCCTTTAAATCCTGGGTGAGCGGGATCTGAATTCTGATCCAGAGGGTGATTCTGATGTTCCTGTTTCTTTCTACTGGTTCCTCATTATGGGTTTCGGATGAAGCCCTTGAGAAACCCTGTATGTGAGGACGGATTTTTAAAATTATCATTAGATAAAATATGCCCTGGTGCTCTCATAAAGACTGAGCACCTTAATTACCTGGTACATGACTGGTATGCTTCACATTTTAACAGGTGTTGCCTGAGGTCTAGGCTTTTCACCAAAGTACCTAATAAGGAGGTAGCAAGTACCGTGATCTTATTATACCTGCTACTACAAGCATTAGAATTAGCATCATTAATGATATGATTACTATTGCTACACAGCAGCCAATACAAACTGAAACTGAAGTGGTTTTACAAGCTAGAGAAGGACCTTCCTCCTAGCACCTGGTTTCCTATGTTCATTGTGTTCTAAAAAACCCCAAAGTCTCTTTCTGGCTAATATTTTCTATGCTTAGCCTTATATTTGTGAATGCAGAGACATTTAGGCAAAAGCTATTAAGCCGTCTTGGGAGAAAGCAAATGTGTGTGTTTGGGAGAACACACACTAAAAGTTCACTGTTAAAATGGCTGTTCCTCACAATCTGCAGTTTTTCAAGCTCTCTGTGGGGAGGGTGACAACTCTGATTTCAATTTCGATATCAAATTCTTCTGCAGCCTTCTTTTCTTACTGAATTTTACATGCAATCTTCTGATTTGTATTATTTCTTAACTTATGTGAAAACAAAACAATAAAATGCACACATTAGAATAGTTTAAAATATCCTTTCTGCCTGCACAGGAGCATCCATTCCTGATATTTTGAGTGTATGTCACAATGCTGTTGGTGGCAGCTAATATTTACATAGCAACACGGAAATTGTTTGAATAGGATGACTTTCTCCAGAGGCACTAAGTAGAGAAGCACTTTCCTTCTTGCCATACTGCGTGTTCCACTCTATCGTGTTATTATCCCATTGTTGCAAAAAGCGGTTGCAGCTGGAGAGACCTTTTGGACTCGCTGCACTCCCAAAGGAGGAGCAGAAGTAATTAGGCTCTCTCTGCTCCCTGTGAAACCACAGGCAATCTTCGGTGGCTGATGTAGTGTGACTCGACTTCATCCCCAGTGTGCAGCAGGACCTAGTAGGTCCAAATGAACTATAAATGATAGTGGTAGACAACAATTGGTACTCCCTTTATCAGTGCAATTACTGCTATGTGTGAAAATCTAAATTAGGAGCCAGACCCTGAATGGCAGCTCAGCTGTGCTAGAATCAGCACAGAAGAAGTAAAAAATGACTTCAAGCAGTCTGTGCTTCCTCCAGATTCAGGGGCCATCCGTATCCTTGTTAGGCATCACAATCTGAGTTGTGTTCAATGAAATTTAGAAACGCAGCTTGATTTTTTGACAATGAATCATTTCAGCAAGCTTTTCAGCTATAATCTATGGACTAAATGTTATCTCTGTGTACATAATGACTTTTTCTTCTGAATATTCAAATTTTAAAAATAAGCCTAAGCTTGCCTATGGACAGTAACAAGTATAATAGAATGAATTTTCATCAACTGCTCACTGTGAATATGTCTTCTATCTTAGTGGTGTTAGATATATTTTCTCATAAGGCATTATGTGTCTGATTCACCCACAGACATAATGCGATCTCTGCAAATCATTTGTGGATGCAGTCAGGAAATATCTCTGATTAAAGCATTCACGCTATACTAAAGCAGTTAGGAAGACATATCAGAAGTTTAACATAACATCAGTGCTCATAACATCAAGCACCCCATCTTAAGACTAAGCTAACAGAAGGCACCAAACCTTATGTTTGCGGTATGTACAAAAGGCTGATAGCTCTAAAATGCTTGAGAGAACAAGGAGTCAGAAATTAGTGTCGGGATGTCACATTGTTTTCTGTCTGCTATACTTGGAAAGAGAAAAATGGAAATTCTCTTTCAAGGCTGAGACTCTCAAGATGAGATTCTTTGCTCCAAAGGGGCAAGTAAACTCTTCTCCTAGGAAGAGTTAACGTGTGTGTTGTTGCACCATTTAGCAGCCTTCTTCATCTCCAGAAAACACGTTTGCCTTGTCTTCTGTTTAGTTGCCTGTTCCACCACCTTCCACCATTGGGATGCTGTGCTGGAGTGGAAGGATGGAAGGAGTATCTCCTTTTGGAAGTGGAGCAGTAGCCAAGCCTGTACCTACTACACAATTTTAGAGGGAAATGCACGGCTGCCCAGTGACCCCTAGGCCTTGGGAAAGGGGGCAGCTGGGGTGCCCAGCACAGCGTGCGTGAGGATGCTGTTGCTGCTCTACAACCATTAGGAGGAGGTTCATTCTCCTGATACTTCAGGTGCCTAATGTTGGCATATGCTGATTCCTCTTTTATCATCTTCCAGTGCTGATGGAACAGCCCCAGAAACGTCAGGTGTCCCGACATTTGAGAGATGTCTGGATTGTTGAATCTTGGCATATTAACCCTTGCCATGATGTCCACAAAAGAAATGGCTAAACAGAAATTTTTCTGTTATTAGAAAAGTCGACACGGGACCATTACCTAACACTGGAAAGGGAGAGATATTCTCCTCGCAGTATAGGGCTATGCTACTATCAGATTGCTGGGAGCTGAATATTGATTCTATTTTCTTTCTGTCTTGATTTGTTTTTAAACTATCATCTTGTATGTCGGACAGTCACTAAGACAACACTTGCCTCAAGGAGTACAAGTGTATGCAGCACAACAAAATACCAGCGTGTTCTGGACCTGTAAAATTATCCATCAGAAATACTAATTATTAATGATGTTACAATCCTTGCTAAAGTGAGTACTTCTGCTTTCATAGCCTATTTTATCCAGGGTTCTTGCATGCAATATTCTCCATGATAGCAAAGACTCATTTCTCTTTCAAAATGTCTCCTGTTCTATATTTCTATTATAGCTGTGTCCAGATCATTCATCCCTAACAGTTTTAAAAAGCCAAGAGAAGTGCACAGCTACCAGCAAATCTAGTGAAAACTCATTTGCAAGGGAATGAGCTGTTTTCTGATACAGTTGCAGTGAAATAGCAGTTCAGATAGTAGATCTGGCTGTAATAATATTTTTCATAAAATCCAGTTATAAAATGAACACACATGTTGTCTGGACTATCTAAAACTTTGATCATGTATCATAACTATTAGATTAAAATACTCACACAAAGACAACAAAGGAAATAAAACAACAGCACATTATAGAAGCTCCTTGCTTTGATGTTTTGAAATTTCTTTTACTGCTCAGTTTAAATGCCCTAAAATTCCTTATATCATCTTATAAGCATTTTGATTTTGAGACTTATTTTAATGTGAAGACACTTTGCAAAATCCTTCGATATAGCAAAGTACAGATAAACTCATTCCTTTGCAAGGATTGAGAATTTCTTCTGCATGTATATTTTTCACTGTGAGACAAAGGAGCTCCAGATTTCCTTATGCAAATGTGTGAGAATTCACCCTTACCACTGATTGCAGAAAATGATGTCTTTAATTAATAGAACTCAGTAAATTCTGCTAAGGAACACATCAGAGATGAAACTAGACTTTCATCCTTTCAAACTGTAATGGTGTGTAAAATTATTCATTTAATCTCTTAGTATTTATTTTTCTTTTCTTTAGCTTAATAAAAATTGAGAAGGAAAGCTGGTATTCTTTTAAAAAGGATGGAACTATATATTTTCATATCATGGTGTAGCAAGTTACAGTTGCTCAGTCTGATAGATGAAACCCTGTCACCATTAATACTTTTATAAGGAAAAGCACAATATGGAATGATTCTGTATATTGCTTGTGAAACACCTACCACTCAACGTCTGGATGGGAAATAGGCCTTTTCTTTTATGTGCAATGTCATTTTAAGGAACTTGCTCAATCCAAGGTGCAAAATTCCTATAACTTCTAACAGGAGTTTTGCCTATTTCAGAACTTAAAATTGCCTATTGAAGAACTTAGAATTTACTGAAAGACTCTTTCAAGAGTACAATTCCTGTTAAGGCAGGCAGCACAATGTACCTCCCTGGAAATAAAAAATTCAGAAATGTGCAAGTATGAAAGTCCAAAGAAACTGAAATTATTGTTTCTTCTGTCTGACTTCAATTATGTGTCGTTATCTTTACCTTCCTCCTTGTGAATCACCCGTGCCCTTAAATTCAATGGTAGAAAAGATGAGGTAGGTTGGTAGTTATGCAGGATCAGAAAGAATCCCCTTCTTGTAGAGAGTTTATGAAGTGTAGCGGTAGTTATCTTCTGTGGTCCAAACAGGCAAAGTGAGGCTGCCAGTGTGGAGAACACATTTATAACTCTTCTGTGAGATACCACAGTGGGCCTGGAAAGCCAAATCTACCCAGATGTAACAAAGCGTTTCTAATTATAGTTTAATTCTTCTAAGCAGAAGATTGGAAGGGGCTTCCAAAACAACAACAAACAGGTAATTGACAGCAAATGGAGGACAGCCTGCAGAAAGTCCACGGTATGCCCCTTCTTAGTCTCCTAGATCAGCTTTTGCACAGATACCTTCAAAAATAGCACAGTGGCTTGAAAAGCAGCTGCAGTCTACCTGGCAGTAGGAGCAAATCTCTTAGAAGCAGAAATCCTCTCATTCCTACCCACAGCTAAAATACTCATGCCAACTGTGACTGCAATTTAATTGTGAAGCAAACTGTATCCATAACAAAGGAGAACAATTACAGGTAATCTGGCCCTGTAGGCAAACAAAAATCAAGTGTAATGATGTTATAGGCGAATTATTTGTTCTGATTTCTCTAGCTGGGCATTTCATTCAGAATGGACTAAGACAGAACTTGTGGAAGATGGCTTTTTTTTAACAGCTTTATGGGGAAGATCATTTCAGCAAAACCTGGAGGTGTCCCTTGCCTTTAAAAAAGCTATTATCCTAAGAATCTTCTATTGATACAGAGAGTTCCTCCAGCTGTCTCCCTGGTTTCAGTCTTTCTGAGAGCCACGATAAAACATCTCTGATAGAACCTGGACTCTTAGTATTCCTCTGGCATTTTGGCTTTTGGTTTCAGCTCAGAAATGACATGGAGATGGTTTTATGAGCAATGAATAAAACCAGGGGTGGGATGAAATTCCAGACTGAGGTATCTAAATTTAGATGTCTAGATGTAGACTAGGTGCCCAGGCTTTTCTTATAGTCATTGAAGACTTGGGTCTTTATTGAGGTGGTGACATATAGACATCTAATGCCATTTGGGAAGCCCTGAGATACCGGAGATGTCTGTATGGGGCTGGGAGATAGGAGATAGGACCCATAGTACACCAATGCCCTTGTGGACTTGCAGCTGAAGGCCAGGTGATAGAGCCTAGGGAAACTTGAGATGCACGGGGGCTTGCTTGTGGGTATGAGAGTGGAGCCAATACCAGTTAATACAATCAAAAGCCTCTGTAAAGCTGTTCTGCAAACCTTTATGTAGACCTACATTTGACTAAATTGGGCACATTTGACCAGATTCCATCCACAGGTCCACACAGACACTTTCGAATGGATTAAACAGACACTTTTGAATGGATTAATACAAATCACACAATTCACAAATACACATTAGCTGCCTGATTTTCCTACAAAAAGCTGCACCAAATTCTGTGGTTTGAGCCTTTTGGTAAGTGTTTTTATGAGCTGACAGATAAAGCAGGATTCAATTTGCCCTAATTTTAGGTGTCCATGCATTAACTTAGAGTAATTATTAACTTATAGTTAATAAAGAGCTAGGGCTTCAGGATAGGAATTGTTTACCTCAGCATCAGACTCTGGTGCCATATAGGACCAGCTAAGGTATCTGAGATGTCCAAATGGCCTGGCAAGGGAAACACATATCCTTCAAGAAACCTGTGTCCCTTTAGAACGGCAGGTGACTCTGGGTGGAATGTTCTAAACTATCTAACACAGCACTAAGTACCTATCTGTGGGCAACTGAATCGTCCTTCTAGTTGATCCAATAAGAGATTCAGTTTGCCCAGAGATGAATTATTTTTAGATTAATTATTTTTAGATAGACACATACTTTCGGTACAATGTAGATTTAGCTATTAGTTGTCTGATTTTCCTGTAAAAAGTATGATTGTGCATTCAAATGCCAGTGTTGAACATCGTCCCTCTTTGAATTCTTGGCTTTTGGTTTTGACTTTGGTGACATTACAATTCAAACAGAATGAACAAGAAAATTGTGAAGGTTGAAGCTGTTCACAAGCTCTGCATGTGCTCTAAAACCAATAATCAATCAGACCTCCACTTTGACGTGCCATAACTGGGCAATACTCACATCTTTGTGAGTGTTGTTCATTTTTGCTCTGGGTTGGTCATTAGCCATATTTGACTATGCTCTTATTTATATTCTATCAACCACAGCTGGGCATCCCACTTTGCTTCTAGGGGCAGACAGTGCCATTGTCTGCCCTAACATGTTTTAAGTCTAAATACACAGGATAGACAAAAGAGGGCAGAGGAGGAGTGTGTGCAAAATGACTCTCGTGCTCCATGGCACAGCTGGGAAAGTCTGTGTCATCTGGGTTCTGCTTCAAGAGACAGGTTCTTGGCAAGACCAAATGCTCCTCACTCTGCTTGTGGTGCGTTACAGAAGCAGCACCAGAAAACAGATGTCCAAATCCTCCTGCAATGTAGTTCTGCTTGCTAGGAGTCTGACAATTTCTTAGGATTACACCAGAGGGGTGATGTCCAATCCTAGTGGAAAAGCAAGTAAAAAAATGCTAATCCTAATAGAAAACTCCACATTGTACGTTAAAAGAGATGGTGTAAACTTCGATGCTTTCTTTGCTCCTAGAGATCAAAGAATACTTTTGTTTATGCAGCTGTAACAGTAGCTGTGCTCAGATGAGAGTAAATAATGCTGCCTACTCTGAAATAATAAAACTAAGACGTATACAGAGCCATCCTGAAATATTTGTGGAAAACATCCCATTAACTTTCTTGGAAGTACGATAAATGAGCATTTATATTTAATTTTTATTATTTAAAATTTTATTATGTTATTATTATTTTTCCTGATACTGCTAAATAAATAAATGGAACTAAATGGGAAAAATAGCAAACAACTAGGCAAAAATATTTTCAATATGTAATCATCAAATCCTTCCTAAATATTTGTCTTAGCTTATAGAACCTACATAAAAATAAAACATAAACAAAAATACTTGGTTTATACAGTCATCATTCTATACAGTGCCCCTTTATGTCTGGTGTATAGTGTAGGACAAGCTGTCTTGCCTCCAGAAGATTAAATTTCTGGAATATTCAACTGTTTTATGTACCTTACTAATCCTGCTACATTTTAAGTTGTGTCAGCATTTCTGTGATAGTCTCTATTTTCCAGGGGTTTACAACACAGAAGTAAAAATTTATTCCATGCTGAAAATGTATTTTATCATTTCATACAGACAGGCATGTTATGTACTTAAAGGTTACTACATGCTTTATGCTATATATAAAACATGTATAAAATACAGTATAAAATAAATATAAAATGTTTATTCTCAAGTGTAGATTTTTAAAAGTTCTATTAGCATTAAAGAGTGCACACTTACAGATAAAAATTTATGATAAATAATTAAACCAGATATATAAACTGGATATTTAAACCAGATTCAAAAGCTTCAATTTTTAACAGAATTTTGGCCTGCAGTTTGTGCATTGTAAACTAGATACTCAAACCAGCCGAGCTTGGGCTAGTCTAAGAATAGGTGTGTGTGTAGATGTGGTGGTGTGTGAAGATAGGAAATCCTATTGCAAAGCAAAGGAGTGTAAATAGCACCACGTTCTACGTCGTTTACTCCCACTGCAAGTCACAAGGGCGTACCTGGGAGTAGACTCAGGCCTCCAGGATTTGGCCAAGAACTTTTCATGCCAAAAAGAGAAAGGGATATCGGAACTACCATCCAGGGACTGGATTTCGTATTCTTTGCACACCCAGAATCCACATTATATCTCTGCTTTGAGTGTGCAAAGATTGCAAGATTCATGTCCTAAAAGCAGAAATGAAATTTGCCTAGGAAGTGCTGTATTCCAGCATCATAGTAAGCAGACGGAACTTGGCATATGGAAGTGATTTTTAGAGAAGAAAAGTCAGATGAGCTAAATTTCAGGCAAGAAGAGGAACTGATCTGATTCACTGAGATTACTTGCTATCATAAGTAAGTTAGCAGGAGGATCCAAAGAGGTTCGAATAGCTGAGAGAAGAATAACGACCTATAAGAATTGATGAGACAGTCTATTTTAGTTCTATACATACAGACACCATTACCACAGAAGGGGGGTGGGGGTGGAGGAAGAGCAACAGCAGATCTGACAAGAGGATTCTTCTGTGTGTAACTTCAATACAGCCTCAATTCAGCCAGTCAACCATATTATCATACGTGCCAGTTCCTTCTGTAATATAATTCAATATACTTCTCTTTGACATTGAATATTACAAGAACAGGGGAAAGCAGTAATATGAAAGGGAGATCAGTCCTTCAATAACAATAGTCAAGGGGAAATAAAAAAATAATCTTCACTTTTATTTATTATCCCAAGAAAAAAATGTCCCAAATCAAACATTCCAAATGAGACATCCCATGAAGTTTTCCTTCTCTGATTCTTTGTCAGCTGCAAAGTCCAGCTTTACCCAAGTCTTTTCAATAGATTAATTATCAGGAAGAAAAGAAAGGTACAAGTCCCCCAAGAGTTACTCTTCATATTCATTTGCAGTCAGTGGTAACCTGATACAGTTCTGTTATGGGGAATACAACCCCAAATACAGACCCTGTAATATAAAATATAAAACTCCCAACAGAGAGTACTGTTGGGTTTGTTGCTCACGTTCTTCCATCAAGAGGTGCCTAGAAAAATCCTAAGACACAGCAGGATGAAAGACTGCTATGAAGTTTGTTCTGTGTGTGTTCTCTTAGAATTGTGTTTCCACATTTGCAAAGACTGTGACCATTCAACTAAGTAAAATACTACCCATCATTTTTTAACAAGAATGCTGTTGGGCTTTTATAGTTTTTAAGAACTTCAGTGCATCCAGACCAGTATTTTCTTTGCCCTGCTTTGAAGAATCCAAATAAAACTGGATTGCAAATAGCAGTTTAGGATACTTGCAAAAAAGATAAATTTGGAAATCCTAACACTGAGGTGTTTTTATTCCAGCAAGCTGCAAATGTCAACATAGGGTATTCTAGCACAAGACTTGTCAATGGAGAGACGACCCACAAAATCATTACTAATACTGTATTGACAAGATTTTATTTTGTCCCAGTGTGCCTGGAGTTGCGGAAGAATGCGTTGCAGGAGGCTTACATTGAAAGGACACCCTCTAAATAGAAAGAACAAAAGGAACAACAGTTACATCTTATGCTTGATAGACAAAAACCATCCAAAAATTCACCTCGGGTCTCAGCTTCCCAGTGATTAGCTTTTCAAACATCCAGTGGCTGTTCACAGGTCTGCGTTTGTCCCTTTTTATCACCACTGCATTGCTCCCATGCCTATTAAAGTGCCAAAAGAAACAGTTTCAGCTGTCTTGTCTAACCAGGGGATTCTGAATAGCATGGTATTTGTGAAAGCATATAACTTCCTCAATGATTTTTGTGTGTTTTAAACTGGCATGCTGCATTCACTCACAGGGAAGTGCTCTGCTAACTGTACGATCCCTTTCTTAACCTAAGTAACCTCCCTGGGATAAGGACCTGCTTTCATACTCGTTTGTTTTGGCAAAATGTTAAATAAATACCAATCAAAATAGTGGGGTTTGGGAAGCTATTTTATTTAAGTTTTCATTGTAGTCACAGCTGCATCAGGCTGGTGAGGAAAACACAGCACCAAGTATTTTCCAGGAGGAAGGAAGGTGGAGAAGGGGAAGTCATTTCTTCCTAACTGATATAAGAGAAGTGGGTTTGCAACCTGTATTTGGACAATATGAGTGAAATTTACTCATTTAGCTTTGAGCAAGAGGTAGTGCCAGTGTAATTTTGAATCTGTCACTTATATTCAGTTCTGATTGGCATTTTTTGAGCTTCTGTAGTGTAAGCTTTCCTACTGACAGTTTGTCACAGGAAAAAGTGGAGAGCATAGACTCCCACTATGTCTGAAAGTGTCTGATCTGGAAATTGAATACGTTTGTGCACTACATGAGAAAAAGATATGGATGGTCCAGGAATATTACCTCTGACTTTTTAATACGTACCTTTTTAGAAGCTATATATTTCTGCTAATGTAAAAATTCAGTGAATTACAAATTTATTTTGCCAAGCTTTTTTTTTTTCTTCTTGCAGTCCATTTCTATAACACAGGAGCAGTAGACTTCAGTCAGATCCTTGGGTGCAGAAAGATCTGTTGAATTCAGTGGTGCTATGCTGATTTACTTCATCAGAAGTCCTGGCCAATTAATCATTTGACCTCTCTCCAGAAATTGTATGATGCAGGCTTCAAGGCTTTTTACAAGCTCTGTCAGCAGCTCTTAACCACCAGACGTAGCACGGCAGGTCTTATAGCTGGTATGGCCTGCGGATATAAATGCTATCAGCACAGCTCTTAAGACTGAGTGGTTATGAGCTGCTTTGTTTAATATTCAGGGTTTCCTGGTTAAAGCCTGTGGCTTTCTTAAGTAGCTCCAGAGAACAGAAGGAGTTAGTAGCAGTCAAATAATTCATAACAGTCATTTTAAGTTCAGCAATCAGCAAAGTTTTTCTAGAGCTGAGATTAAGACTAACAGGATCCATCTGGCATAGAATTATTGTAATTATTTCTTAAAGATATTGGAGTTTACAGCTTGAAAAAGTGGGAGACCATGCTCCCCCTGAATTGCATAGGGAAAGATATCCAGTTTAGGCAACCAGTGATTTACTGAAAGCAATGCCACAGGCTGTGTCTTTGACAAATGTTAGCTGTGAAGTTATAGGGATGGTGAAACCTGCAAGTGGTGCCAAACAGGAAAGTTTCCCTATTCCATCACACTTGGTGGTGTAGTTCCCACCCCTCACGTGTTTTGCATTCTGTACTGAGCTGACCTCCAGGCCTTTTGTGACAGTTTGGGAGAAAGGTAGGAAATTCCAACCGACCATCATATCTGTGGATGTCTGAGAAGATGCACCATAGGTATGGAGGTTGACGTTGTGAAAACATTTCTGAAATCGGCTTGAAGAATAACTTCAATAGTTCATAGTGGAACTCTGCAGTGTGTCAGGACCAGCCTTTCACTGGAGTGGAAGGACCTCAGGAGGTCATTTAGTGCAATCCCCTGCTCAAAGGAAGGTCAACTACAGCAGGTTGCTCAGGGATGTGTCCAGTTGGGTTTTGAGTATCTCCAAGGGTGGAGATGCCACAGCTTCTCAGGGTAACCTGTTCTCAGAATGAAAAAAATTCTTTTTAAGTTTAAATGGAATTTCCCATATTTCAGTTTGTGCCTGTTGCCTCTTCTCTTGTTACTGGGCACCACTGAGAAGAGTCTGGCTCTGCCCTGTTAACTGCCCCCCTCAGGTATTTACACACATCAACAAGATCCCCGTGAGCCTTCTCCTCTCCAGGCTGAACACTCCCAGCTCTCTGAGCCTTTCCTCATAGGAGAGATGCTCCAGTCCCTTAATCATCTTAGTGGCTTTTTGCCGGACTCTCCCCATGTCCTTCCTGCAGCCAGGAGCCCAGAACTGGACACAGTACTTCAGGTGTGGCCTCACTGGTGCTGAACAAAGGGGAAGGATCACCTCCCTCAACTTGCTGGGAACTCTCTTCCCAACGGAGAAGGGCCAACCCCAGAGGCTCTTGGCCACCTTTGCCACGAGGGTTTGTTGCTGGCTCATGGTCAACTTGTTGTCCACCAGGAGTCTGGTGCATCAGCCACTCCTCCCAGTTTCATGTAGTCTGCAAGTTTGCGGCATCCTATTCATTAATGAAGGGGTTGGTTTTGAACTATTGGCCCCAGTGTAGATACTGGGGTACCCCACTGGCAGCTGGCTTCCAGCTGGACTTCATAACACTGATGACAATTTTTTGAGCCCGGCAGTTCAGCCAGTATTCTGTTCACCACCTCACTGTTTGCTTCTCTATTCTGTGCTTCATCAGGTTTCAAAGACGATATTATGGGAGAGAATCATCTCCCTTTTTGGGAAAGGAGACCTCCAGTTTTGAAATGTGCCAACATAGATTACACCATGATTATCTATCGATCATTGTAATAGTATTTCTATGAAAACTGGGATGTTAAGCTTACTTACTTTACTATCCAACCTTCTCTGTGCTATTCAATTAATGAAAGCAAAACATATCCATTCATAATACTTAAAGGAAACATATTAATGTCTAGCTTTAAAATCTGTGCAATACTTGGCAGGTCAGAAATAGCACTGGAAATCTAGACAATTTCTTGATTCAGGAGTACTGCTTGTCAAATGACAAATATATTCATACCCCGGTATTAAGGAACATCACTTTCAACAAGAGTAACAGTATGAAACCAAATTTAATAAAAATTTTCGTTTTCATGATTTCTCATTGTGACCTGGCAGCATGGCTATTTCAAACTAATCTCATGCACACATTCTCTAAAACCAAATCAGTCTCAGAAAAAGTCCCTTTCTTTTCTTAATGGAAGCCTGGAAAAATGAGGAGAGCAAAAGCAGAATTCCGTATTTCATCATTAGGTATGGAGCAACACCTCAGAATGCCAAGGATGCTTGTAAGACCTCTTATAATTAGCCTTCTAAGCAACTCCGAATTGTATCCTTATAATGTGGTCATATTATTCTGCTCATTAAGAAATAAGCCTATGTAAGGCCATAACCATGATGGAACACTGTCCTAACAGGACAATTATTTCATTCAACATTGCAAAGTATCAAAACCTTACTGCTAGCTTTTGTAGAAATGTACACACATTTTTAGACTACACTGTAAACAGTTCAGATAAAAAATAGAAGCCTATATGATAGTTGAAGTTCATACTATTCCAGGGTTGCGTTTTTTGGTGTTGGCTTTTTTTTATTTCCCATTTTTAAGTACTTTATTTTGTACACTGTAGTGCAATAGATATTATCACATGATTTTCAAGTATTCTAGAGTAAAACTGATGCAATATGAGAATAATTAAGAACAGATTTAAATTTTGATTGTGAATTTCCCACCTCATTCAGTTCATTCTGGACCTGGTACATTACTTGTATCCAGTGTTTCCTCTTCCCTGTTTTTTTGGTAATTCATACCGATGTGAATCTGCCTGTGCTGGTTTTGGCTGGGATAGAATTAATTTTCTTCCTAGTAGCTGGTATGGGACTGCATTTTGGATTTGTGCTGAAAACAATGTTGATAACACAGGGATGTTTTAGCTACTGCTGAGCAGTGCTCACATGGAGTCAAAGTCTTTTCTGCTTCTCCCCCCACCCCACCAGCGAGCAGGCTGGGGGGGCACAAGGAGTCGGGAGGGGACAGAGCCGGGACAGCTGACCCCGACTGACCCAAGGGACATTCCAGCCCATAGGACGTCATGCTCAGCACATAAATCTGGGGGAAGAAGAAGGAAGGGGGGGACGTTGGGAGTGATGGCATTTGTCTTCCCAAGTCACCGTTAGGTGTGACGGAGCCCTGCTGTCCTGGAGATGGCTGAACACCCGCCTGCCCATGGGAAGTGGGGAATGAATTCCTTGGTTTGCTTTGCTTGCATGCACGGCTTTTGCTTTACCTATTAAACTGTCTTTATCGCAGCCCATGAGTTTTCTCACTTTTACCCTTCTGATTCTCTCCCCCATCCCACTGTTTGGGGAGTGAGTGAGCGGCTGTGTGGGGCTGAGCTGCCGGCTGGGGTTAAATCACAACACTGCCTTTCTACCTGCTATGGTTTTGGGGAAGGAAAAGGAATCATTATAACAACTCACCCATTTCCATAGAAATAGACATTGCCCACATTTGGCTACTTATGAAATTTGATGATGCATTTGCTTGGGAAATTTCAGTGCTTCCATGTCTCCAAAATGTTAGTTCTGCTGCTTCTGTACAGAAATACTGTGGGTGTTAGTACTATGAAGTGAAAGCTGAGCACAACTAACTTCTAAGGTACTCAGGATGCACTTCCAAGCATTCAGACATCCTTCCAAGTGCCCTAAATTCACTGGGTGACATCGATCAGGATTACACCGCAGGCAAAAGAAATGCATAAGATAAAAAGCCACTTGAAATAGTGTTTATTAACATGGAAATATGCTCTTTTAACATGAAGTGCTTTCAAACCTGTTTAAAATGAAAGGAATCCTAAAGCAGTAGTACAACAAATGAAAGAAGTGTATTGCAAAATAAACCCTTAAACAATAAATTACAAGCTGCAAAAAATGAGCAACAGCCACAAGGGAATTTCGCTAATTCCAGTTCTTGTGAAGAAATACTGAAAGTATGAAATTGCAATTACTCATTCATCGATCAGGGAGCTGGAGTTCAAAAAATTAAAATGCAATGTTCAATTTTTTTTAAAAGTCATCTTTAGACTTATATATTTTGCTCTGATATAAACAAGACTTCAGAGAAGAATTTCTGACTCATTGGTTAGTGAGGTAAACTTTCGGGATTCAACTAATTTCATTTAAATTTATCAAATGTAAGTTAATTACCTGAGCTCCTGCTATCAGAAATGAAAGAAGACAGAGAAGCACTTGCTATCGATGCCTCTGTCCACTGCTGGAGTGGCTAAATCAGCATAAACAGCAGATTCCTAGCATCAGATGAGCTGAATTCTTATGTATCTTATTGCACCCCTGTACTATACAGTAAGCTTTCTGCAGATTTCTTCTTGGCTGCTTTTTATTTGTTTTATTTGTTGTACAGTCAGTCTGTTTGTTGGACAGAAGACATCCTCCCTCACTGACAACCCCAATGAGAAAAGGGTAACCCCTTTGAAGTTACCAAAAGTGAAAGGTAATCTTGTCCCAACATGACAAAAGATCTCTGCATCACAAAACTCCTTTAATGAGAATTAAAGTAGACAGATTATTGAATTGACCTAAACCTTTTCAATGAAGTCATATTAATTATTTATTATCAGTTCAAAATTCTATATAAAGGATACCTATACACAATCTGAAGGTATTGATTCAATTAGTTCTTGCAATCAAGCTGCAATGTAATTCTAGTGATTACATTCTTATCCAAATTATAATTTTAGTGTATAAATTCTTCCTTCCAGCATCTCTTTTTTATTTTGTTCTTATGGACCAAGGTGAACAGCAGCTGCAAATCCTCTAGCATTCAGAAAATAATCCATTTAGCTACTCAAAAGAAGGATCAACTATATTCTCACATTCTTGTCTGATCTGTTCTTAAAGGTGTCCAATGACACATACTTGTATGTATACTCATCTCATTGTATGAGGATGATTTTGACCAGTCTTCTCCTAAACAGATATTGTAATTTCTGACTCTGGGCATCCATGTTCTGATGTTGTCCAATGTTCCTCTTTATGATCTTTGACAACATTTTATGCTTCTGGTTCTTCTGAAAATCTTTCCAAAATTTTTGTTCAGTTGAATTGACAACAATTTCTGCTCTAAGATCTTTTCTCTGAAAATTGAAATGTGTCCTTTATTACTAGTTTCTTTGTTTCATCATTAATGAGTAGCATAAAATCCAGGGATCATTTATTTAAAATGTGTTCCTACTCCTGTTTGAAAATCTCATTTTTAAAAGCCAGAGGTGGAACATTTCTGCAGTCTTTCAATCCCCTTGAGGTCCTTTGTTCTCTCTATAGTACATTGACAAGGGAAGTCTATGCCAAGTAAATCTAATTTTCTCTCCTCAAATGTTCCTCTAAATGGTTATAATATTCCTTTCACGTCTTTTTAATTGATTTAGCTCCAAAAAGATCAGTTGAAGGCTGTGTGGGGCTCTACTGCATTATCGGTTTCTTCCTTAAGAAAGTAAGAAGTGCAGCTCATTCATTCTGTTAGTACTTTTTCAAGCTTTTTTTCTCCCTACCCTTCTTCCAGACTATTTTCACTACTAACCTATAGCATTATGTTTGTGGTGATGCTATCAGCACATCGCTGCAGAGAAAAAATATTTGAAGGATCCTGAAATATCTTAGTAGCAAGAAAGCTACTTAGTAGCAAGAAATGCAGCTTTTCAGTACATAACATCATTCAGATTATTATTCTCATGTCCATTATTCTCATGTCCAAAAGAAGGACTATGTCATAAAGAAAAGAAAAAGGACACTTTCCATCATGAACAATGTGCATTTAAAGTTCATGGCAAGACTGCTTCAGAACGAGATAAAGCCAAAAGGAAAAAGATGGATGAAAATGACATCTATATTACTTGGTTAGCATATCCTAGCATTGATAGAGATAATCTATCAGAGTCGGAATGGAGGGGGGAGAGGCAAGGATTGTTGCAGTTGATTTTTTGTTTAATATTTGTGGGAATTGTCTTCTTGATTTTTTAATTTCCATGAGTTGTGTTCATCCTTATCTCAAGCCACAGATTCTGTGATTTTTAGCAGCAGACCCAGGACTTCCATGATAACATTCCTGCTTTTTTATTAGAGCAAATGTCACTATTTCTTATTACTCAAGGAGAGGAAAACTGTCTGTCAATGTGATTTCATCTCCAGCTCCTCCAGCTCCAGTAAACACTGACTTCTTTCTAGGTGGTGCCATGGCTCAGGAAACTTTTTCAGTGCTACAGTTAGCCTAAACCCCAATGTTTCCAGAAAAAATTGTATTCTAAATTCAGTTCCTGGATTTGCTGGAAATACTCAGCCAAGGTAAAGCTGCCTAGTCTCTGCAGCAGCTCGGTGAAGCAGATTCACCTCTGGTGCGGCCGCCAGCTGTTTTCCTGCGCAACTGCCTGGGACTTGCAGGTTTGCAGCTGTGGGACAGTTCAGCCTGCACCTCTGTCCTGGGGCTGGACTCTCCTGGAGGGCCCAGTTCCCAGCCAGTCTAGAGACCCGCCAGAAATCCAAGCATCATCCTATGCCACCTACTTGAGACCTGCCTACATCCTATTGAATGAAACATTGCAAGCTTAACCAGCCAGCATTTTCAAAAAAAAAAAAAAAAGGTACTTGACCAATGATGTCAACAGGATCTCTGAGGAGAAATATGGAATCTAAAATAAACTTCCCCTTTTTGTTGGTTTTGAATTTCAGAAAAGACTGATCTTTTCCAAGAGATTGGAAGGCTTGAACTCTAACATACTACAAAACATACAAAAATACGCTTATGATTTTCAAGGATAGAACCTCTACTGTCACAACAATGTCAGGAAAAAAACCTTGGAGATTTTAATAAGAATGGAGGGAGTCAGCCTGAGGAAGTCACAGATCTCCACATATAAAGGTAAATGTATAAGACACCCTTGAAATTGCAAAAAGGTCATATGCTTGAAAGGTCTCCAGTCATCTGACCTTGTTGTCATCTAGTTCTCTTGAATTTTTTACTTTTTAATTGTACTGATATGTTGTCATTGCTACAGTCCAGGAAGTGTGGAAGCAACAGGTTTCTTTCTGAGCTTGCTTTCATTAGAGAAATCAAGTTTAAACAAAAATAACCTGAAATACAGTTTTGTTTTCTTAATTTTATGCAATTAACAAGTCAGAATATTGTATCTCTGACATACAGAAAAGGGGAATTGATTTGCACGTCTCCTTTCATGTCCTTTGCATAAATATTGTGGTAGAAGAAGGTGACACCAGACGATTCAGAGATATTTTCTAATTCTTTAAGCAAATTAATTAAAAGAAGCTTATAATCCCTAACCCCATTTTAAAAACAAACACAAATAAACAAAACTAATTCAGAATTTTCTCACAGGGTAATAAATCAGCTGAAAACAGGATGACCAGTAGCTTGGTGGCTGTGGTTATCTGGGGGAAACCACTTCAACTAATCTGTTTGCCTCACATTTGTTATGGTGACAGCTGGTATTCAGAGTCAACTGTCAGCACAGCATAGACCCAAAATGCTGCTGAACTGATGAAGGTACCAAAATTGCTTTTTAACTCTTAACAAATAAAAACTCTCTAGTGTAGACTTCAGAAAATTCTTTAGGAAAAAAAGAAAAAAAGTCCCAGAAGTACTATGACTCCCAATGTACAAAAGGAGGTTTAGCAACATCTGAAATAAAGCAGAATTAAAAATGGAGGAACAAAAGGCAGCTCAAACTGATAACACAGATTTATGAAAAGAAATAAAGACATCAGTCTGTTTAGAAGAACAGGCTTGAAACAATGCTTATTACAGCCAGACTCTGCTACCGTTACATACCCTGAGTAGGTCTGCTTTGATTCTACGACGATATAAATATCCATACTTAAAATGTACTTACTGTGAGTAGTTTCTCTGAATTGAATAGGACTACCCACATAGTACAGAGCTGAGTACGTACTGGTGTCTTGGCAGGTCTGAGGCTTTCTAATGTAAACAGCTGTTTGGATTTCAGTAAAGCCAAACTTGAAATAAAGATCTATTGAGTAAAAGCAGAAAAAATCATCTCTAAATATGGAATTCAGCCCTAAGGATAGATATTCTGTTTTACTATGTAAGTACAAGCTTGCAAGATAATGTGTGCCAGCAGATTATCCAGCCTTATGGTGCTCCAGACAGCAGAGCTCTGAAGTTCTTCTCGCAGTCAAGCCGAACCTGCAGACTCTTTTGCACATCACTGCTGTAACCGAATGGGACTTGGCACAACATTTGCTCCTCGTGGAATGGCTTGATGTGATGGAAATGGTGCAGAGAGGAGCAAGCCACATTTTTGAGAAGCCGGTACTATGGTTGTGGGGTTCTATTACTCTCCAGACTCCTCAGGGTAAGGGCAACTGTCCTTCCAAGATGCTTCTGCTAAAATGCAATGTTTTCCTCAGGGCATCCATGTATAGGGTGGCAATGTAAATAGTCTCAGCAGTCTGGCAGTGTCAGAGGCAGACCTGCTTTCTCCTTCGTTAGCTCTTTCCTCTGATACCAATGAGTTTGTATGTTGCAGCTCATAGCTACAAGTCCAGACTTAAAATTTAGCCATGAATAAGCAAGGAATCCAGCAAATACAGCAGGGAGCTGAGGGTCGTTCTTGGATGTCCTTTATTTCTAACAAGTCCATTGAGGGCTCTGCCAGGAATTGGGAAGGAATAAAACAGTTCTTTCTTTCTGATAGCCATTGCTAGGGTGTGACTAAGAGTCTGCTACTTTCTGTCATTTGTACTTTAATGAATCATTTTGTAATGGCTCACACACTTCTAAAAACTCAAGTTGATGGCTTCCTAATTCAGAAAAGTAATTTTAAATCTCTATTAGAGCTTTCCACTGTGTCCATCACTGGTGAAGTGTAATAGTTCAATGCATTCTGCAGCCTGGCCACAGTATTAGAAATTAATATTTTCTTTAGACTGTCTTCTAATTGTGGCACAATCAAGGTTCCTGCTACATAATACATGCTTGGTCTTTTCTCCGAGGTATTCAGAGTTACTCTTCTTCTACCAGATAATTTCCACTAAATGACATGAGATGAAGCATAAATCAATTGATTCTCAAAAGCATGCACTTACGTTAGATTATTTTTTTTCAAAAGCATCTCATCTCACAGCTCCTGATCCTTTGAAGAAGACCGACGGTACGTTGTATCCCAGTGGTGCTGTCAGGGAAGAGTTTGTCTAGCTTTGTTTCTGGTAAAATTAATACCTTAATGCTGCTGGGATTTTGTAGCATTATTAGTGAAACAGGTTAGAGCATCTCAAGCCTCAGAGTTCTACATAGGAGAAAAGGAGGAAAAGTAGTCCAAGTCCTAGAGGTACTATCGACTGAAACTTAATATTATGTATGGTCATTCCACCAGATTCACTACTTTTGGAATGCAAATCCAAGACTACTATAAAGAAGTTGGAGGACCTCATTCATCACTTGCTTTAGCCAGCTGGTACTTTTTATGATACTTCTGATCATGTCTACTATGGTCTGTGCAGGAAAGAAGACACAGCTCATCAGAGTGTGAACTTAGGACAGAGCTTAGGAAAAAAAAATCTCTTTTTTGTATCTGGGGCTTAATATTTAACTTGGATATCAGTTAAACAACTAATTTTCTCTAATACTCGATTGGCTAAAATCCCTTTCACAGTCTTTTGAAATTCAGAAATGTGCATTATCCTAACTAGCTCGACATTTTCCATGTGTAATTAAACACTCCTTTGATACATGTAGAGAAAATGTCATAACTATACTTAGGATTATAGGTTAACAGCCTGTACAATTTAATTTAAAAAAATGAAGGTGTATTACTTTGTTTAAAAAATTGCTCCCAGGTTGCAAACTTTATATATAGCAACTTTCATGCCAGAGTGATTTTTTTTTAAAGAGGCAAGTTAAAAGCCCCTCAGAAACATTGTTTAAAACCGAACTCTTTTCACAGCTTTGAAATTCTGGTTGACTTGCAAATACAGCTGTAGGGAAGAGTGTCTGTTGTGCACTGTATTAACTGGAACTTTCTGTTTGCAGCTGCTTGTACGTTCAAATGTACACACTTGTCGGTACTTTCATGTAAATCCTTCCCCCTCCCCAGGACATCTTTTGGAAATAAACTAGCTCTTCTGAAGTAAGATTGCTAGATTTTCTGCTTATTAAATTGAAAAAACAAAGTCTTCCTTCAAACTTTCCATTCACCTTACATTTCCAAGTGAAATTGCACATTGGACATTTTATTCTGCTTCAGTTATTTAGCCGAAATTTTCCATAGCCCTCATGAAAGCTTGAAAATTAAACAATGAGGACATAGAAAATACAGGTATAGGTTAACGGAGGGCTAAATCCAGAGCATGTCACTTCCGTTCTGCCTTTTTGTACAGCTAAGGACACAGAGCAGCCTAAGCAAACTCTGAAAAATTGTAGTGAGTTGCATACAGAGCCATGACACTTCCCCAAGATTAGAAGAAAGTTTATGTGTCTGAACTGCTGCAACACAGTGTCTTGGATGTAAGAACAGAACATTCATTAGATATCCTGTTCTGAGCTAGGTGTTAAATCCCATCTATCTTTGCATGTCTGGTGTTTCTCAGTCACTTTGCAAGTCCCTGCCATTGACACATAGCTGGAAAGCAAAAACTGAGGAGTTGCAAGCTCTAAAAAAGGCTCTCATTGACCACTCTCACACTGTTGCACAAGGTAATTCACAGATGACAATGATAGAAAGTTACAAACAAGATAGTCTGTCCCAAATATCTGTCTGGAAACCAAGATCTGTTGTCGTGGTTTAACCCCAGCCAGTAACTAAGGCCCCTCTCCCCAGCCGCTCACTCCCCCGCCCCGTGGGATGGGGGAGAGAATCAGGGAAAAAAAAAGGTAAAACTCATAGGTTGAGATAAGAAAAGTTTAATAGAACAGAAAGGAAGAAACTAATAATGATAATAATAACAATAATACGATGACAATAATAATAATAAAAAGATCGGAATATACAAAACAAGTGATGCACAATGCAATTGCTCACCACCCGCTGACCAATGCCCAGTTAGTTCCTGAGCAGTGATCCACACCCCCCCTGCCAACTCCCCCCAGTTTATATACTGGGCATGATGTCACATGGTATGGACTATCCCTTTGGCCAGTTCGGGTCAGCTCTCCTGGCCGTGCTCCCTCCCAGCTTCTTGTGCCCCTGCTCGCTGGCAGAGCATGGGAAACTGAAAAATCCTGAACTTAGGATAAGCACTACTTGGCAACAACTAAAACATCAGTGTGTAATCAACATTCTCCTCCTACTGAACTCAAAACATAATACTATACCAGCTACTAGGAAGAAAGTTAACTCTATCCCAGCTGAAACCAGGACAGCTGTGTTCCTCCATTTTCTCACATCACAGCAACCTCTGGTGGCCTGTGTGTTTTTAGTGCACATGAGGAACAAGAAAAGCAAGAAAATGGAATGACTTAAAGAAAATACCTATTTCTAAAAAAAAAAAAAAATAATATTTCCAAATAATGACTTAGGCAAGGGCCATACTGCTACACATGTAAATAAATAGTTCGTGAACAAACAGACCAGTTCAATATGGAACCACTGGAAAATGAATTACTGTGACGGACAGTGATTCCTGTACAGTATGCACAGGAGTCCTCTCTACCCCTCTCCCTGCTAATATTTGATATTCAGAAAATACAGCCATCTAAAAACAACTGCTACTGTAATTGACAGATACTGCTAGATTTGGAAGTCTTGCTTCTAACAGGTTTGCATTTGTTTAATGCACAGCTGGATCATGTCAAGAAGCAACCCACCAACTGACAAGCCCTGTCTTGTTGCAATGCATCCTGTGCTTTGTCATGATTTAACATAATAGAAGTAATCTGATGATAATCTATTGTATTGTATCACGGCATGACAGTCAGATCACTTACACTTAAAGAAAAATTTCAGGGTGCTTGAACTCTTATGCTAGCAATTAGAAATATTAATTATCTTTTACTGTTAATGTTTTGTATGCATGTGTATGTGTGTGTATGGCTCATTGTAAAAGATGTATTTTTATTCTTAGTCTGCTATGATTATGTGAAATCAATTTGGACCAGGTACTAATAAATAATCATGTAGAAGAATAGTCTCCTTTCTTTACTGCAGAACAGAGGAAGCCTCACAATTAAAATCTATAGAGTGAAGATGGGTAAAATTAGTACATTTATCATTTTGCTTGTAATCATTACTATGCTACGCCATTTTCAAGACTTACAACAATTTTTAATGTGAAAATGAGGTGTTTTTTGCTCTTTTGTTTTTTTAATCCTAGCTATCCTGAAAAATAGTGCATGGTGTACATTAGATTTCCACCAGCATTCTTCTCCTGTTATTCAGACACACACATGCATTTAAAAATAATAATTAAATATCTAACAACGTAGTACTGCCACGTGAGAGGAAGCAAAGGCATGCTAAGACTGGATGAGCTACAGATAATCAATTCAGTACAGCTATCTAAAATTATTTGGGTCACAGAAGAGAGTGCTTCTGGAAGAACGGTGGTAGGAGTCAGTACTCTCAAGATGAGAAAGAATGTGTGGACGACTTACCTACTTCTGCCCTAAAACTGGAAATAAAAGAGAGGTTTCAGAAAAGAATGGGATCCAATTAAAGCTCACCATTTGCAGTTCACAGGTATGGGTGTCTGGGGGATTGGTGTGTGGTGGCACGGCAAAGAGAGAAGAGAAAGTTTCAAAAAAGTTTCAGTGCTAAAAAGCAAAAAGAAAAGGCACAGGTTTGATTCAGGATCCAGTCCTTAACTGTAGTTTGGGGGTTTATTCACCAATCTACTTGCTGACAGATGAAGAGAATCCATTCCATGTTATCTCCTTTATAGCATCTGATATGTCACCTGTGTTAAAACGACTTGGTTTCAAAACCCAGTCAGCATACTCCTGGGAGATGTGTACCTTTGATCTTGAACATAATTCAATATAATTGCTCATTCTGTATAATGGAAATATGGGAACTTAGACATGTAGCTCATATGTAGATCTCCAGATGCAGGTATCTTCATCTGGAACTAAGTTTATCCATTGTCTGTGAATCAATTGTCTAAATGTAGATGTCTAATGTCATTAGACACCCAACCAACAGGGTGTTGAGCGGTATGTCACAGGACTTTGGGGAGATGCAAACCCTTTCAAAGCAGCAGCTAGACGCTAGATGAGACACCTCATTGCACTAGTCACTCATCACCTACGTTTAGCCAACTGAATCACACCTTTGCTTCCCGGATCAGGTGTAGGCGTGAGGAAGATACTGAGCTCGTCATATTTATCGTGACTGAGGTACAGCTGTGCACACACAACATAGATGCAGTTCTTGGCAGCTAAGGTATATCGAAGGTTCAAAAACTAAGGCATTAGTGAAGTTCAGGAATGTCTGGTGTTACTTATAGCTGAATGGATGAGGAATAATTTTTAATCAAGAAATTGGAAAACAAACACAAGAAGTCCACTCTGGGCACTCAAGTCTTAGTCTTCCATTTATAGCTGTATACAAAGTAGTTCAGGACATATCATAATTGGCATTCATTGTGTAGAGTGTGTTTATTTTTTCCCAGTGCTGTATTTTGATCTAATAGCTTTTTTTGTCATAACATTAAAGACTTCAATACTATCTGTTCTTACTCCTGAGGTAATTATTATTTTTAGCTAAATATCAAATGACAGTTGTCACTTGTTAGTAATTATATTTATAGAAGAGTGGGTAGAAGGCAAGGTACCTTTTTTTTCATAGCTAATTTCATAGCTAAGGTGTTAAGCGTGATACTTGTGTAAGTAAGATTACAAAAAAATAATCTGGCATATACCAATACATGTGTATCAAGGCATATGACTGTAAAATAAAAGAATAAATATAAAGTTTACACAAAGCCAAATCCTGCTTGACATAGAAAATAAAAACAAGCAGAAGAAAATAAGTTAATGGTACTTTGCTGTAAACTACCAACCCCATCAAAGCAAAGAAGAAAAAGAAATCTTGTAAGGCTATCAGCTATCAGAAAAGTGTGCTGAAAGAAATCTGCTATCAGTCATGGCCAATGGCACATAATGAATGGGATTGCTCTCTTTATATCACAGAAACTCTCACAGGAGTACTATATTGAACTGTTTTCTTTCCCGGAATATCTCAATTATATTGGTGGGCTGTTTGCACAAATATGGCTCCATAACAAATATGTGCGAACGTTAACACAGACTGAATAGACACTTTTACAATTAATAATATTCTGTGACTGATTAATTGCACACTACTGAATATGATGAATTTTTGTGACTGTATCATTAAAAAAGTCTCTTGACTATATAATTTGATAAGTAAATATATAAATTCATCTGCCTGGGGAAAAAAAGTCTGTTGATTTATTTCCTAGTGAAGGTACTTAAAGAAAATTAAGGAAATTACTTAAGGAAAGTGTATTTTCAACAGGAAAACAGTATTTTTCTGTTTCTCAGAATTTCCATCCTGGAACTTCATGGTAGGCTGCTAAAATTGTACTCCCCTCTCTTTTAGTGATGCCTAGATCACCTCTTCTGCAAATGCAGTCCTTTTCTCATAACTTTTTTGCTATAACTAGTTAAAAATGACCACTAACATACATGGTTGGCCGTGGTATTCTTATCTTCTCAGGTACTGCAAAGTAGCAGACAGGAGGAAAGTTCACAGCGTAGCTTGCTCTTGTGGGCTTGACTGAGCCCGGAGTGTGAAAACCTCCCTGTGGAAGGGAATCTTTTCTGGGTCAGCTCAAAGGTCCACTGAACCTCCAAGCCTATTCCCTGGGAATGGCCAAAACCAGATGCCTAGGGAAGAGTAACAAGACAAGGCAAACACACAGCAGTAATTGCACGATAAGCCTGCCCACAACCAAAGCTGTGGGACTTCCTGAGTCAGGATTGGAATTTTTGTACCTAGCAGCCCTCAAGCATGTTTAATACTAAGTCTGCACATCATATTGTCATACTGGTATGACAAATATTAGTCACATTGATAAAAGATAGCCACATTGACCACATGACCAATATTGACTTTTTAGGCAAACTCACACAGTGTTTTCCATAATCCATTACTTATTATTTCTCTAACATCAGTACTTTTTTACACTTTTAGTCTATAAGAAAAATAAATATTCGTCTTAAATAAATGTTAAATGTAATTTTCCTATAATAGATATCTTTTTGTCTGTCCAAAATACTAAGTAGTGATATTTCATAGGCATGCCTTAGATAGGAAGGTAATTTTTTTCCTACCCCCATTACTGAACTAAAAGTGAGTTTATTGATTCTTATTTTGGAGTGTTGAATCTTCTGGGTAGGATACATTTTTAATGTGTGTCTGAACAGAAAGGTCCAGGATAAATAGTAAAAAATGAAGAAGGAAAAAGAAAAAGTCACTCTAAGAACTCCATTGTAGAACTCAGCATAGCCTAATAAGCAATCACAGCTTTGTCTCTATTTCAGTACAGGTTGATTTATTGAAAATATGTTGATCAGTCCCTTTTATATCCTATTTATTTCCTGTTGGGTTTTGGGTTTGGTTTTGTTTTTTTTTTAACCCTACTTTATAACATAGCTCATAATTTTCTTGGGTCCAATTGGATCCCTAAGTTTTCAGTGGTTTTGGCAATTTTCCAGCTGAAGAACTCCGAGTCTGAAGCAGGAATCTTTGTTTGGTCCATAAGACCATGCATGGTCTTGCACTGCTGGATTTCACACCAATACTGTTAGTGCAGTCCCTAACGCCAGTCACATCTTGTGTAAGAGCTGAATTCTCCTTTGTCCTGATGATGCCTCTTGACTTTATGGCATCAGTAAATTTCAAGAGCATACTCTAGTTTTGGTGACAAGTTAATTAATGAAGACATTAAAAAGTTCTCTCTTGATAGCTGGATGGAACTTTTCTTAGAAGTTTGATAGATTGCAACGTATTCTGTATGTACCATTTACTGTACCTGAAGGGAAAGAAGGAAGAAGTGAATACAATTGACTTGGGCTGACTGAAAATATTGTATCTACTCTCCTATTGCATACACTGCTCATTTGAGAACCTTCATTTTAAATATACAGTATAGTGCTGGCCACTAAACTTGTTTCTTGATCTACAGAATTTCATGGATTACCATAGGAACTGAGCTCACAGTGTTGCACATACTATGCCCTGCTAGGAAGAATGCAGTTTCTCAAAGGAGGATAAATTGTTTTGTGAAAGGCTGACAGAGCAAGAATTTTTACTGTATAAATAATCACTCAGAGTGTTACTGAAATCTGTTAAAATAGTTCTTGTCAGACAAAAGTTGACCAGGTGTCAAGTTTTACTTACCTGGGTTTTTCTTCTTCAGATGTGCTGTTATACTCCTCAAACTAAATGGAAATTGCTCATTAAATCTTCAAAGGACTGTGTTTGCTGACCCAGCTTTTGACTTTCACAGTACCATTCAATGTGGATGCTGTTGATGAGGGGGTAAGTGAAGAATTTAGCTTTACAGCTCCCAGGAGTATTAGGGATGCATCAAACATTCTGTGCATTATGTCCTAGCGTGTCTCCATTAAAACAGTATGCATGAAGTTCAAACCACCTGGAGCCAGCTCTGCTTTGAGATATTCTGACTTCGTTCCCATTATATTTCATAGAGCCTGTGTCTCAGTTGTGATGGGCAGAGTATGGCTTCCAAGTGTCTCTTTTGGTGTAATACATTCTCCCTGGTGATCTATTTGGGCTTTCCACCTGACACAGTAACCTATTTTTAGTGGAGTTGTAACTACTCATGAGACAAGTACCTCTCCACAGCAGGAGAAGACGATTGCAAATTAGTAATCCTGTCCTGCATTTAGTGAGGAAACAAACTCAAGTATAAACAGGGAAAGCTTCTACATTCAGAAATAGATACATCCGAGCATTTCCTTGTAGAATTCCTTTTCATTTTTGAGCCATCGTTAAGACTGTGGTAGTAGAGTTTCTGCTCCTCAATGCTAACCTTGGCTAGCAGTGAATTTTCTAGGTGCAAGGGAATGTGTCTTAACTTCTGACATAAATAAGAGTTAGCCCCCAGCTGCTTAATTTATTCTGGGACCAGCGAGATGCAGCTAGCTCCCTGCAGCCCCATCCTGCGTTGATTCTGAGCTTTTCTTGGGCAGGGGAGACTGCCAGCAGCAATGCATTCAGCTGCCGCCTGTTACTGAATATCCAGTATCAAGAGAAAGGGAAACAGATGATTTCTCCTAAAAAAAAAATCTCCTCCTCCCTTTGGTCTTGGTTCAGCCATATGTGTCAGTGGGGCCTGTTGAATGGCTGTCTTTTTCTCCTGGGTATTCTGTGCCCCAAAACATCCTCACTTTCATCCACGGTACAGCACCGTCATTCCCCTGAGTACAGTCTACTGGCCTACACCAGTGAAAAGAGACTCAACCTTTCAGCATTGTTCATTTTATGAATCGAATTAATTACATTCATTTGGCATCTCTATGAAGCCTTGTGTCAGGAATGAGCATTTTGCTTCTTGAAGATAAGTGAAATAGGTTAGGAGAACAACAGTTTTAGATTGGGCTTAAGACAAAAGATAGGTTTTAATTAGTCCCTGAAAACCAGGTCTAACTCTGCAAGCCCTTTGTCCTCCAAGAAAGTGCGTACTAGCAATTGTTCCATTGCCTACATTGTCTCAGCTGACAGTACAATAAGCTAGAAAGGGCTAAGTCATGAAGGGTTTTAAGCAATTAAATACATCTTTAAATTACTACCCATTTGGATTAGCAAGTAGATTTTCTTACAAAAGAAAACTTGTCAGTCAAAACAAAAAGACAATTTAAAGAACACAATCTTGGTACTGTGTCATGGAATCACATGGATGAAAAGTAGGATAACCAGTAAAAGAAAGGCAAGTAAAATATATCTTAAACAACCCTATTAGCCTTTTATGTATGTTAAAGTTTAGGGAAACTCCTTCCCCCCATAGAGTTACAGCACTGTTTCTGAAGTGAAAGTGGATAACCTGTTCTAATTGAAAACTGAGCCTGGCATATCCATGTCAGTTAGTAACATGCTGCTTTACAGACAGTCAAGTCAAATGAATTAGCCTCATGTAGCTTTGAACACCTACACAATAGACACTAAACCTGAATTATCATCAAATTTTCAATTGCAGGCAATGGAGAGCAGTGGGTACATTTAGAACACAGTTCACCTGGACTATTTTAGGTGTTTAGCTTAGGATAAAGTTAATTGTTCCTTAAATATCACTATATGTCCTCACTGACTATAAGGTGAAATGAATCATACTCATCATGCCTGCTTATTCAAAGTTCATTACAGCTTGCTTAGTTTACATGCACTTTAAAACTCCTTGGCTCTGCCACTGCATTATAAAAATGATGACCTGAACCATGAACTCACTGAAATGATTCATCAATACTGATAAAATAAGGTAGCAATAATGCAGGATAAACGTGAAAAAACGGGTCTAATATGCTCAAAACTTCCTTTTACCTTCTTCCCTACACCTTATGCACCTCAGTGAATATTCAGTGAATAACTAGTAATTCTGTCACACATAACACCTTGCCTCTCAAAATAAAAAATATTAACAGAGGGACACTGAAGCATTATGCTTATTACTGTTATTAAAATCCAGATTCAATATATTGGACATAGTCAGTATTTTTGGAGGTGAAAATGCAGTATCAAGTATCTATTGCCAGCCTCTTTAATGAGCTACAAGAAAGCTGTTGCTGGAAAAGACACAATTTCTGTCCTATTGTCCAGAGCAAATACTATCATGATAATACTTATTCAGAGAGAGAAACAAATTGATTATGCTTCATACAAAAGGAGATATGACCTGGAATGATGGTTTGGCTTACCACAGTTGAAAAAAACATCCAGTCTAATGAACACACTGCCAGGCTATACATATACGCAAGGGTAGTTCTTCAGGCACTGCACTGGTATAAAAGATCACTAGATAGAAGACTGGAGGCTGATTTTCATATATTATGGATGAAGGTCTTTGAAGGTGTGCTTCACAGCATTACAACGTCAACATCTCGTCTAACCTTGGATCAAAGACATTCAAATACTTTCTTTGTTACACTGGGCTAAATTTTACCTTTGGAAATGGTGTGTGTTTAGTTACAGATGACACTGTGTCTAAGGCAAAAATAGCCAATTTATGGCTATGGAGTTGCATATGGCACTCGAGCAGATGAAATACGGGTTATATGCTGGAACCGTATCATGCAACTACAGCATGCTGTACTGGCATGCGGAATGCTGCATACGCTACAGCCCTGGCTGGAAGAGGAAGCGAGCCAACAAGGTAGCTCCAGAAGTCACCGGTAGCTCCCAAGGTTCCCTAGGACCATCTGTACACTCAGTCCACATCCATGCTACATGCGGTGGTGGGGAACTACTGTCAGAGTCAGCTGGGAACCTCCCTCAGATCTCCTTTTCCCCTCAGAATAGTAAGATAGGAGCTGCTCCAGTTAAGAACTAGGATGTGGAGTGATGTTTTCATCTGATTATAATTAGGATAGCTGCTGTTAATTTTGTTCAAAATTAATTTAATAAAGAGATGCCATGAAAATAATAAAATGTCAAAATTGAAAACATTTATTTAAAAACTGGAATATGTTTGTAGGAATGTTGTCACTGTTCCAGTTTTCTTATCAGGAAATAAAATCTAAATTTCTTTTTTTCTTCTGCTCTAATTCCAAACATCTATGAAAGATATACCAATATAAATTAGCCAAGTAAGTAGCTAGAACCTGATCCAAGCAAGATTTATCATCCTGGTTTCCTACACTTGTAATTTTTAATACATCATGATAATTAGTGTTTCTGTTGATCATCAGCTTACTGAAGAAGAGATGTAACTTTTATTTACAAACCCAGAGTACAGAAGATCATACAATCATAGAATCATAGAATGGTTTGGATTGGAAGGAACCTTAAAGATCATCTAGTTCCCACCCCCCTGCCGTGGGCAGGGACATCTTCCACTAGACCAGGTTGCTCAAAGCCCCGTCCAACCTGGCCTTGAACACTGCCAGGGATGGGGCAGCCACAACCTCTCTGGGCAACCTGTGCCAGTGTCTCACCACCCTCACAGTGAAGAACTTCTTCCTTACATCTAATCTAAATCTACCCTCTTTCAGTTCAAAGCCATCACCCTTTGTGCTATCACTACATGCCCTTGTAAAAAGTCGCTCTCCAAACATGAGGAAACTGAGGAAAATATCTTTTAAAAGTGTTTCTCTGTTCCAAACAGAGATATGCTCACTTTTGGGCATTTAACTCAATAGGTTTTCTAATGTTAAAATTATTTCCATATATTTAATTCTTACAAATGCAGGAGTGTATCACCTGCCCATCCAAGCTGTTTTCAGAGAGATTCAAATGCAAGGCAGTCAGCCGTCCACTTCTTTGTACTGAATACACTTTCTTAACCATATAGACCTTGCAAAATAAAAACATATTTTACTCATCTCTTTCATCTCTAGATACCATCGTGTACTTGCTATGCAGTGTTGCTGAGAAGGTGGTCTGTAAATTCCAGTTCTAGGGTTTTAATTGCCCGAGAATCTGCAGATTCTTACTGTCCAATAAAGATCCCTTGGACTTGCCTAAATTTTACTGGTATGACTCACAGAATAACGGAAATACATCTGTTCCATCTACATTCCACTTATTTACGAGATATTCCAAAATATTTTTCAAAAAAGTATTTTTTCTTTTCAGTGTCAAATGGAGATAAAAATGAGAAGGACAAAAAAATAAAAGAATCATGCAGAACAAAAAGCCTCATTTATCAGGTCAGAAAATCCAGTCCTCCTAAAACTGGTATTATCCCATTTATAAGCCAGTTCACATACTTAAGTACCAACAGGTCATTTTCCTGGGTACTATCTGAAGTCTCATCTCTTAATCTTGACTGTAAATTTTTATGGGTGTCTAACCTGTGCCAAGAATGTGACATTTAAATCAGTGGAGGTTTCTTATTTTGATCCCCTTCTTGTACAGCTTTTACAAGGAGTACCTTAAAGCATAAGTGTCACACATTCCTCGTGAGAGGGGGACTGGCAAATTTATGGGGACATATACATGCTCAGACAGCAATTGATTGCGATTAAAATGGTGGAAGTATGTTCACACAGATGTGGAATTCAGACTAAGCAGACTGTACAGCTTAACTGCTCTACCGGATAGTTCATTTTATAGCTGTTATTATACATTCTTTCTCTGTTTTCAAAGCATTTGGTATATGGCAGCAAATTTATTGTGTTTGGGGTTTTTGTTGTGTTGTTTTTTTTTTTTAATCTTACACATGTAATAACTCCATGTGTAGTTCCTTATAATTTAGCAAGGAGGAAAAAACTGAGGAAAACACATTAATATTTCTACAATAACAATGCCTTTGTCTTTTTTATAGTTTTCTTCTTTCCAAATATCTTCAAGCATTTTATAAACATAAAACACACTGAGAAAACTGCTTTGAGGCTGACAGATTTTAACCATTCTACAGACACAGAAATGCAGACACGGGGAATCTCCCTATTTTTTGTCAGGAGCAGAGCAGACACGGCAGCTCATATTTCAATGCAGGCTAGCAAGTTGAGAGTATACCTCTTCTCTGGCACACCTGAGAAGTCGATGAGAAAGCCAAGAAAGCCTCTGGATTTTCCCTCCTGCAGCTGCTAGGTCAAGCTCCATTAACCCCCTCTCCTATATGCGTATATCTATATGTGTAACAACCATCCTCCAAACCCCGTAGAAACAGCCACGTAGAAGGATGGATGCACAGGGGAAGTTGTGGGAAAGGCCAGTGTCACAAAGCAGAACCAGATTTACTGTACGATGAGCTTATGCCTTTCCTTTCCACACAGATTCCCGGATTTTAAACTAGCAGGTGCCACTGCCATCATCTGGCCTGATTTTTTACTCAGACATTCCAGCTCATCAATAGGCATTTTAGGGCTGGAGTAATGATCTAAGCTGGAACTGCAATCCGCCTAAACCATCTGTGTCAGAGACTGCTAGACCAGAACATAACACTTACAAATCTGATGAACGCACAGGGATGTAGTCCCACAATATGGTACCCCAAAGGACCATATGGAGTACCCAGTGATTAGGTAAAAGAAGACATTCTGGCCTAAACCCCCCTTTTTTTTTATTGTTCCAATATATTCCCTCAACTCTACCAGGTACCAGGATTGCTGAGTGCCCTACAAGGAGAAATCTTCAAACTAGAAACAAGAAACTTAAGGTAGGATTCATTGTACATGTCTAGATCCAAGCTAGTCACCTAAACTCCCTTTATAACTAATGAAGGGACATAAGCACTTGCATGGTGTGACTGATTTCAGCATGAAGTTGATGTCTAAAATATGTCAGATGAATCACTGCTTTTTTCTTTTCCCTGATTATAAAAGGAGCCTAAGATGAGTCACCTGGATTGAGACATCTGCATTGGAGATATCTGGTTAGGTGGGTTGGATCCCACCCCGAGCTGCTTCTGAGGCTGTCAGACCACTTTCTGACAAATTTAATACCCAAAGACGAGCAGACCTGTCACCTTCCATGTATTTAGAGCGGCGGAACCTATCCCTCAGCACAGTCAAGAGACCCCAGCTGTTGTCTTTAGTACTTAGTGAAGGAGATGATTGACAGCTCAAAATACAACATTAGGAAAGCCTGTTCTCACAATGTTAGTGTGACAGGGGACACAACAGCCTGCATTTTATCTGTGAAAATTGCCACATGCCGATGCTTGTGCATTGCCGGAAATAGGGAGCATGCAAAAGCGTTTCCTGTATATCACAGACAGAAAACCCCTGAATTCATATAGAAAAAGCATCCTGATTTCCCTGAGATCTAAAGGAATATGTTTTTTTTTTAAATTAATTGCACAAAATGGGACTCCTAGAAAATGGATGTAAAGTTTCATTTACCATAAATCAGTGCCTATATGAATTAAACACATATTCATGACTTAAGCCTCATGGAGGCCTTGGTGTATTTTCAAAGGGGAAGAATTTCTGAATATCTTTCCTAGCCAATCACTTAAACCACTGGGAGAGGTTTATTACTATTTTTGCCTTATATCAAACAAAATTTAATCATATACCTTGCAGTTAAATTCTTAAGGTTAATAATTTGAAGGTTATTATATCTCTCTATATAGCTATATCTGTCAATATATTTTTTCATGCTAGACTTTAGATCAGGCTTATATGCTTCTGTGGAATTCACTAGAATTTTTCGCACCTATCACAGCAGTCTTGTTAGAAAAGTTTTCCAATATCGCATGCATTTCAGCACTGACTTTGCTGGTTTGCCTCCCATTTGTTTTCTTTCCTGTATTTTGTCACAAATTTATAGCATCTGTATGACAGTAAATTTTGCAGCACTGCGTAATAGGCTATGAGGTTGCTTTTAGCACATCTATTAATTTTCTGCCATCTTCTTCATTTCCTATATTTTATTTGACACATTAGATTATTTATGAACGACTTCCTTATTGATATTTACTTTAATCTTGTTTATTTCTCTGTTTTGCTTTAATTTAGGAAAGAGCTCAGCTGGTCAGGTCTTAAGGGTACCTATGCCAAGCCCTTAAGAACATACATCAACACCAAGACAGCTGCTTTTCAGGCACTGGGTAATAGATGTGAGTAAATGAATCACAACAAATAATCTAGTCAATAGGCTAGACTCTCTTTTCCCTCACATTTATTCAACAAACAACATGTCAAACATAATATTCTGCAGATGGATGGTTTGGGAAATGGGAGCAGTACATGCTTGACCAAAAGTGGGCATGTGAAGTTGTTCCTGTTACTTTACTTAATAAGTCAGCTCACTTTTCCATAAGGCTGCACTCCCCTCTTGCACCCGACGTGCAGGGAACAAGGCTGCGCTGTAATTTGGGCAGATGGCTGCAGCACAGGTTGCTGCAGTTCATACCTTTAGCTCCAGCCGTTCTCATTCAACAGCCGAGGTGGTGCTTTTATAGAAGCACAATGTAACACAGAGGCTTCTAAGTGCAAAGCTCAGGCTTGATTTCGATGATTCCTCAGAGGGGCTACTTTGAAAATTGTTTTCCATGTACTTTTCTGCAAATGAAGTGGAGTCTTTGTGGACACTCAGTGCAATACAGAAGGAAAATAGCTAAAGTAAATCAACTTATTGTTTAAAAAGATCATCACAGTCAATTTTGGCACAATTAGAGTCATTCTACTACGGGTCTTGTTGTTCCATAATGGAATTCACTTCTTTGAAAAACCAAATAGCTGTGCTATAAAAAAATTAAAACTCTGGATTTCTTTGTAAGGATTAAAATAGTCACCATTCTATTCACTGTGTTAATTGATAAGGCTGGCTGAAGGGTGCCATGGAGCTGCTTTGCAAAGATGTGCTTTTAAATTAAAGCCAAAGGGATGGACTGTGCCTGCTTAAAAAGAGGTTGATGCTTTCTGTCAGGCCTCCAGCTGGGTAACCAAAGGAAAAAGCTACACATGGTTTGAGAGTTTTGATGTCCCATGTTTCAGTGCTGTGTCCTGTAGACTGTGCTAGCAGAGGGACTGCCAGGGAGACCGTCAGCAGTTTGGGATGAGATGACTGTGGTCATGATATTTGAAAACATGGTACTAAATGTGGTTTTGTGTTTGTAGAAGGAAGGGAGGGAGTTGTGGGATTTACCTAATTCAGTGTGCATCTGGTGGAGTAGGCTTCTTCACTGACTGACAAAGGTGTAGGTAATCCTGTTAAAAACTGTTCGAAGACAGGAGTAAATATGTGCTATTGGTGTTTTACAGAACAGAACAAAGAAGCCATTTATTTCACAGCTTTCAGAGGTCTGAACGCTGCTGCACTCTGCAGTTCTACATTCATATAAACAAAGTTTTTGCCACTTAATATCTAGGGTTTTTTTAATTTTTTTAATTTACTTTTTATTTTCCAAAAAGAAAAGGAAGAAGAAGTAGTAAAGAGACATTTCTACTCTCAGTTACTGATACTTTCTAAATTCTAGTTTTGATGTATGTTTCATCGGGGATGGTGTTGTGGCCAAACAAAAGGTGCTTTCTGATGTTATCAGGCTCCCAAAAGACTTCACAGACCTAGTGTCAACAAAGTTGACTTACTGTGTAGGGAATATAGTAACCTGAAATATATGATAGATGTAACATTATTACATCTTCTCTCTTCTTAGAACCACAAAATACTTTTATGTCTCCCTCTTGCTACTGTTAGCTCTATACTCTTTCAGTCACCCATTAGAGTTTTTGAAGTCATTTGCACTTAAACCAATTCTTTTGTTGTCTCTATGGCTTCAAATGTTAATACATGTATGTACAGCAGACACTGGCTGGGTGGGTAGCTGGTCATTGTCCTGGCTATATAACCTGAGCCACCCTCCGTTCATTACCTCCTTTCATGACAAGCAGCACTTGCTGCCCTGCTTCAGCCGGGCATCTCCAGCTTTGTGCCTGCCTGCGCAGCCCCCGTCCTGGTACCCCACTCTGCCCTACCCCCAAGACACACGTATTTTCAGACAGCTCTTCATTCTGCTTGTTTAGCACAGATAATAGATACCAGCCTTGAAACAACAGTTGTGCTTCTTTCATCGTGCCAGATGTTCTCATCTTCTAGCTGGTGTGCCAGTGCCTGAAAACGTGTACCACGTGTGCTAATCTACCCCAGAAAGGATTTTTGGATGTGATATCTCTCAGAAGATTGAAAGTGAAACTCAGATACCAGCAGAAGTACAACGCTTACAGATGCCTTTGAAGTATGAACATTGATTTGATCCACAGTTTTGCACATTCTCATGTGAAGGTTACAGCACATATCATTTTATGACATTTATACAGGGAGCCTTATCTCAGGGAAACCTTATTTATATGACCTCAGATTTGGAACTGGAAACCTTCCAGGCAGTAGGTCCTATCAAAGTCACCAAATTTCAGGGCAAGCCAGTAAGTATGGAATTTTAGAACATGTAGAAAAATCAGCCTTTAAGCCAAGAGGATTTGCTAATGTAGCTCTGGCTTTGCAAAAGTTTCAGCTGGCCCATATCCACGTGACTCATCTGCCTGGGCAGACGTACCCTAGTAATGGTTACCTATTTCAATGTTGCTGTAAAGTTGTAGATACCTATCTAGGGTAATTAAGCTGAGGTTGCCCACAGCATTAATATCTACAGGTATGAAAAAGTTAGAGGCATATCATAAGAAATAACAAGTCAATCTGAGCCTGTACAACCTCAAAGGGAAGGTTTTGCACTCGTGAACAATTCCTTAGTACTGAAATCTTTATTATCCTTTGAATATGTTCTGTGTTGAGGCCCACAGAAACCTTTCCTGAAATGAGGACTATAGAAATGCCATCACCTTTGTGCTTGGAGTGAGTATAACTGCCACTGCTCATTTGCATGGTGAAATCTTAAATTAGCTTTATGTCACATCTATAACGGAAGCACAAGCATGGGATATAGATCCGCAGTAAAAATAACTTATAAAATCGTATATAAAAAGACATAGAGTATGGCAAAACTAATTGAATAATATAGACAATTAATAAAATCTGATTAAATATCTTATTCAGTTAATTTTGCCATTTCTATATTAGTCACACCTAGAATATTTGTTACATTCTATATCAGTATTGCCATTATTTTTTGTCTAATTATTTGGTTCTTTATGATCTGCAAGCAACTCCAGAGTTGTAAAAAACTGTTCACTGAATAATTCACCACTTTTTTATGAATATTATCTTATTCAAAGAATTGTATAATTTCTTATTACATCACTTAGGTTATGACTATTTCTTTTCATTTGTTACCACTTTTCATCAGACTACAGTAGCAGCTTGCTGGATAAAGTATATTTCTTCAAAAAAATATCCCTAATTAGCTTGCAGAAAAGGAAAAAGATCATGCCAGTTTTGAGACAGTGAGCTTAACATAAACGAAACTTGAAACAAACCTCTTAGCACCTCTGCTTCATTTTCTACCCAGACATATCTTTTCCATTTCTACTATCAGAAAGACTCTGCAAAACACAAGTAAGTTATGTACCAAGGCAAGCCATCCTCAGGTTTTTCTAACAATAGGTAAAGTGAATCCTTCACAGCCTCCAGTGTGAGTGAAATCAAAAGGCAAAGGCAAATAGTACAGATATTACACCGTCAAATGTTTTACTTCTTTGGCACCAGAGTAGGTCTATAGTCTTCACACCTCATCCAGAGGAGCTGGGTGCTACCAAAGAGACTTAAAGGATGCAGCCATTAGAATTTGTTTGGAGAGAAAAATCCCTGTTTTAAAATTAAGGTTCCATTAAGATTAATCAAAGCAAATGAGTTATGGGAAAGGAGAGGATAAAACTTAGATTCCTGCATTAACAGCTGTAGTCAGATACAAAATTAGAATTAAAGTTTCTTAGACATTTTGGATGTCTCTCCCCACTCTTGGCTAAAGAGTAGAATCCAAAACTTGATGGAAGCATGCACACACAGCATGCCTGGCAGACATCGTGTGTAGGTAAAGACAAATGCCTGGGAATGAAATTCAGAACTAACAAGGAGGTAGCCAGCTGGAAACACTAAGCAAAAGCAGTGAGTTTAAGTTGTCCCTGCTTTCAGGGCTGCAGGGAGACACTGCAACTGGTTTTGGATACTTGTAGATACTGGTTACTCCCTGGCTGAGCGAGGCATCATTCTCTTCTAACCACGGCCAGGAAAAACATTTGAGCAACTGGAGAGCCAGGGCTGGTCTCAGGCTGTGAACAAAGCAAAGCTTGTGTTTTCCTATGCCGTCAGGAAGTGCCCTAAGCAATGCGGTGCGGTGCAGGGCAGGGACGGGCATTACTGCACCTTCCAGTGCAGCCATTGTGCTGTGGTGCAGAATAGTATCCCAGCCATTTTATAGCCAGAGAAAGGAAAAAAAAAAAAAAATCCAGAAGAAGATGACTGCACATCTGCTGGGTAAGGTGTGCTAATGGAAGGGTGCAATTCTGGGTTTGGGCTCCTCGAGAACTGTTAAATGTATTTTACACTGACTTACCATGTTTAGACGGTCATTTAGAAATACCTTTGGGCAGTGAAGCCAAAACACAGGTCTTCCAGCTCCCAGCCAAGTGTCCTACTTCCTGAAATAAGTAGGGTTTGAGTTTTACACTCAGGGCAGGGCAAAGCATCTACAGCATGACACTGCAGTCAGCTGAGAGCAAAACCGGCGGTTCAATGACTGTTTGCCTCCCTTGGTGCAGCCTCACACTCTGCGGCTTCTTCATCTGCTTCTGAAGTGTTCGATGAATGGCAAAATCTTTTCAAAGGGACAGACTTGCCAGTGGGACGTTCCCCTCAAAGGGGTAAGTTTGGGATCGTCCCCTAAGCGTGTCAGGGCATAAAAGGCATTTTCCCATTCCCAGCCGAGTCTGGCAGCAGTCAAGTGAGAGTTTTTTCGGTCACGCTGTCTTTTTTCATTGGCACAATAATTACTCTCGAAGAAGCTCAACTTTGCCAAAGCTCAGCTTTAGCCCATTTCTGCACCTGGCTCTTAAAGATACATCTAGGTACCTAAATACAATGCCCTGATTTTTAAACGACTGAACAGGTTTTGGTTAACAGTCACTAATTGGATTTTGAGCTAGCTTGTGTATAAGTGTAAGAAGAGGAGATTTGAATTTAATAGTACGTTAAGTAAAACAATCTGGAAAAGCTGAGATTCTGTGGACAAAAACATCCATATTAAACGTTTCCTCTGCCAACTTAGTAAATATTCATCCAAGTAAATAGCTTGGAAAAATTAATTGGCCCATGAGGAGTTGTCATGTTAAATTTGTACGCTAGATTCAGAGTTAGAAACTGTGAAATAGAGAGTTTTCAGTTCCTTTTTAAGGGCAAATCTAATGTAGTCAGAAGTCAGTAAAGCGCCAGAATAATAAACCAGTTGTCAAAGAGGCAATATTACCTATTTGGACTGGGAAACTGCAGGTTGTTTGTCTTAATCTAAAATTCCTAACAGCACCTGCCCATTAATTGAACACATCTAACACATACAAGTTAAAGTGGAATAAGACTACTATTTATTAAACATTTACACAAACTCGTACTACTGTTGAAAGTGGAGCTGAGTGGACAATTGATTTTTTTTTTGTCAGTGAATGAAAAGAATAACCAAATGAGAACTGTTCAGAGGAACAAGTTATTGATCCTTGCAATCCCACTCCATTTTTCCCTCACTAGAAAAAGAGAGTAAAAAGGGAAGCTCAACCTCACTGCTCTCCTAGGACAACCATCTGGGAAACCTAACTAAAATAAATGCACTATTTAGAAGAACTAGGAATAGCCTCAGAAGTAGAGGTGGTTATAATCTGAAAATAATCCATAGAATGTTGACAGTTACTTTTCAGAGCAGGGCTGAGTAGTCATCTCAGGAAGAACAGGGAGCCATCATATCTAATATGAGTTTCTTAAACATTAGGCATTGGGAAAGAAGCATACAGTCACCTGTATGTTGAGTATCATGCTGTAAAAATGTTGGGTTTTTTTTCTTTTCTTTTTTCCCCAGCTGAATATTTTTATTAATTCCAGTTTAATTCTTGTTTTGTTTTCAGTCTAACAAAAACAAAAAAAGTGTTCAGTAAAAAGTTCCTTAATGCTTCTTGAAAGTTTATTATGCTTTTCTATTGATCCCAGAGCAAATCCTATTTTCTCTATTATGGTTCATATTTCTTGTGTCCTGTCTGTTACCAACTCATTTGCAGTTTTCATGCAGTGAACTTGTGCAAATTCTTAATGACCTTTGCTAAATATTGAGCAATATGTATATATGTATATATAAGAAAGAGACTTAATTAAGTTATTACATAATGGCAAGCACTGTAATTCAAACAATGTTTATATATATAGACGTATAAATGTATAAACTTATAAACATGTATACACTTGTGGTTTCAGCCCAGCTGGTAACAAAGCACCACGCAGCCGCTCGCTCACTCGCCCCCAACCCGGCCCCGGTGGGATGAGGAGAAAACATAAAGAAACACTCGTGGGTCGAGACAAGGACAGGGAGGGATCACTCCCCACTTATGGTCACGGGCAAAAGACAGGCTCAACTTGGGGAAGGAACAAAATCAATTTAATTTGCTACCAGTCAAACCAAACCAAGGCTATTGGGAAGTAAACCCCAACGTGAGAACAGCTTCCCCCCCGCCCTCCCGCCTCAGCCCCACTCCCGGTTCTCTCTCCCCAGGGGAGCAGGGGACGGGGCTGGGGTCGGTTCCTCACCCCTGGTCTCTGCCGCTCCTTCCTCCTCAGGGGGAGGAGGACTCCGCGCTCGGCCCCTGCTCCGCCGTGGGGTCCGTCCCTCCCGCGGGAGGCAGCCCTTCGCCAACTGCTCCAGCGTGGGTCCTTCCCGCGGGAGGCAGCCCTTCACCAACTGCTCCAGCGTGGGTCCTTCCCGCGGGCTGCAGTTCCTCACAGACTGCTCCAGCGCGGGTCCCTTCCACAGGGCGCAGTCCTTCAGTCACGTGCTGCTCCAGCGCGGGCTCTACCACAGAGTGCCGGCCATTTTGGGCGGCCTCCGCTCCCCCGCTCCCCTCGGCGGGCTGGGGGGGACAGCCTGCCGCCTCACCGCGGGCTGCGGGGGCATCGCCTCCTCCCTCACGGACCTCGGTACCCGCAGGGCGGTTCCTCTCACACTCCACTCCCCCGGCTGGCTGCGGGTTCCCCTGCTGAAATCCGCTCTCCCAGCGGCGCTACCGCCGTCGCTGAGGGGCTCGGCCTGGGCCAGCGGCGGGTCCGGCTGGAGCCGGGGCAGCTTCGGGCAGCTTCTGACAGGAGCCGGCCCTGCGGGCCCTCACCCGATAACCAAAAAACCCGCCACACAAACCCAAAACAACACTCTAATGTACAGATACATAAACTCATATTGTTCTTTAAAATGTAATCGAATACAGGAGATTAAAATAAATATTCTACAACTTTTTGTGCAAAACCTTCTAACTAAAAGATTATTTATGTGTTGGGTTTTTTTTCCCTAGTGACCAGTGAGATATTTTCTAAAAGACGTATCATGTGACTATTTTACTTTCTTCTAAATTACTCTTAGATACGGCGATCCTGACTCTTTTTATTTAACTAAAAGGTCCATGGCTAACTTTATTTATGTTTAAAATAAAATCTCATTGTTAGTTCTAAGTCCAAATCCTCAAACCTGAAGTAAGTTAACAGCTGTGTGTGATGTTCATATTCCACTTGAGGCAAAATCAGATCACAGATTCAGACTGGGAACAAATTCTTTCATAAAAAGAAAAAAAAATGGCTATAATGAAAACTGGAAGTTATCCTATATGTCCCAGAGGAAGGAAATTTGATAATATGGGAAAGTGAGTCTGGCTCCTTAATGAGGTGCCAGAACAGATCACAGACTACACCGACCCCATAGTCCAGAAGTTCGGTTCAGAGTTTTGGGCCAAACTCTGATTTCATCCTATTTCATGGGTTGTCAGAACCTTGGCAAATATGACAGCTAGGAGCTATTATCCTTGCATTCTCAAAGAAATAAGGTGTGACAGTTCCTTTTATCATTTTGATTATCTTTTTCTCCTTTTCTGTAACAAAAGGAAGTGTTTTTACTCTCAGAACTGATGGTGTCAAAAAGTAACTTAATCTTGGATGTTTTAGTTAATTTAAAGAGGAAAAGGTGCAAAGATGAGTGCATCATATCCTTGGGAGAGGAAAAGTTTTTAGCAAACTTTGGATATATCCTTCATTAAATATTACAGTAAAAACTCTTATAAGCTATGAAATGAATTATACAGACTCATATTACAGACTCATAATGTACGGTACTCAGTTGAACACCTGTATCTAATTTTAGAAATATTTGAATCACGACAAAAATCCTTTGCTAACATTCATTTAAGGTTTAATAGAGTTTTTATTAAAATAGATCTGCAAATTCCGTAATTTTATAAGAAGCTTAAATCAAGGCCAGTGAAGGAGAGGGAAAATATTGTATTGCTCTGGGATATATGCTACTTTGGGAGATGATTTGTTCTCTAGTGATATCTTATTCTTGTATCCCTGCACATACTCAGTTACACATTCACATCCATCCAATGTCCTCTGTAATCTGATATTGGTCACCAACAGCAACTAATGTTAGCTATTTCACTGAAACATATATGTTGCCATAATCAGCCTATCTAGGTATTCATCAGAAACTTTTCTGACCACATCTTCCAGCTAACATGGATCTGCAAAATAGACTGCTAATTGCTGTTAGCTATAGAAGCTAACTCCCTGCCAGATGCTATCAGATGCCAAAATGAGCAGGTTCAAACAGTAATCTCTTGAAACTGACTGTTGAAATTCTTTTGAGTTATTCTTTAAATAAGGGAAATATAATAACCTTCCTTAATAACTAGTATTTACTCCTTATAAGCACTGTGTTTCTGTATCCACAAAGGAAAACAAGAAGAAAATGGTCCAAGGTACCATTCAGGAAAAGAAGTAGCTACTGCATGACTACATAGTTAAGTGAAACATTCTTCTTTGTGGGAAACTTTGGAAACCTCTGTTGTGCCACTTCAGACATTTAATAGATTGAAGTCTTATACTACACCACTCACTCTTTTTGTGCACTGTCTGCTGCTGGTACTCGGAGGTGTCACGGCATCTTGAGATGTCCTTTGACAGAGATGTTTCCAGTATTGTAAGAAGTACCAACGGATTTCAGTTTATCTATTCTTTTGCAAAAATGTACTGATTTCAGCTTTCATTAGTAAATGGGTAAAAATAATCTCTTTAGAGTCTACTATACACATTTCAAATGGCTGCTGCCACCGGCTGTAAACAGCTCAGATTAAAAATAGGCACTGACCCTGGTAAGAAAACCCTTCTCCTGCCCTAGCTGGCCAGGTAACAGCCATGCTGTGGAATGGACGATCCCCAGCAGAGAGGTGCCAGGGCAAAGAGCAGGACAGCCGAGGCAAGCCAAGGGGCAATGCTGCCTGTCCCAAGGGCCCCCCACCGAGGGCATCACTCCTGCAGCAGACCCTTCCCTCACACCACTTCCCAGCACAGGTCTTCCTGCAAGTACCCAATCCCCATCCCACCTCTCCATGTGCTATAGGCATTATCTTGTCTGAAAAAATACTAGATGTTTTGGCAAAGAAAAAAACCAAAAAACCCAAAAAGCAAGCAATAAATGATGGGGCTTCAAGGCATGACCTGAAGCAAATAAATACAATAATTTATGAATGACTGTATCATCAAGTTTCCTGTTTTGCTTCCTATATTTTTTAGTATGCCCTAAGAACATCTTCACTTTATTACTGGTCTACACCAGGTAACTTGTGTTTGCTAATGTGTCGTTTACTACATCTTTGCAAGAGGAGGTCCCAGCCGACTGGAGGTTAGCAAATGTGACGCCCACCTGCAAGAAGGGCTGGAAGGAGGATCCGGGGAAGTACAGGGCTGTCAGCCTGACCTCGGTGCCGGGGAAGGTTATGGAGCAGATCACCCTCAGCACCATCACACGGCATGTACAGGACAACCAGGTGATCAGGCCCAGCCAGGACGGGTTTATGAAAGGCAGGTCCTGCCTGACTAACCTGATCTCCTTCTGTGACAAGGTGACCAGCTTAGTGGATGAGGGAAAGGCTGTGGATGCTGCCTACCTAGACTTTAGTAAAGCCTTTGACACCGCTTCCCACAGCGTTCTCCTGGAGACACTGGCTGCTCATGGCTGGGACAGGGGTACTCTTTGCTGGGGAAAAAGCTGGCTGGATGGCCAGGCCCAAAGTGTGGTGGTGAATGGAGTCAAATCCAGTTGGTGGCCGGTCACAAGTGGTGTTTCCCAGGGCTCAGTACTGGGGCCAGTTCTGTTTAATATCTTTATCAACGACCCGGACGAGGGGATCGAGTGCACCCTCAGTGAGTTTGCAGAGGACACCAAGTTGGGCGGGAGGGTTGATCTGCTGGAGGGTAGGAAGGTTCTACAGAGGGATCTGGACAGGCTGGATCGATGGGGTGACGCCAACTGTATGAGGTTCAACAAGGCCAAGTGCCGGGTCCTGCACTTGGGTCTCAACAACCCCATGCAGCGCTACAGGCTTGGGGAAGAGTAGCTGGAAAGCTGCCCGGCAGAAAAGGACCTGGGGGTGCTGGTCAACAGCCGGCTGAATATGAGCCAGCAGTGTGCCCAGGTGGCCAAAAAGGCCAACGGCATCCTGGCTTGTATCAGAAGTCGTGTGGCCAGCAGGAGCAGGGAGGTGATCGTCCCCCTGTACTCAGCACTGGTGAGGCTGCACCTCGAGTCCTGTGTTCAGTTTTGGGCACCTCACTACAAGAAGGACATTGAGGTGCTGGAGCGTGTCCAGAGAAGGGCAACGGAGCTGGTGAGGGACCTGGAGCACAAGTCTGATGAGGAGCGGCTGAGGGATCTGGGGTTGTTCAGCCTGGAGAAAAGGAGGCCGAGGGGAGACCTTATCGCTCTCTACAACTGCCTGAAAGGGGGTTGGAGCCAGGTGTTGGTCTCTTCTCCCAAGTAATAAGTGATAGGACAAGAGGAAATGGCCTCAAGTTGCACCAGGGGAGGTTTAGATTGGATATTAGGAAAAATGTCTTCACCAAAAGGGTTGTCAAGCATTGGACCAGGCTGCTCAGGGAAGTGGTGGAGTCACCATCCCTGGAGGTATTTAAAAGACATGTAGATGTGGCACTTAGGGACATGGTTTAGTGGTGGACTTGGCAGTGTTAGGTTAACGGTTGGACTTAATGATCTTAAAGGTCTTTTCCAACCTAAATGATTCTATGATTCTATGTTACAGCCACTCTAGAAAATCTAGGTAAAAGAATGAACAAATATGCATGGATTGTCTTTTATCTATGAAGAATTTCCTCTGTCATTATGTTTCTGTATTATGCCAATCTTCCATAAAACCTACATGAATCCTCCAGTATTCACTTACCTTTGTCATTCAAGTAATAGAGGCACCTTTTATCATTTATTAGTGACCATGATTATGTTAATGCATATAAGGCCAAACCCAAGTCATCATTTACATAGCTATTAATGAACTACGAATCATAATTTAGGAGTGCAAGCTCAGGTTTTTTTCTATCAGTACTTTCTTAGTCAGTCTGCATCCTAAATGGAAATCCGAAGTCAAATATTATCACACAGCTTCCTCAGTTTTTTTTAGGATATTGGAAAAAAAGTCAACTTCTCTCCTTGCATACCAGGCCCCTCTGTGTGTATGCTTGCTCCATGCAAATTTATGGATGTTTCATGACCGTTGTTCGAGCAAGGTGATCCTTATCTTTTAACTTGACAGATAATCTCATCTCAGAACCCCTTCTCATCTGACAAGGACAACTTGCTTACAACAAATTGTTGCATATAACAAATTTTGGAACATCCCTGTCTTTATGTTCTAGAGAGCTTCTATCAGTCTTTTGTTTGAAAGCTAAGTCTTCTTCCCTAAATCCATCTTTTTTTCCATGCACAGGTTTCTGTCCTGTCTTATTGATTGATCCTAAGAGATAGCTACTATTGTGGAACAGATGCTTTTAAAGCATTTATTAACACTTGTTTTCACTGATGAAGAGGAGGGATTAGGTACTTCTTTTCTATTGTTTGTTGATGTCTCCCTGAATTACTCCTTGGGGGTTGGTTGCTGTAATGTTATTTTTGTAACATTGCAAGTTATCTCTGCCAAAGTCATGCCTCAAAACAGAAGGAGAAAAATTATAAATCTCCACTGTGATTTCTTGTTTCCGCCAAGAAATCATGTCCAGTAGAATTAAATTATGTTTTTAAAGATAAAGTGATTTTGACTATGCTGACGACATTCTTTAGAGTTTAAAAAGATACAAGCCGTATGTTATATGACATTTGATATATGACTTGTTGTTTTGTGGAGATAGGCCACCTCACACTTGGCCTTGAAATGCAGTGGAAATAGCAACTGAAAAGAGTTTGTAGGAATCGAAAGGAAATTCACACAAACCATTCATAACACAAGAGTATTTGAGCAACAATGTTTATTTCATTAATAAAGCTATAACCTGAACTCAAGAGAATTTCAAATTCATTTGTGGTTCTACATGAATAGTTCATGTACAGCAGTATCTCTTGTGTGTATGACTCTAGGTAAATTTAAGACTGGTTCTATTACATTTATCATACTAATCCTAAGGCATCTGAGATTAAAAATTTTATTTCTGGAGAATTAGCCATTTATTCCTACTCTTGACTTTCTTTCCTATAACTAATTTTTAATATACATGTCATGATATTATGTTATCATATATGTTAATCACTATATTATATGTCAACTGGAGGTTACCATATTTCTCTGAACAGGACTTTTAGAGGACTTTTTGAAAAACATTTTAAAGGCCTGGAAAAAACTTACAAATACTTCCCATTTGCCAATGTGCAGCATTTTGTTAACTCTTTTAAACGTAGTTCAACAGGCAAGGTGTAATTTGTTGTTAAAATATACACTAATTTTTGCTATTAAAGCAAACACCATTTGAGCTCCACATTCACCTTCCTTCTGGCCAGCCATAACCTTTTCCTACATCTGCTTTGTGCTCTCTGTTCCAGCTCCTCAGAGCAGGTAGTTCAGTATGAGAATGTTTACCCAGGCAGCATTTCTTACTGCATGGTTTGGGACAAGCCAGAAGGAGCAAGGTGAGAAAGTACTATGTAGCCTGCTGAGCCAAGCAGCTGGTGTGGAATGGGAAGCTGCCAAGATGAGGAGCATGGTCTGGTCTCAGAGAAAGTTATTATGATTCCATCACAACTTCCAACAGTCCTGTTTTGACTAATTTCTGTTTTTCAGTTTTACCTCTAAGGTATTTTTTTTTTGTTTCCCCTATTATCACACTTTGTAAAATTAACAACAGCAGTCTTTCAGATGATTATCTGCCTTCTACTTTCAATCTTTTGCAAAAAGTCAAAGCAAAATTTGCTCAACCCGTGCACCAAATGATCTCTATGATCAATAGTTAATTACATAAATAAACTATAGAACATTTTCTTCATTAGAAGTCATTGTGGAAGTTGTTTCTGTGCTAGAATACAGTTCTTAAATACTCTGACCCCTGCACTTTAGAAGTCCAAGCTGCTATTTCAAACTGCAGTGGATTATATACAGCAAATTGGAATCAATAAAACATAAGTCCTCTGATACATTCGATCCCTTTAATGATTTCTCTCACATACATCAACTTTGTACAAAACAAGCCCAATATCACAACTGGTTATCTCTCTAGATGTTTTATGGCTTAGATCACAAAATTCTCAAGAAATAGAAGAGTAACTTTGCATTTTGTACTAAACTTTTTCCTTTGCTCACTTTATCTTAGATGTTATGGATGTTTTATTCAGGCAATGTCACTCCTGCTACTCACTTCCAAGGATAAAATAATTTCAGCTTGAAGTTTATACAAACCTAGACACATGAACCAGGAGATTATATTCAAGCTTAAAAATGTAAGTATGGAATTCATAATTGTCTCCAGAGATATAATTATGTGATGAGGAGAGGTGTTTTAATTGCTATTCTAGATAAGGATTGCATATAGCTATTACATTCAAAGCTGCATGTAGAGCAAAGAAATTGTACAAACTAAAGAAAAGGAACTATCCAATCCCCTGAACAATTTTAGAAATTCTTTTTACATACGTAGCACATCTTTCTCTTCCACTTCCATTGGCTTCAAAGTCATTTATAGAAAATGCCCTGTGCCACCCAACATCTAATTTTCCTAACTGTTGTTTATGTTTCCAAATTGAACAACTCTCTCATGGCAACACAGTGCTTTGAGGCCTCACACAACTGGGATTCAATATAAGCAATTTTGTTAAATGAAAAATATAATTTGCTTTCCACGGTTTTCCTATTTTAAGCCTTGTCTGCATTTGCACATTTCTGTTGTCTCAATATGTTCTGTTTCTGTGGGGTGTCCAGGGAAGCGCTCTCTAAAACAAAGAGGAGAATTCTGTTTCCTTTTTTTTTTTTTTTTTTTTTTTTAATAAATTCCCTGACCTGAAACAATGGAAATGCTGAAGGATGGGAAGGCCTTTTGAATGGTCTATACATTCTGGAAAACCTAAACATGCTCCTGTTTTTGCAAACAGTGATAAAAGTAAAAAGAAGTCAGTGTCATATGACAGTTTCCTATATCTAATTCAACAGCCACAACAGAACATAATAATTTGATACCAATATTTTCAGTTGTCTTCAATTTTGTTGCAGAATACTAGTGAAAAAGCCCAACCAAACAAGAAGGGGAGCTAAGGGGGACTACTGACATCAAGTAGAAAAATCACCGGTACATTTAACTTAGTTTTGCTCTATCCTGGTTCGTCTGCCTTTTTCCGAGAATCAAAGCACATTCATTATAAAGCCTCTTATATCTATTTCCTTAGATAAACCATTTCATTAATCAGCATAGCCAATTATGTTTAACTGTCAGCTTCAGTGATTAATGAAATGTTTTATCTTAGGAAATAAATATGAGAGGGTTTTTTAATTTTTGTATTAAAACCCCCTAAATTTAAAGGGAGGGCAGCAAATGCAGGTTATTGCCATAACAATTCCAAACAATGAGGCGTCATGCTTTTTTTTATGGTTTGGTATTTATCAATTCCCCCTGACTTGAAATACAAAAAAAAATCACGCAAGTAAGGTTTCTCATTAAACAAAGAGAAAGGTCTAAATTCTCTTTTGTTTTCTTCTTCTTCTTCTCTTGTTACTATTATGAAAAGAGATACAAATCCAAGTTCTGTTTTAAAGGAATTGCTTCTTCTTGTACAGCTTTGTCATTCTGCTTGTGGAAATACTGTGTGTGCTACAACTGGTAGCTTGCTTTGGATAAAAACCTAAGTGTTTCTCAGTAAATCACCAGTTAGTAGCGAGGCTCTGGGAAGATGGAGGCAGGGAAGAAAGAGGGGAGAGGGGTCAGGCTCAGGATGCTCAGGTGTCTTAGGAGCACACAGCTGGGAGGAAGTCCTGGATCACTGAGTCTGGTGGTCTGGTTTCACCAGCGTCATGTATTATGCTCACTCAGGGATTATACTCAGACATGGTTAAAAATTGTTATTTTTCTGCCCTCCCCCACTCTTGTTGGAATGTTATTTTTGATAATTTCTGTTCTGATAGTTGGAAACCTTTTAATCACCAACCTCAGTTACTTATAATACTTCTGCACACATCTTCTTGATTTTTACCCTGATGTGTCTGTAGACTGTCATTGCATACCAGACTTCCCTGTTTGCTGTATCAGATGAACCCATGTACTTTTAAGTTTTTCTGCTCTTGATCTCTTTCTGCATTATCTACCTATATGCAAAACCTTTCGGGAGTAACAGCATTCAATACTATGTTCTCCAACAGCACTAGACTTTGTCTTTGAGTACTTGCTCGTCCTTCCTCATTAACTTTAAACTCTGTCAGTTTAACTTTTGGTACTTTAATCCATGTTGACACTCACTTAGGGTGCAGAGATACAGCTACAAAACAGTCAGTGTCTAAGTAACTCCTTTTAGGCAAATTCAGGATCTATTCCATAAATGAAGAGACAGCATAAGTAAAAAATTACATTGTCAAATTGAGATGGTTACAGTATAGGTCTCAACAGCCGAGCAAGTTAACCTATACTCCATTTATAAGCAATTTTAGGCAATAACGCATGTGATTTCTTTTAGATGCCTACTACAGGCCCAAATGAACTTCTTTCTTGATGTCAATGATCAGCTTTCTGTTAACTGTAAAAGGAAACTCAAGAGGCTTATTCACAAATTTACGTATTGTTATTATAGGCACGTAGATTTAACTAGGTAAATCTCACCCATTAGGTCTCATGCAAGGACACCATGCTTTCTTGTACAGTGAGAGAGTAAAGTATTAGATAAACTTTGAGAAAATATTTAGAAGGAAAGATAACTGGGGAGAAAGTAGTTAACTGTTATCATTATGTATGTATTCAGTAATAAAACTACTAACTGTTCACTAGCTATTCAGTGAAATAGGAATATGCATATGACATCAATATAATACACTTGCACATGATCTGTTGAAAAAAACCCAAAACGAAACATGACCAGTTCTTCCATTAATTTAGTTGTTGACAGACCCATTGTTAGAACAGATTGCAGTGAGTAAACATCTGGCTTGTATGAGTAAAGATTTTCTTCAAGAAACTTTGTCTTGTGGAATTCTGCTCTTTGGAAAAGTAAGAAAAAAAGCAGGAAATGTTTTCTCTCCCTTTAGGTGAACTTTCCCCTTTCTGGATCTCCAGTTCTAGTGGAGAGAAGCAGCAGTGTCTTCTGTGTGCTTCAGCATCTGTTTTTCCTGAAATGCTTGTGTGCAGGGTGAGTCCCAAGCAGGATTAATTCAACAAATATCAAGAATTAAAGGAGAGTGAGTGATCAAATATTAGAAAGATTTATGAGCAAGAAGGCCCTGAGATGAAACACTCCTAAAAATCCAGGCTAACACTAAACATATGCTAATTTTTGTTATGTTATCCAATGTTATTAAAAACTTCCACTCACCTGTGACATCCCAAAATGTTCATCACCCAACTAGTATCTAGACACCTTGCCAGCATGAGTGAGAGCAACACGCAAGTGTCAGGAATGGTTCAGGTTAACTGATCCTATTGCTCAGAATGAGGGTAACTCATTGGAAAGAGCAATTTGCACACACATTGCAGGACTGCTGCTCTCAGCCAGACAGGCTTGTCTGCACATCCACCTGAATGATGGCTACCGGGTAACTCCAGGCAGTAATCCACAGTCATTGATCCTGCATAGTAACCAAGGACTGCAGTTGGAATCTGTCGATCCATGACGGTTAACGGTTGGACTCAATGATCTTAGGGGTCTTTTCCAACCTAAATGATTCTATGATTTCCAGGAGTATTTGCTGTGCATGTTACAGCTATATAATCTACTTAGTGTGACATTGTTTTAATATCATCATGTATCAGGCTTGCTAACTGTACAGCCCAGTTGATAAGGTAAAGTTGGATGGTGTAATCTGAAAATAATTTGTTAATAGTTTTCCAGAAGTACATTCTTCATAATGTGTGGCTGTCTATATTTAAAAAGTGTTCTGATACGTAGGCTGATGGGAAAAGTGTTTTAAACAGTAGCTCTACTGTAGCAGTGCTAAGACTGGAGCCTGTGGTGAAAATTTGGAGACATATTGTCAACACTAAGATAATACTCTTCCTCTCTCAGAAATATTTCTTGTAAAATTTATTCTAAAAATGGCATGTGCATTGCAAGTGGTATTGAATACAACTTTGCTAACAGAGTTGAAAGACAAAAGTTTCTAAAGGACTGTGAGGATGGGAGTGCAGATGGAAATGTGATCATAAACTCTGAAGACAAGCCACCATCTGGAAAGTCTAGAGACCTTTTTTCCCAGAAAAGGACAAAGGATACTAACCACTCCTCTCCAATAATTATTGGGTCTGCATTCAAAACAGTATAAAATACAAAGATTGATTTCCTCAAAAATACTCTTTTTGCCTTTTTATCAGGCTGGCAAATACAATGGAGCAATGGGGCCAAGCTGTTCTCTAAATTCACTATCACTTGGCACACAGGAATAAATATCTTTTGCAACACAGATTGGAAAAATAGAGGTAGTCCATCAGCAATTAAGACGAATGAGTTTTGCTTCTCTCTGAGGGTTTGCTGTCATCTGGCATGTCAGCTAATACTAGTCTGAGAAAGGGCAGGTATATAAGATTTTCTTCATACCTATACATTCAATAGACCATTCCTGCAGCTTGGAATTTCTCATTTTCATGCACTAAATTAAAATAAGTTTCCCAGCCACTGTTCAATGGTGCTGCATACAGCAGAATCAGTGAACCCTTATTTCATCTGGCATGACTAGATAAATTTTAGACAATTGTGACCTTCAGTGATAGTTTTGTACAATGTTTGGTAGGTTATTTGATGCACCGATGATTTGGAAAACCAATTGTTCATCTTACTAATAAGTAATTTCAAGTTTCTGGAGAGTGTTTCACCTGCTGCACTAGATACTTCCAGATGGAGTAAATAACATACCTGAGAAGCTAAATCCTTCTTTAGACTCTGTTGTTGACACCAACCATTGCACTTACATAATTTTACTGGTTCTTTGCTCCTTTTTCAGAGCTAAATATTTTTTTGCAATGTTTATTTCAGCATCTAAACATTACTTTGTGCATCCCATCATTCACATTTAATCAAGGAAAAAAAGCTGTCATTGCCTTTCATATAGTTACTTTTAATATTAAAGAGCTATTTCACATAAGTTTATTATATTGATGTCTGTAAATGCCTTTGAAAAGAGACTTGCAACATGGGATATTATTCTTCAGTTCGCTATGCAGAGAAGGTAAAACCCATTTTGTATTAGAACATAACACCTTCTTCTGTGAAGGTCAACCTGGCTTGCAGATTCTCTGCTCCTGTGCCTACATAGTTCATCCAACTGAAAAATGGTAATATAATACATGAAGTAGCAAAAAATAACACCAGTCCACCTTCAAAAGCAATTGTTTTCATTCCATGTTTTGCTATCATGAACAGTAATTTTTTTGCCTAGCACATGAAAATGCAGAGAAAGCAGAAGTACTTTTTTACCAGTTAAATATTGCAGAAAGTCAGCATGCCTTGCATTCAGGTGGTGCAAAACTCTAAAGATCTAAAGCAAACTTTATGGACATCACTGGGAACCACCTTCAGCTATTTTTTTCTGGATCTGTTTCTGTGTAAACACTGGTTCCCAATTCTTTGGTTGTATTTCAGTTTGTTTTCTTCACATATTTGTAGTCTGAACCATGTTAATAGTATTAGAAAACAATGCATATTCAATAGTTATTGATGGTGTGAATCACTCATCTGCCAAACTTAAAAGTCTGTAATGTTTTACCCTATCCAAAACATATGCTCACACCTGTCCCCAGAGCAGATCCTCCTATTCACAATCTCATCTACACAAAGAAATACAATGGTAAAGTAAGTTAACAAAGACATTTGGCTCAGACTACTTCATACCTGGATGTTAATACATAGAAATCCTATTTGCTGAGGGGAGAAAAAAAGAGTGTGCTTTTCTGAAACTTGATTAAAGTAACTGACATTCCCTTCAAACTAGGTTTTGTGCTAACCAGTAGGTTGCAAATCTGTTTACCAGATGATGTCCTAAAAAAGCTGAGTTCACAGAGAAAACAACTAAAAAAGCAACCTCTCCAGCATATGCTCCCTCTGTCCTCTATTCTGCCTCTTGCCAAAAGTTTGTTTCTTTCAGGCTGTTGGTTACTGAGCTTTCCCTCCTGTCTTGCAACCTGGAATTTACTTGGGACAGGGTTGCAGAGAGACCAAAAGAAAGGCAGACTCCCATCCACTCCTTCTCCTCCTCCATCTATCCTCATGTATTGGTTTTGTGTGGCAAGGTTTTGGTAGCTGGTGGGGTTACAGGAGTGGCTTCTGTAAGAAGCTGCTGGAAGCTTCCCCTGTGTTCGACAGAGCCCATACCAGCCGGCTCTAAGACAGACCCGCCGCCGGCCAAGGCCGAGCCAATCAGCGATAGTGGTAACGCCTCTGTGATAACATTTTTAAGAAGGAAAAAGTTGGGACGGCGGTATTTCGGCAGCCGGAGAGAGGAGTGAGAACATGTAAGAGAAACAACCCTGCGGACACCAAGGTCAGTGCAGAAGGAGGGGGAGGAGATGCTCCAGGCGCCGGAGCAGAGATTCCCCTGCAGCCCGTGGTGAAGACCACGGTGAGGCAGGCTGTCCCCCTGCAGTCCATGGAGGTCCACGGTGGAGCAGATATCCACCTGCAGCCCGTGGAGGACCCCACGCCGGAGCAGGTGGGTTCCCGAAGGAGGCTGTGACCCCGTGGGAACCCCGCGCTGGAGCAGGCTCCTGGCAGGACCTGCGGATCTGTGGAGAGAGGAGCCCACGGAGCAGGTTTTCTGGCAGGACTTGTGACCCCGTGGGGGGCCCACGCTGGAGCAGTCTGTGCCTGAAGGACTGCACAGCGTGGAAAGGACCCATGCTGGAGCAGTTCGTGAAGAACTGCAGCCCGTGGGAAGGACCCACGTTGGAGAAGTTCGTGGAGGACTGTCTCCCGTGGGTGGGACCCCACGCTGGAGCAGGGGAAGAGTGTGATGAGTCCTCCCCCTGAGGAGGATGAAGCGGCAGAAAATAACGTGTGATGAACTGACCGTAAACCCCATCCCCGTCCCCCTGTGCCGCTGGGGGGGTGGTAGAGAATCCGGGAGTGAAGTTGTGCCCGGGAAGAAGGGAGGGGTGGAGGGAAGGTGTTCTGAGATTTGGTTTTATTTCTCATTACCCTACTCTGGTTGATTTGTAATAAAGTGAGTTAATTTTCCCCAAGCTGAGTCTGTTTTGCCCGTGACGGTAATTGGTGAGTGATCTCTCCTATCCTTATCTCGACCCACAAGCTCTTTGTTATATTTTCTCTCCCCTGTCCAGTTGAGAAGGAGGGGGAGTGATAGAACAGCTCTGGTGGGCACCTGGCATCCAGCCAGGGTTAACCCATCACACCTCAACACTGTGCAACTAGGAAATTCAGAATTAAGGTAATATCTTCTGCACCATTTTCTTCTACCTAAAATAATTTAACATGGAAGAAGTTGCTCTTGATATTTAAACATTTTCTGAAGAAGAACACAAAGGCCATTTCCCACATTCTTTGTTACCTATTGTTCAGCCCATGACATTGAATTTAATTTCCCTATTGGACTCTGCAAGGTCTGTCGAGTAAACTAGCAAATATGTATTTGTCAAGTGTGACCAAAATATTTCTCTCTTTCTTCACTCCTGTGAACAATAGACAGTTACAATATATTGTATATATATGAAGGTATGAGCACAGTCTAGGTTTTTCACCTTTTTTAAAATAACCTCTTATTCTTAAGGAAGGTATTTGACTTTCAATCAAGCCAAATCTGACACCAAAGAAATCTGTTGTAAAAAGGTTGAATTTTGTTGCTTTTCTCAGACCAATGTACTCCTGGCTTTTTTTAAAACAGTGTAAAAAATAATAGACTTATGATGTTTGAGAAATCTTTACATTTTTTAAAGCCTAATGGCAAAATAATCTGTTCAAAAACATGGTCTACAGTCATCATCCCTTTAACTGCATGTTAAGGACAAACTAACGTAAGCAAGCAAAACTCCACCTGACAGATGAAGGCTTTACACCTATATGCATCAGGGGCTGATTTTTTTTCTGCAGGCAGTCGAATAGGCAGATTATTTTTAATATGCTAATAGATAAATGCTAGCCACCTTTACCTAGTTATATATGAGAAAAAGCATTTGTTTAGGAACTTGAATACCAGCGTTCAGTGCCCTCCCTAGACTGAAAAGTATAAGTCCCATGTCTCCCTGAAGAATACTTGATTCCCAAATTAAAGAATAGGTAATGATGAGTGAAGGATAGACTAGATCACAGTCTTCATCTCCTTCCTGTCTTTCATCCTTGGTAGTTAATGCAAGACTTGTGGGACTAGGAAAGGGGAAGTCCAAAGGAAGACATACTCTGTAGCTTGTTGCTTAGCTTAGTCCCTTGAAAGGAGGCAATCCTGGATTCAAGATTCTTCCTTCAGGATTAGTTTTGCTTTTCATGAAGTGACTGTTTAATGTAAAATATATTGTAGAGGAAGCCTAACTCTCTGGGTTTTAGATTACATTCTGCCTCCATGTTTTAAGAGCAAGGAGATTCAGACGCTGCTGTGTAGGATCCTAAATCCATTACTGGACTTCACCCTTTGCTAAGTACTCTGTTCATAACTTAAAGGGAAAAACAGTGGCATATGCTTTAGTAAGTAAGCCTTTTTCATTAGATTGTCAATTCCTGTAGTGTTTTATGGAGAAGGTGGCAAATTCTCTTTAGGAATGTTGGTAAGTAACAAGGCTGGTGGAGAGAACAACATACAGAAATTACAGGGTATTGTAAAACCTTTCAAAATGAAGACATCTCAGAAATGAGTGTCTTCAATGGGCAAAAGAGATTTCAAATATTTTCATCACCATTCAAATTTATGCAAAACATATTTGTAAAGTAGACAGAACAACTCTGGAAAAAGGTCTTTTCTACTAAAACTACTGTATAATGCAAACCTTCCTCCTAATTATTGCTACAGTTATGTCATTGCTTGAACATCCATTTATTCCCCACTTCATGCTGCTCTTTATAAATCACTAAGGAGTTTCTTTAATGTATATACTGGCAGCATGTTAAAAAAATCTTACTGCTTCTCAAATATATTTCTTGTTTTAGAATGGCACATAATTATTAAGAAATACTGGAGAAAACCTATATTACATTTCAGACATTGATGAGGTTGGATTAGCATATTCTACCTGTAAGTTATGAAGTTGATTTATCCATCAGTAACTAATTTTTTTCTCTGACTAATGACTGTGGTATGTTTAGCTCTTTGGTGAATACCTGGATTTATACTGAATCAAGTGTTGAGTTCTACAAGAAAGAAAACCTCGTGCTAGTATTAACAATTTTGCACTAAAATATTAGCAACCTATTTGGCAAAAATTTTATATCCTAGAATAATTTTTAAAACGGCTCCGGGTTAATCAAGTTATCTATGCTGTGCAACTGCAATTAGATCAACTAGGTTTCCTGGCCATGGAGTTGCATCAATTTGTCTAGGCTTACCTGACCAGACCACACTCTGCGCTCAGAAGCTTCTCTGAAGATTACTTTTCATGCTAGGTACACTGTCTCACTCTACCCCAAAACCACAGAAATATGGGGAATTAGTTATGTAATAAGATTTGAGAATCTCAGATCCCAAACACAAATCACTTGAGACATGCCAAACAATCTATATTTTTTTAAAAGGGCAACCATCTTTTATTTTTTTGTCCTGAGGAAAACATGAGATCCCTCATAACATGGTAATATTAAGACATTGTACTGTGACTATATAGAGAGATTTTTACTTCACATTTCAATCAATTTCAAGGCTTGATGATCAATACAACCTTCTGCTACTTAAGCTGTGGTTTCAGTCAGGTTAACGTGGTATCTCTCCCAGCAAAAATGGTACTTCTGCCTTGACTCTTATGGGATGCAAAATGATTATGGAATTGACCCAGGCTAAAAAGTCAACATTTTTCCTCTCTGGGTTAATTTTGCCAGGATCAAGCCCTGATTCACTTTGCCACATGGCTGTAACTATTAGGACCAGTACAGAGAAGGGCCCAGCACAGAGGTGGGATGTCTTCATATGATGGTAGTGTCAGGTCAGGTCAGCTTCAACTGATGGACATCCAGATGGTATCCATGCTTATATCTAATCCTTTGAAATATTTTTATCTACTAACTGTAAGTGAAAATACAGGAATTGCCATCTAGGATGAGACTGATCATTATTCCTTCCTGACATGTCAGTTAGAATTTACAGGGCTGGGGAGGGACATATCTTGGTTCTCTGGCGTGGCTGCCCTGTCATGGTTACACAACTTCATTTCCTGCCCTCTGCCTTCAGACTGGGACTGAGTTTATCTCTGTATCTGAATCCAGTACTGGTCAGAAGACACTGCTTTTTTTAGAAGAAAGCTGCAATTGTTGTAGGAAAACAAAGAAACAATGAAGCTTACCCTTCTAGGAAAAAAAAAAAAATCCTTGCCTTTGCTAGTAAAAAGGCAGGTTATGCTTGAAAGTATTTGATACTTTTTCTTTCTATACTCTTAGGGAAGGATTTAGGTCCAGCAATAAAAATTTTAATCTCAGATTTGATCTTGCCCACTGTCTCCTTTCCTAAACAATCTTGGTGTTTTGAAAATAAAAAAACCAAGAATATGTTGGCCCAAATCCAAAATTTTCATGAATTAACCATTGAACAATTAAAAACAAACTTTTGCAAGAATTTTTTTTCCTACACATCATTATCCACTTTTCTATCACAATTAGCAATAGATATTGATCAGAGTACCATGCTGCAACAATTAATTCCATTGTTTAGTTGTATATTTATTAGTTTTAAATTTTTGCCTTCAAATTAGTTTTTGTTTATTGTTTTCATGTGGAAAAGGGAGAATAGAACATTTCTGTTCTGTGTTCCTGTAACAATATTTAGTAGCTTATTACAGTTCTTACAGTCTCAGTCTCTCAAAACCTCTTAACATTTTATGCAACAATAAAGAATCTGTAGCTTGAGTTTCAATTGAAAAACAACAATGAAAAACTATTTTATCTACATTTGTTTTACTATGTTGCCTTCTAATACCGTTTCTTTGTTCGTTACTCTTTAAGAATCCTTGAAAATACTGTTATGTGCACCTACAGTCACCTGTGCTTTATATATATATGTATATATATATATATATATATAAAATGCTGAATAGGAGAGGTCCAGGGGCTGATTTCTGTATCCATGTGCCTTGCAGGCTTGTCCCGTCTGTAGCAGATTCATCCTGTAGTGAAGTAAGTAGAGTGGTCCAAAATACAGTGAGAGAGGGAGCTAAAAATTAAATAGTGCAGATAATTATGGGTTTTATATGTAAGCTCATTTCCAGGACCTGTTATTTATCAATACAGTCATTGCCATATACTTATGTCACGGAAGGGTTGCCCTGTACATCTGGGAACCTACATGCTGTTTTGCAGACAGGCAGGAGAGACTGGTCATTTTGGCTCTAATTTAGAAAGATGAATACTAAATGTCAATCTGAGGTGGAAAGCACTAGAAAAAGAGACGGGAAGTTAAATCAAGATTTGTCTTTATGAAGTCATTTCCAGCAGAGATCTTTATAGCTAATCCACTATCGGCCACAATTAATCCCTAACCAGGAGGATAACTGGGAACTTAGAAGGCATACTGCTATACCGCAAGATGGATAATAATTACATTATTCATTAAATTATTAAAAATAATTGCATCATTAAATCAAACCAATAATTTATATGACTAAAAATGTAGATTGGCTCAAGGGAAGGGATGAGGCCCAGCTTTTTAAAGGAGTTTTGCCCAGGAGTTAAATAGCTATGTACTTGGGAACACTGTATCTGAATGCTAGAATAATATTCTATGCATATTGTGTGTGAACGTGTATGTGATAGGAATATGGGAGGAGTGTGAAAGATTTTTTTTTGCACTATGAAAGATTTTTAATAACTAGCTTCATTGTAAAACCTGCAGAGCTCATGGTAGAAAGACAAGTAACATGTGAAAGTTACCCTTAGGAAATTATTCATTAAAGGGCTTCTCTGTCCTGGGTGCCTATGATAATAAAAACACAACAATGACAATTAATTGTCAAAGCTACAGCTGAGATGTCACCAGTGGATATAGAAACAAACAAACAAAGGAAAAAGCAAGCTTGAAGTTAATCAAGAGAGAACAGAAAAATAAATGAACTGTGAGACATATTTAAGTACCATAAACATTTGCCATAGTGTTGATTTGCCAGGAAAACTTAATCATTACAGGGGCTACACCCCAGGCATACACTTGAGACTAAATAATGAGCACATTTAGTCAATGAAACAAGTGAAAGCAAGGTTTCCCCAAGAGAAGAGACAGGAAATCTATGCCTTCCCAGCAAAATGATAAATAACCTACCATTAATGTCCCAATGGAAAATGTTACAGAAAGGTCATAATGCAATAGCTTATTCCTGGCTTTCCAATAAATGGTAAAAGAAAAATAATATATATATAAAAAGAACTTTGACCAAAACAAGAAAAAAATAGAAAAACACAAAGAAAGCAGAAAAGCTGTGTATATAAGATTTTATAATAACTCCTTGCCATAAAAGTGTACCTCTTCAGTGAAATTGTTGGCACTGCCATTCTGCCCTCTGTGGACATCCAATTGCTTCTTATTTCAAAAAGAAATGGTTATTACTTGAATAAATCTAGGCTGAAAATTAGAAGGCTTTCCTGTACCTTAAAACAAGTGAGATTAGAGAATAGCCTTCCCAATGAAGTAATGAGAACAGCCAGCTTCATTGGTTTTTAGAGGCACCTTATCACTTTTCTGAACAGGATTGGTTACAGCGTTCCTCAACCCAGGAGACACTTTCCACTCTTTTTAAGAAGTTTTAGTTTCAGTGATGGGGCCATTTTCCTCCTTCTCTGTAGCCATTGCTCCTACTAACTAAAATGCCCTGTTAGTAACTTTAAAATTCAGCCCCCTGTACAAAGAGGGAAGACAAAGTAGCCAGAAAGTCTTTTGATTTTAGCTTTACAGAAATGTGGAGGGTACACATACTAGAGAGCTTCTATTTGCAGATTTGGAAAGAAGGAAGACATCATGACTAGGGGGGCAGCAGCCAGTACAAGGAGTTTAATTTTCAGAGAAGTATCATGGTAATTATAACAGCCACAGCATGGTTAAACTGACCTAATACACAATGCCCTTTCTAGCACCGCTAATTATATCACTTGCAACAGTGTTAAAAGAACGATGATAATTGGCACAGCATGGTGCATTCAAGAGGGTGTTTCCCTAACTTCACAGTGTACCAGCTGTAACCTGAGGAAAAGGGATGTTTTTGCAGTTTCAGTGAACTGCCCGGTGAACTCAGCATGTCTAATTTCTCTATAATTATCAACAAAAGTCTCTGCTGAAAGATTTTGTTCTTTTAATTTTGGTAGATGCAGGTACATGTGGCTTCTAAAAGGGAGAGTTTTTCATCCTGATATCCAATAACTTCATGCATTTAACAGCATACTTTCACAAGAGATGCCTGTGATTGCTTTGATGCATAAAGGAAAGTAGCCATTTAGCTAAGAACAAACAAGCAAAAAGAAGGGAACCTTTTCTTCACGTAAAAAGTTATCACTCCTATTTCATCAGTGGTACACACAGACAAGCTGATACCATTTTGTTTTCCAAAGTAACATCAACCATTTGTATTTGCCAGAGAGGTTCTGAAATATATGAAGGCTATCCAGTGATCATAGGCACACTGAAAATTTATTTTCTGTATTAAAGAACTTTATTCCCACTGAATATTAGAAGAACCATACTGAGAGCAACCAAAAGTCCATATAATCTTTAGGCAGTTAGTAGCAGGTGCTTATGAAAAGAGAGTAAGAACAAGCTAATTGCAGAGCAACGTTTCCCAAAATATTTGCTCTCAGCTTCCAGATATCAACTTACCTATCTGCGATGGAGGCTGCATTTGCCTGGATGTGTTTAATAGCTCTTGGCAGACATTTCCTCCATGAAGGACATTTTCTAGTTGTTTATGAAACCATTTATACTGGTGTTACGTAAAGCACTGGATGGCAGTGAACTCCCAAACTAATTTGCTGTGTGTGAAAAAATATTCTATATCAATTGTCTAGTTTTTGTATTGTGAGGAAGAGTGATCAATATTTTCTAATACCTTCACTGTGCCAGCCATGATTTTATAAACTTCTGCAGTATTACTCCTATCTGCTGGCTCTTCTTCAACTGATAAGTCCTTATCCAATTGACCTCTTCTCCTGCAGAAGCCACTCCATCTGATGCTTCTTTTCTTGTTATTTTATACCTTTTTGTATCTGATTGCATCAGGCTGTAATGGAGGATACTTCAAATTGTGGGACCATGTAAAAAAGAGGCAGAAGAGCAATCTTTATTATATGCCCAAAAGGCAAACTGCTTTGCCCCAAGTTTTGAAGTGGCAGCTTGTTCACATATCTGCATCTATCAACAGAAACCACACCTACTATATCATTGCATTATTTGTCTGTGGAGCCCACTGTCTTCATCATATCTAGCTGTATTAAAATAATAGCAGAATTTGCAGTCAGGAGGAAACTACAACATTCTGACTTTTTGTTTCAACTGAGTGGAAAGAAAAGTAGGAATACAAGTAAATGCTTTCTGATCAACAAAATTGCCCTCTACATGATTTCAGAAATCTCAAAAAATTTTATGGTCCTGCTTCACTTTTATAAGAATAAAGCACTTTTTTGATGCAAGGTAGTACCTCCTTTTGACTTTAACACTTCAGCCTTTATTTATATTCATATTAATTATACACAACAACATTAAGGTCAGACTGCAAAAGTCAGAGGAAAGTACCTTGGCCTTGTCAGTGTCGTGGTTTAACCCCAGCCAGCAACTAAACACCACGCAGCCACTCACTCACTCCCCCCCCCCCCAGTGGGATGGGGGAGAAAATCAGGAAAAGAAGCAAAACCCGTGGGGTGAGATAAGAACGGTTTAATAGAACAGAAAAAGAAGAAACTAATAATGATAATGATAACACTAATAAAATGACAACAGAAATAATGAAAGGATTGGAATGTACAAATGATGCGCAGTGCAATTGCTCACCACCCGCCGACCGACACCCAGCCAGTCCCCAAGCGGCGATTCCCCTGCGCCCACTTCCCCGTTCCTATACTGGATGGGATGTCCCATGGTATGGAATACCCCATTGGCCAGTTTGGGTCAGGTGCCCTGGCTGTGTCCTGTGCCAACTTCTTGTGCCCCTCCAGCTTTCTCACTGGCTGGGCATGAGAAGCTGAAAAATCCTTGACATTAGTCTAAACACTACTGAGCAACAACTGAAAACATCAGTGTTATCAACATTCTTCACATACTGAACTCAAAACACAGCACTGTACCAGCTACTAGGAAGACAGTTAACTCTATCCCAGCTGAAACCAGGACAGTCAGAATGAAATATTTCAATGTTATCTAAAAAAATAATTCAACAGTTTATTAAAATTTTCACTAAAATGAATATGTTTCCACAAAACTTTTGGACTTCCATGAATCAACATATTTTGAAAGAATACTGTTTTCATATCAAATGTTTGACCAGGACGAATTATTATTCTCTCCTACACAAATGTTGTCAAGAAAAAGTGTATTTCCTATTAAATAAAATACAGAGACGCAGAGAGGCAGAGAGATGGAAGTTCTTAAATGATCCTTTAGGAAACCTTAAGGACCTTATGCCCAAAATTTAGATGCTGAAACCCCCGTCCCAGGTTCTAGCTAAAGCTTAAAGTGCCTGAAAGCTCCGAGAAGTAAGCATAGGAAAACGTTGTTTATAAGTTTAGGATACTTTATTCTCAGTGTTTAACTTCACACCCCCCTCACCAGAGATGACTACTCTGCAATGACACTAGTAGAAGGGAAAGTGGATCCTTGCCTCGGCTACTTAAGTTCTCCATTATTTATTTCAGTTTAAACTGACGTAGGAAATGAACCTGCATGAACAGCAGTGTTCAACATTACATTGCCTTTGACACAAGGCTGGTGTAAGCCACTCCAGTTCTCCCTTGCTCCTTCTTGCCCTATTGCTGAAGCTTGCGGCTTGCCCCGAACTGTGCAGAACAGCAGTGCTTTGGAGCTGGACTGTAAAATAGGTGACCTAAACTATCTCTTGGTAATGAAAACTAGCAGGCTGGGACAGTGGGAGGACTGTCAAAATCTGACATTCGTATAACTTTATCCTATAACACCAGACTGAAAAACCTGGGGCTTTGGGGGCTATTTTTAACCATGGTCTGGTGTGTGCAAAGCTGCACAGACTGCTTTTACCAGCACACCTGGTGTGTGACAATTTAAGAAGGGGGAAAAAGCAGGAAAGGCCAGGAAGGGGAGGATGTCTAATTAGCAGTACTGCTGAAAAAAAGTGCGCGAAGCTACATCCTCAAGCCCTGCTACAGCTAACTGCCTGATACCGGACTGAAGCTTAACCAGGGAGTCCTCTGGGAGCAGCCAGAGCGGTCTGACTGAGGGCTGCCCTCGCTCCTGCCCACCACCAGCCAGCATTCCCAGCACCTCCATTTGACTAGGCTACAACCCTGTGCTGAAAAAACCCTAAGATGGCAGAAAAAAAGGGGAGGCAGATAGTTTTGCAGCAGTTAGCACACTGAAACAGCTCGGGCAAGCTCAGCGTAGAAAGGGGAGGCAGTGGGCTGGACCACAGCAGCCCCACAGCTCCCTCCTTGCCAGCCCCACAGTTGGTCTCATGGGTAGGCCACAAACTGCCTGGTCTGCAGCCAGTGGTATAGCTCATAGTTTGTGGTCAACATACTCTAGAAAGCATTTCTGAAAGTGCCATGACTTAATCTGTCTGGCTGCTTGAGCTCGTAGTATCTCATTGATCAAGTCAGAGCTTTGATGAAGGCTCAGCCCCAGGGTGGTAAGATGACCGCGCTGCCCTTTTTATGGCCAAGTGGGAGAGGGTTTCTAGCAGCCTGAATAGAACATGTTGAAACTTTTTGCCTGGTGTAGCATGATAATATGAAAAAGCTGAACAGCAAAACTTTAGATGATGCCGCTAACATTTTTTTGGTTTTCTTAATTAACGTTTCCTGCTGCACTACATAGCAAGAAACAACATATGTTCTGTGAGCTCCAACTGTTCTCCACCCACCTTCTTTCCCACAACAAAAACAAAGGGGAAAAATGTAGAGCTATTTCACTTATGAATAACACATTTTTTTGATATTGACCCAATCTTAGGCAGACAAGTTTCCAAAATGCAGTGTTGAAGTTTTTGTTGAACTCTGGAACTTTTAGTGAACAACTTCTTTCTTCCTTCTGAGGTTATCTGGTGCATACATCTTGTCCCCTTTTATTCATAAAAGAGCAGAACATTCCAAGTATAATTTGAACACCAAAACATTTTGTGTTTCTGAGGCAACTAAAGGGCTCGGAATGGTACCAAAAAGGTGAAGACACGTCAGAGACTAGTGGAGCTATTCCACTAATGCTTTACTGATCGCTTTGCCAAAGAGGGTTTCACTGAGCTGGATGGCTTTCATCTGGGGTGGCAGAAGACTGGCTCTTCTCTAATTTTTACTAGTGCAAAAAAAGAAAAGAGTTAGCTCTTTGGGACTTGAATGGACCTCACACATTATTTATAACCTGTCCGCATATGACTCTGTCTGCACAGTTGGATAAAATTCTCACATAGAGAGTAGACTTGCTTTCTCGTGCTCAGGCATGACTAGAACAGATTATTCAGAATCACTCCTGGTTTTAATCATGTCATGATTATTACTTTCAGTCAGTGGAAACTTCTAGGGCAAAAAGTCTAGCTAGAACAATTGCTCAAAATTTATTTATTGTGACCTGAGGGCTTCCTTATGGAAAAAAAAAGAAAAAAAGAGAATAATATAATATAAAAAGTTCACCAAGTTGAACATTAGGTAGCAAGTCGTGAAAATTAGAAAGAAACTCTTCCCTCTTTAGAGAGAATAATTTTCACGTGGTGGGAAATCTCTCTTATAGACATTCAGCCAGGCATTTGTGCAGAGAGAAAGTCAAGCTTTCCTCCTGGTTAGTGGGATCCTTGAGAGTCTCTGCACTGTATTGTGGTTCTCATTTCACACTGAGACAGTCACTGAAAACACATTTTTCCAAGGAAATTATAAACATAATGAATCTCTTTAGAAGAATAATATACCTCTTGATACTGCACATACTCTCTGTGATTCTTTCATGTTTGTTGCTTGCGCTTGCTTTCTAAGGCACATAAAAATGAATTGATACATTTGTCTATTATTCTAGTACCATCTAGCAGTTTTCCTCAACTACCTCAGTCCTACACGCATGTCATACATTACCTGTCTCTGTACATAACTGTATCATTCGCCACACCTTTTAGGTCCTTTTATCACATCTTAGAGTAATGTTCTGCATTATTTTTCTTCATATTTCTCTAGCTCTACTTTGACTGCTAAGGTACCTTTATGGTGTTGTTTTTTTGCATTGCTTTTGTAATTTTTTTCTCCACAGTTTTGAATGCACCTCTTTTTCATGTTATGAAATGTTCTGCTTATTAGAAAATATCTATGATGATTATGTTATCAGTAACGATAATCTCAACTTGGAAAAGGCTCTTATATAAAAGTTGGTAGGTGTATTAAAAAAATCTCTTGCCATTCAAATTGCAGGCCTGGAAAAAATAATTTCTAAATGTTTGTTATACTTTAAGCTTATTCAAAAATATTAACTGAGCTGCAAAATGTGCAAAACTGCCAAACTTACATGCTTTGTCTTCCAAATAGAACAAAGTTATGTGATGCCTACTTAGTAGACAGTACAGTTTAAAGGCCCAAAAGCTAAATATTTGTTCATCTTTCCTTGGATTTTATCAGTATGGCACAAGCTTATTTCAATTAGGGGAGTATATTTATGTGTGTAAGCATATGTAAGATATTGTACTGTTAGAAATATCTGGTGCAGGGTGTTTAGGCTTGTCTGTAATAGAGTGAATACATCTTGTCATTATAAAGTGTTCAATGGACATCTTTATGCATTATAATTACAGCTTTATTTTCCCATTGGACAATTCATACACAAATGATTCCTGGATATAAGTGGCTGCTATATTAAAGTGAAGTGCAGGCCTACTTCAAAAATAGCAAGAGTTATGGGAGCAGCTTATAAAGTTGCAGCTGTAATATTTGCTTTTGATTTCTTTGATCACTTTCTACCCAAGTATGTCTTTATTATACTTGTTTGCAGTAGCCTATTAATATTTAGAAACTGTGATGAGGTTTTCTGCTTATGTTAGTAATCCTTTATCTGGGAAATAGATGATAATAGCCAATCATAACAACAGATTTTTCTCTCCAGTATTATATCAAAGCCATTACTGTTTAATCACCTCTATTCTTGTTCTTCATTGACAGCTATTGTAAAACATCAGGCCAGTTAGAGTATAAAGCAAAGAGGTGGTACTCTACTGTATATGCTTTATATTCTTATTCTTAACATTTATTCCCTGCCTATTTTTGGACAAGAGTTAAATGAACAGTACTCACTGAAGATCACATTCAGAATCTGTTGATGTCAAGTAACAGGCTTCAGTGGGTTTTCGAAAAACGCCCTTGTATCAGAAGTCAGTTTTGTAACATTTACTCAGGTCAGTAATAATTACTGGGATATTTTTATGACATTTGCACATTTGAAAAGTTTTAGGATGTGGCCTCTTACATAAGAAAGGTTACCTCCTTTACACTGAAACTGCTGATTTCTAGAGGTTAGGGTAGCCCTCTATGTAGCCCTTACTCAGAGCTTATTCTCCATTTCTGTGTAGGATAGATGTAATTTTTGTACTTGGCAATACATAAACATCTTTTCTGTCTGGCAGATAATGTCCCATTGCCTCTCACAATTTGTAATTTCCTTCATTGTCTCCAATGACTTAAGGAACTAGACCTGTATGACTATCATTCAGTTAGATAAACACAGTTAATGTAAATCACTGAAAAACACCTCTGTGCTAGATGCAATATTTGCTTTCATCTTCCTTCATTAATTGATTTTTTTAATCTGTAGTTCAGAAGTCTGATACACTGGCACTAGCTCATGTTACATGTTGTTAAAAACATGTTCAGACAGATTACATTTTAAAACAGAGATCCTACAAAATTTTTATTCTGCCTAAAGTATTTCCAAATCCAGAACTACACGTTTTATTATTCGTCTTATTTACTGATGTGCTCCTTCCTGAAAAGTAAGGTTTATTGTGTATTCAGCTGCACAGAACCATCCAGCAATCTTTTATGGCCAATTCGTTCAATCCTATTGAAATTGTCACTGTTATTGTTGTTGTTGTTTTCTTCCTCTTCCTCCTCTTCTTCTTGCTCTGTGTCTGAATGGTATTATCAGATCCCTTCATATCTTCTGACAAAATACATGTATTCAATTTTCTTAGTCAATTTAAGGCAAAACTTGTGGTTTTCCCTTGGTACTAAATCTATGCTGCAAGCTTCCTCATTTCAGAGTTTGATTTTTAAAAATGGAGTCCACGTGGCTGAAAGTGGTACCCAGGCTCCCCATCTAATGTATGAAAAGGGTTAAGTATCTAAATGTTGGATACATTTGAAAAAAACCCAGTCTCACAACTTGCTGAATGAGCATCCCCCTATATTAGCCAGCTGAGAAATATGAAGACAGTAGGACATCTTAAATTACACAGCTCTCTATGGTTCTCAGTGCTACTGGGTATGGAGTCACTTCATTTGGGGTATGTGCCTTGAGTCTCTTCCCCAAAGGTAGATGTTTGTGCCCTCTGCTTTTCATCCTCAAATTAAGCTAGTCTTTTTTCTTCCTAAGCACATCTGGAAGAAGAGGAAACTAATGAGGTTAAGAGCAATTGTTCAGTGACAGAACAGATTCAGTTCCCTTTTGCCCTGATCTGTCTTTGGATCCTTTAGGCAAATGAAGTGAAAACAAGTTTCTTAAAAATTGGTTAAGAACTTGGACATAAATTTCTTTTCAAATGGGAGCTAGATTTTTGGGTGGTATTTAAATGCCCAGGATCCTTTCACAGGTCTACATCAAAGCTTTCACATCTCATAATTCAACATTAATCTTAATGACATTTCATTTCCTACCCCGTGCTTAATGTTAATACAAAACCACAACACATTACGTTCTCAATTCAGCAGAATGAATTACCTCTAATATATTTTTATGTCTCCTGCTGACCCATATGGTTAGTATCCAAAAACAATTATAAGCCTGATTAAGGCTTGATCTAACAAAAATAATTATCTTTAGCCTGCATCTTATTTAATACCTGCGCTACTTTTTCTTTAATTCCCTTTAGACTTAGACTTGTTCAATCTCATTTTTGACAGATGAAGATGACCGGCTTATCATGCAGCATACTTCTCTGCATTTTTCTGAATATTACTCTGGCTTATTTTAATATTAGAAATATTAAATCTCATAAGCATTCCCATAGACTTGCTTATTAATTCCAATAGAACAGGAAGAGACTTCTTAAAATTACTAGGAGTTAATCAGGATATTAAGTCATCCTAGTATAGTAGTCTTCTGAAGAGTTTCCACTGAATAAGAAAATCCAGCACATCTATTAATAAAAGATGCTGGAATGATGGTAAACAGCCCTGATGTCCCAAAGCCCCAGATGGAATAGGAACTTTTGTAAAAAAAAAGGAAAAAAAAGATGGGCAGACTAAGAGCTATTTTTGCAGGGAAAATAATATGCTGATTCCTTACTGCAGTGTAATGAAGTGCTCCCATAGATCTGTGATATCTTTTAAAAAAATTAATAATGCTATTTTAATCTTGGACCATAAAAATGTTATTGAAACTATGCACCACTTAGCCACTTGGGAACAAAATGAGGGCTCTTTCAAAGGTGTTGTAAATAAGATGCTCCTCAAAGAGCTATTGCAAAACAGCTAACTTTCTTGGCTTAGTATAGAAATATTTCTTCTGACTTTTTTTAGATGTCTCTTACACAGTTATCTTCAGTATCTTCACCATGTGCACTGTCTCTGTTTGTTACCATCTCCTTCCTTCGGCCTTGTTTTCTTTCTTTCTTCCTACCAAGCAATTCCAGCAAAAAGCATTTAGTTTACTTGGAATCTTTCTTTTTTTTTTTTTTTTTCTCTTCACATAACTACCATTTTCAAGAAATCTCTGAAGGAATCATGAGCCTTGTCTTCCATAGTACCCTCTACTGGGGATTTCCTTTTCTTCTCTTATTGCAGGATTCCCAAGAATCTATTTCTTAATTCTGCAACAAGCCACACTAGTAGTGAACATATGAGAAATGTGGTGTGGAAGACAGAAATTTCATTTTAGGTATTTGGGGTTTTATTTGTAATAAACGTAGAATGTTTCCTGTGTTCCTCTGATTTTTTCACAAAACCCCAAGTTTTCCTACCCTATATAGAATAGAATAGAATAGAATAGAATAGAATAGAATAGAATAGAATAGAATAGAATAGAATATTTCAGGTGGAAGGTGTCATGACCCACTCAGAAGAGAAGGGTGAGTGACTCAGATTCACAAATCAGCCGTTCCTCACAGGACATGCCTTCCAACCCTTTCACCAGCTTTGTTGCCCTCCTCTGGATGCATTCAAGGACCTTCGCATCCTTCTTAAATGGTGGGGCCCAGAACTGCACACAGTACTCAAGGTGAGGCTGCACCAATGATGAATACAGTGGGATAATCCCCTCTTTGGACTTGTTAAATTTCATGCCATTGATGATTGCCCAGTGCTCCAATTTATCTAGATCTCTCTGCAAGGCCTCTCGTCCCTCGAGAGAGTTGACAGCACCTCCCAGGTTGGTATCATCTGCAGACTTGCTAATGGTGCATTCAACTCCTGTATCCAGATCATTGATAAAAATACTGAACAGCGCAGGCCCTGGGATGGAGCCCTGAGGAACACCGCTGGTGACCGGTCACCAGCCAGATGCAGCCCCATTCCCTACATCCCTTTGAGCCCTTTCCTTCAGGCAGTTCTTCACCCAGCGCACCGTGAACCCGCTCGTCCCACAGTTGGACAACTTGTCCAGAGGGATGCTGCGAGGGACAGTATCAAAAGCCTTTCAACAAGCAAAGTGAATTGGGTTCTGTGTGAATAGAATAGGCAAACCAAACACTGTGAGAGCACACAGTGTTTGCTCACTTATCCACTGACACGAGGGAACAAAGATGTCAGCTGCAGGCAGCCAAGCATGCCATTTGATAGGACAGGACAAAGAACCTAAATCTGCTGTATGTTGGGCTGCTCCACAGTCACTTGCAGGCATACTACATCAACAAACCTGGCTATGGATGTTGGGTTAGAAAAATAATAAAAAAAAAACAGCAAAAAACCCCCATCCCTACACTGATGAAGGGTATGAGAAGGATTATTTATTTATTTATTTATTTATTTATAATATGGAACAATAAATAAATTCAATCTGGATGGAAATATATCTTCTGATGGAAAATAGTGTCATGAATTTTTTTTTCTATTTTTCTAACTTGTGTGTCATTAAATTCGATATATTTAATAACATCAACACATTACTCCAAATGCATTGCAAGCCAAGACTTTGCTCCTGCTTGCACTCCACATTCAGGCAAGGCATGAGGTCCTAACTAAAATATTAAGCTCATATATTGATAAGACTATAACATGAACACTTAATTCCTTGCTATTAGCCACTTTACAAATTTGTAAAAATTTGAAAACAATAATACAAGGGAACTTGAAAATCTCTGTGTTTCATGTATAAGATATGTTTTATTGCTTTTTATATCCTTGTTTCCTGAAAATACTAATTACAATTCAAGTCAAATCACTGGTGGCTTATCAGCTTTAATACTACTTTTTCCTTTATCATACCTTTAATCTTGATGTAAGGCCATTAATATTTAGTATAAATTATGGCAGGATTTTTAAAAAGCAAATTAATCTTTCAAAAATCCACTGACTTTAATAATCTAAGTGAAACCACTTCATTGCCCCCTCTCTATTCTCAATAATATAAACAAAAAGATATTATGTAGCAATCTTTGTTAAGAACTTTATCTTCTTGTATGTCTTTTGTTCCTTCAAAGCAAGGACATTAGAGAAATGAAGTCAAGACTGCTATTTCAAGGATAATTTTAGCTAGTTGCCTTCCTGTTGGGAAGGTGTCTTTAAAGGTCTACACCTAATGTAGTCATCCTTATCTTCTTTTATAGTCAATGAGGAGAAATAGATTCTCCTAAGTGACAATTCACCTCATCCTAAGGTAGACAGCTAAATTAAGTAAGATGACTCACATCCTTTTAGGGTCTATTTCTTTCCACTGACAGTAAAGAGCCTATGTTACCCATTTCAGAGGTAATGTAGGTACTATGTAATAGTGCAGACAACTTCTGGCTGATCTGCTACTTTCCATTTCTACTTGAGTTTGTACACTGGTGCAACCTCATAAATTGTTTGTTGTCTTGTCACTTGTGTTCACCTACACCTCCTAACTAACTTCCAACATTTCATTCTGTAGGGTTTTCTTTTCTTAAAGCTATGATTCCTGGAATTTCAGGAATTTTACCTCCAGTTAAAAGGATTCTTGTCACAAGTAAAATTGATGGGCTAAATTTTTGTACTCTACTTTGAATGAAGTGCTAACAAACCCCCTTTAATTAAATGGCCCCACCTTTCCATTCATTTAACTCTAGTTCTGCATTGTAACAGGGCTTTCATTAACACAGTAAGAGTGGTAGTTTCTGAGACTGATAGTTAAATTGAAACATTTACTTTATCTTTATGACATGGTAGGATGCTAACCTAAGTCATAGCAATTCTTTTATCTTTGAGAAGACCTTTCTAAAATGAGGCTTACAATGAACTCACTAAAAAACTTATATTTACTATGTGTCCAAAATAGCCTAAGATGTACTGAATACAATTCTGCTTCACTTATACTAAATAATAAGCATCATAAACAAATGTATGTTTGTCAATTTTTTGGATGGCTCCATAAGACTGACTTCAGAATTTATAAAAGGACTGGTTACAACATTGGCTTTGGCAACATATATTGGTGTGAAAAAAGGCATCTCTCTTCCCCCCCCCCCCCCCCCCCCCCAGTTCATTGTTGAAAACTGCCTAATTTTCAAGAAAGAAGGCAATTCAGCATTTTGCCCAGGAGTGAAAGCACACACAAACATTAGTTGTCAGTTTCTGAAATGTCATTCAAATATTTAAGAGTTTTGAGAATTCCAAGTCTATAACATATTCCACAGTCACCTAATTCTGGATCAGTCGTATTAATCTCAGCCATAACTGCATGTCACTGAAATGTTCATTTAAAATAGTGGTCTAGGCTTCCTTTGTAGTCAATAAGAGTCAGGCATCTCTAGAGAGCCATTAATCTTAGGGACCATTCTTAAAATATGATGCATTCCCTCTCTTGGACGTCTGTCCACTGCATGCAAAGGGAACTTACGCTAAACACCTAAATCTCTGTGAGATGGAAGGAGTGACTCAGTTGTGTACACATCAGTGGTATCTGAGACACCTTTGGTTATGCAGGATGTCTGTCTACAGCTGGAAGATTCAATACAGAACTTACTGACTCTGCAGGCTTTTAGAGTAGTAGTATTGGCCATACCAGATAACCTAGGAGCACCAAGCTGGTCTCAAAAGGCACTAGATGCTAATGTTTAGTTCATGTGACTAATTTCAAAGCTTTTATACATCTCAGGACATCTTTATCCAGAGAAATAGGTTTGGGAAGAAAAAACCTGTAGTTACCTCTGCACTGTTCCTTGCCCAAGTTGCTGAAAAGTGACATTGATTTCATAACCTGTTAGGGAACCAGCTTTTTGATTTTGCTTTCTAATGACTGGACTGCAGCCTTTTCAGAAACGTGTACATGTGTGTTTGGGATGACAGGTGGAGAGAAGAACTCCAAGTCTTCTAATGAGGCCGGGACAAGGAAGAACTTAACCACCAGTTCATTGTGTTACTCTCATTCTCTTTCTTTTCCAGTAAATAATCCGTTGTTAATCCTATAAACCTGTCCTTTAACCTTCCAAACATCCCCTTAGGAAAAAGGAATTCCTGTGCTCAAGAGAAACAAAAAGTGAGAAATCAGGAAGTATTTCTTGAAAAGTTTCATCTCTCATCAAATCTGTTTCTCAACAAAAGGATTTTGGAATCCCATTTTTGTCATGCATTTACATTTTGATTTGCTTTCATGGTGTCAGTTGCTGATATCATAAAAGGATTCATCTCATCAAGAAATCTAATATGTGAGTCTTTGGGCTAAATGCAGTAATTATTTAGGCTGCATCTAACAGAGAGAGTTAAGTCCCCACAGGTTGGTTCCATCTGGGTGTCCAAGACTGACAGAACCACTCACCCTCAGGAAGCAGCTGTCCTTCCATTGCTACATGAGGAACCTCAACAACGGACTATTACATACTAAAGTCAGGTGAGCTGAATCTTGTCTATAGGGACTTTATCACAGTTGTTAATTCTTCGTGTGTTGCTACTTGTAACTCCAAGATATCTGAGCTGTTATCAGTCTAATGGGTGAGGTGACAAAGGTAAAAAGGTAAATCAGTTTCTGAGTTTCTTCCTTTTTGCAGTCCTATGCCTCTCACAGTCTGATGCTCCTTGGGAGTTTCAAAGAAGCATTTATCAGTTTTAGCTCTTGCCCCTGACCTTCTGTGTGGTTTAAGTTTCTCAGATACCTTTTTTCATCTCCTCCTGATACCTTCCAAAAACAATCAGGTTGTTGAAATAAAATAAAATCTCTTCCACAACATTCCCCACTGCATATGAAAATGCACAGGAGTCCCAGTTATGCATGCAAATGCAGATCCAAAAGGAAAATGTCTTTTCTTTTTATTGAATGACTGCTTTGACCGTTTTGACTACTTTTAAACAGTACAGCTAGCCACCTGTGAACATTTGTTTGGGAACCTTTTTCAAACTCAGTGCACTCCTTACAAAGACAGAGTGGTCTTCCTTTTGGAAGGAAGGCAAAGGGCAGGAAATTAATGTATTCTTGAAGTTTTTGATTAGCTCAAGCTAATGCTGTTAGATGTACCATTACCACCTAATCAAATTATGCCTCCTTATATGACAATGCAGGACACATTAATTGAAAGATAGCATTACATGGGTGTAAAGAGGCATATTTTGCTAACTTGGTATTTCCACAGGCTTGAATATAGAACTTTAAAAAAGTGGAATTAGAAAATGGAAGCCTTCTTGCAATACATAGTTGCAAATAAGTACAAGTAAAATGTTAGCACACATTTATCATATGAATGTTGCTCATTGAAACTTTGAACATCAACAAGTGACAGAAAAGAAATTGAGGACTTGTTTTTAGCTCCTGAAGAGCAGAAATGACTAATGGATTTAATTTAAGTTTAGTGTATAATCTGAAAAAAGCCCCCCCCCTCCAAATCTATAAGAATTCGTGGTTTCATACTGACAAATGCATCTTAGAGGGTTATAATAGATGTTATCAGTAGAATCATAGCATCAATACCCAGATGGTGGATTTTGTATTCTGAATAAAACATTTTTATTTTTTTTAATTTTAGTGTCCTAGTGAGATTTGTAGCATATTGCATTTTTGCATTTTAAGCAACATAAGAGACTGTTCTCTGGCTTAATATATAATGAACTATGCCTAGTAATGTCTCACCTCCTACACTGATGGCCAAACATAGCTACTGTAAAAGATTTATCATCATCTTGATGGCTGTGATGTCCATTAATGGACTAATACTAGACACTGTATAGACACAAACCAAAGCCACAATCTCTGAATAAAAAAGCACATAATTTATCTCAAGGAACAGAATTACGATGCACATAGACAGACAAGAATGTCCAAGGTTCATATAAATCAACCAGGCAATATAGATCATGACAGAAACATCTGGTAGCTTTGTGGTTGTTTAAGCTGGGTTCTTCCAAAGCCTGGACAGACTAAGAGAAAGTATGAAGATGTTTGAAAATTCAGCAAATAGACTATCAAGTCTGCATTAGCGAAAGAGACAGGTAGAGTGAGAAAAATGTAAGACAGCCTTGAAAATGAAGACAAATCATTTGTGTGGGATACGAAGAGCAAGTGAGTCAAATAAACTGAAAGTGCTGAAACATTTAGCTTAGAAGATGGCAGAACTGGATTAGGAGAGTAAAAAATTCAGTATTGGGCAGGGGAGGTGGGGGATATCTGCCAGAGATATTCCTGAATGCAGGAAGAAATTCAAAGAAAGAAAATGCTGTAGAGGAGTCGTGACTGGCACATGGCCTGGTAGAATTTACAAGAGGAAGACTGATAGGCTGGAGTCAGTGTACCATGGATGCAAACTGAAACACAACCATGTATTTGCAATCTATGTCTGACTTTCATGCAGTCACTTCTTTCCATCATTTGGGCCAGGCAGCAAAAACAGTCTACTTGGAGACAATCTTGAGCTAGTAAGGAGAAAATAATGTTAGAGGCTGTACCAGAGTCAGGAGAATGGCAGGAGACACAGTATTGCAGGGAGAATCTGCCATCAGAGCTACAGTGAGCTACAGCATCAGAAGTTAGTATTTATAATAAAGAAAACCCCTCCAGAAAGTCACTTACTCAATAACCATGTGTTGCTAAGTGAAATTAAGAGACAAGACCAATGAGCTAATTATATGAATCTCCCCAAGGGAAATTTAAACCACTGCAAGAGAGGTTCGAGGCCATATGATCAGGAGAAGGCTCAATCTTACCTTTTTAAGTTGTTACCTAGCCTATTTACAAAATAGTATTATGGATACTGCCCCTTTATGACTTTTTAAAGAAGGTTAGTAATTTTTTAAAATTGAAGCATCTCTAATGGATTCACTGGAAATCTGGTTAAAGCAGTAGAAAGCAGGCTTATTGATGACAGGGTGTCCATGTAAAATTGCTTCTCAAACCCAAAATTAACTCTCCACAGAGAGTAAACAACTCTTCTTCTGGAATTGGAATGGAAAAACTATTTACAGAAAAGGAGAGATACAAAGAAATTGCCAGGTAAACTGCAACTCATTTGGCTAATTTTTACATTTATGGCTGAAAATCTAGTTATAACAATGAATGTGTGAAGGAATACCATGATGGAACCATTAAGAACAACAGCAGGTTCAGGTCAGAAAAAGCATACCAGCAGCCTATGAATTATGAGCTACGTACTGATAAAAAACATCAGATGAATAATACAGAATAGTTGAAATAATTGAAAGTTTAATCACTGGCAGGAAACTAAGAAGAGTGGCAAACACCAATATGAGCAATGATAAAATGAAGGAAAGAAAGTTACTGTTTGGAGTGTGAATTTAGTGCTCTGAAAAGATGTTTGGTAGGCTTAGATATTTATTTACAGAGCAGGGAGGGCACAGTCAGCATCAGCACTGAATTCCTCACACAGTCCTGCCAAAGCATCTCTGACTTTTTTCATAGAAAGTTCATAACACATTTCCCAAAGTTCTTTCAGTACCAAAGTTGGGATGTGGATATCTAAAGCTGATGACTATATTTGGCCATATGGCTTTATAATCCGTGAAGAGAAACATGAATTTTTACAGCACATTTAGTCCCAAAGGAGACATGAGATGAATTTTTCTCTGGAGGAACTAACTCTCTTTTGTCAGTGAGTTGTCAATGAGAGAGCCAAAAGTCCGTAGCCAGGTGTAGGCAACTACACAGGCAACGCATACAGCTGGGTGAACCCCTGGGTAATTACTCTGACTGTGGGTGTCCCAGTGTCGTGTGAGATACAACTTGGCTAAGATGAACCGCCTGAGGGACGACCTTAAGCTGAGATCTTCAGAGGATTATTTAGATCCATGTTGGATGCTTAAATATCTTTAAAGGTATTGATCTCCATGCTTCATGGAGGAATTAATTATTCTGAACAGCAGGTCACAAACAATTAATTGCCTTTACCACTCACACCTAAAATAAGTGTATTTGCACTGTATGGTGCAGGAAAGCATTTGGGTTTTTGTTTAAATAGTATTTGGTTACTTCTACATGTTTATATGGCAGAAAAGAAGGTAGAAATATCCTTTGCATTGGAGCAGAAGCTGGAGTTGTAGTAAGCTTTGGGTCTTGGTCTGATTTGAGAAAGTTCCAGTGTGCTTGAGAAATGGAGTTATTTCTTATGGCTTTCTCTTTGGAGCATTAGGTGATATGTTGCAGTTACAGAGCCAGGCCGCTGAACAAAGAGGTGAGTGAGATTTTTGGACTCAGGTTATATATTTTACAGAAGCCAGGGGAGCAAGTAGAACGACAGCTCTAACATTTCTGTTGTTTCTCACCTTACAGAGAACACACTTTTTATAGTTCTGTCCTAGTTCCCCATTTTGTAGTGGGTGATGCTTCACAGACGCAGACGAGCTAGAAAGGAGCTAACAAGAATGTTTGAAAATAGCAGAGTATAGCTGCTAAGCTGTATTCAGTGAAGTTAGAAGAGATAGATGTAGAACACTGTTCTTAGTTAAATGAATTGCAGTTCTAGAAGACTGTGTCCTCCTGAGATATGCATTGGTTTTAGTGGGAATAGATTGGCTTACTGATTTTAAAATTGCAGGAATATATTCATTTATGGATGATAGTATCACATTCCTAGTGACTAAACTCGGGCAAATAAAAAAGACAATATGTCAGTGTAGTCTTGTAATAGATTAGAATATTGTACTGTATAATTAGCATTTTAATAACTGGCTAAAACAACATTCACTATTTTAATAGATATAAACCCATAGAAGTAAGTGGGTGGAATCCAGTCTACCTAATTTAAGCACACAATTCTCAGCAGTCTTTTAGGGGCCTCTTAGGTCATTCCCAACTAAAAAAAAAATTTCAGCTATCAAGAGGAATGTGTATGTCTGGTGCAGATATAAATTTAGGTAAACACATTTTCCTCTGGAGACCTTCAAGAAATCTGAAGATTGTGAAGACTATAGAAGCAGGGAATCCTCTATAAAGGCTCTGAACATTAAAAATATTTTGGGTAGTGAAGATGAAGAGACCGATCCTACACAGTATATTTACTCCCTTCCCAAAGGAGAGCAAGAAGGATAAGTGCTGGCTACCCCGAAAGTTTTTGATTCCCTGTTGGAGTTCGAGGAAAAAATATCAACAAAAAAGTGGTTCAATTTCCTCCTTGAGATGTTTCCACAGTGGTGGTCAGAAAGGTTGTTCATTACTCAGGGCAGCATCCTTGTAATCACTACCTAGTCCATAGTAATTACATTTATAGAAACCCAGTACAGAAAAATGTGAAATACTTCTCTGGAAGAAGTATAAACTGGTGAGGTCCTGTGAAAGCCTCATATACAATAATTACTGTGGCAATGCTGCTATCAGTAAAAATTACATATGGAATTTAATAATATTTGGAAATGAGAGAAATAGGTAGCAAAGCATTTAAAAAAATCAATATTTTTATTCATTTTATTTTTTTTCACTGTGGAGACCCATTATATACCTATCATAAAGGAAAGATTTAAGAAATTCTGAAATTAAGAGATTCTGAAATGCTAAAATCTGTCTCTTCTGGAAAAATTGATTATCAGCATAATGAAGGCATTTGATATAATGAAGGGTTTTGAGTCATTGGTTATTTTCAGATCTGGTTTTGAAGCATAATTATAAAGACAGATCAAAATACAACAAATATAATTTTCTTGGACAGCACTTACTATTTTAGTGAGTATTTATTTTTATTTTTTCTCCATTGAAATGGAAACCCAGTTTCAGCTGTAAATCAGAGTTAACCTAAACATTATAGTACAACTTCATAAATTCACTAGAGCTCATTTTTTAAACAAATCTTGAGGTTACATTATGAAAATGAATACAATAATAGAATAGTGTAGCACAATATATTTTTGTATGGTTTATGTTACATTTTTAAAGCAGTAGGTGGAAAAATGAAATAGGAATTCCAAAGAATTTGAGTGAGAAGAGAGAAAAGGTTCATGTCTCCTATGGGCTGTGTGTAAGAGGAGCTATGGAAATTTCATAGAATCATAGAATGGTTTGGATTGGAAGGAACCTTAAAGATCATCTCGTTCCACCCCCCTGCCACAGGCAGGGACACCTTCCACTAGACCAGGTTGCTCAAAGCCCCGTCCAACCTGGCCTTGAACACTGCCAGGGATGGGGCATGCCACAATCTCTCTGGGCAACCTGTGCCAGTGTCTCACCGCCCTTACAGGGAAGAACTTTTTCCTCACATCTAATCTAAATCTACCCTCTTTCAGTTTAAAGCCATCACCCCTTGTCCTATCACTACAGGCCCTACAATTTAATGCCTTAGAGACACAGTCACAGAAAAACTGCAGCAGGGTGGATTCTGTTTGTGCTCACTTTTCAGATAGCTCCTCATGGGCTTGCTGCAATCAGACACTTTAGCTCTTTCTACCCTCTGCATCAAAGTCATCATTGCATAGCCATTCTGCTTCTTTACAGAATTTGGCACTTCTAGTACAGTTATAACAATCCAGTTCTGAGTAGTAGATTCTTTATATATCTGCCCCTTCTTTTGTACTATGCTTTCTCCGGTTTCAGTGAAAACATTGGTTGTCTTGAAAGTGTTCAGCATATTTTCAGCAGGGTTCTTTACCCAGACCCATTTTTCTTTGCCTGCAAAGCTGATCTTTATAAAGCACTTTGTATGCATATTGCAATGCACTGAGTTCACAGGCAGCTTATATTGCTATCTGACTTACAGACTCTACGCACCAAGATCAGTCCTTTGAGTTCATTACATTGAAATCAAATGCTTCATTGGGATATGACAAATAACAGCTTCAAGATACACATAAAGGACTTAAATTTCTTCTAGTTTCTCTGATCAGTGATCAGAAGTGAAGGTAAAGTACAAAGAAAATGCAATAGTTTCTGCTGGAGGAGGTATCACTTGCATCCATGAGTACAATTCTCCTTTCAGATAATAACGGTAATAGAGAATGTGAAAATGATTGTTAGCGACAGGGCTCTGTGTCCAATTGTCTGAATTCTGCAGTCATGTCAAGGGCACATCAACCGTAACTGAACACAGGACTTTTGTTCTCATGGCCAGGCATGATTATTGGACCAGAGAGTGAGATTAAGATTATAAAATACTGAGGTCCTGAGGAAATAGGAGATATACCATAATGGACCTCTATGTGTGTGTGTGTGTGAGAGACAGAGAGAGAGAATGTGTGTGTATGTATGTAACTCAGTTGAGATTTTTTCTGCGTGATGTCTATGGGCTTTGCAGTTCTTCCATCATGTTTGGATATTCTTTTTCTGAAGGATTTCCTCTTACTTCTTGCAGGAGGCGTGCTTGCTTCTGTCTCCTTCTGGAATTTATTTCAGATACCGCATCTGAAAGCAGGATCAGCTGTCAGTATCTCCCAATAAACAAAATATGCATCAGGGTAGACTCCTCTACTGCAGCTCCTCATAGTGGCTGATAGTGGCTCTACTGCATCAGAAATTGCCCTGGGAATAATTTCCTTTCATTTGGGCAATGGATTTTTCCTGCATATCATCTGTACATGTCAACTAGCCTGCAACCTCTTCAGAATGCTCTCTCTCTTTCTCTGTCACATACACACACACATCTGACCCATGGGGCATCAGACAAGTATTTGTACTTGGATGCCTTCCAATTTTTTAGCCACATGAAATAGCAGTAATTTCCCAAAGCTCTAGATTCCCAGTCCATGGGAATTAACAGCTGATATCCTTAAGAGGCTCTAAATTTCTGATTCCATGTTTGTTTTTTCCTATGGCAAACATATTTTCATATGAGACAGTTGTCTTCTATAGTATATATCTCTGTATATATGGAAGATATTGCATTCCCATCTGTGCAGAATCTCATATTCTTTGAATTCTCCACCCCCTATCTCTTTCCCTGCCCTCCCTCAGCATCTCCTCTGCTCTACTCCACCCCAGACAGGGACAAATAAATGGCATAAACCAGTAGAATTTCATAGAATCATAGAATCATAGAATCATAGAATCATAGAATCATTTCGGTTGGAAAAGACCTTCAAGATCATCAAGTCCAACCATTAACCATGCCCCCTAAACCATGCCCTGGAGTACCCCGTCCACTCGCTTTTTGAATACCTCCAGGGATGGTGAATCAACCACTTCCCTGGGCAGCCCATTCCAATGTTTGACAACCCTCTCAGTAAAAAAATTTTTCCTAATATCTAACCTAAATCTCCCTTGCCTCAACTTGAGGCCATTTCCTCTTGTCCTATCTCCAGCCACCTGACAGAAGAGACCAACACCCACCTCACTACAACCCCCTTTCAGATAGTTGTAGAGAGCGATAAGGTCTCCCCTCAGCCTCCTCTTTTCTAGACTGAACAACCCCAGTTCCCTCAGCCGCTCCTCATAAGACTTGTGCTCCAGACCCCTCACCAACCCGGTTGCCCTTCTCTGGACACGCTCAAGCAGCTCAATGTCTTTCCTGTAGTGAGGGGCCCAACACTGAACACAGGACTCGAGGTGCGGCCTCACCAGTGCCCAGTACAGGGGGACGATCACCTCCCTGCTCCTGCTGGCCACACTGTTCCTGATACAGGCCAGGATGCCGTTGGCCTTCTTGGCCACCTGGGCACACTGCTGGCTCATATTCAGCCGGCTGTCGACCAGCACGCCCAGGTCTTTCTCTGCCGGGCAGCTTTCCAGCCACTCTTCCCCAAGCCTGTAGCGCTGCGTGGGGTTGCCGTGACCGAAGTGCAGGACCCGGCACTTGGCCATGTTAAACTTTATACAATTGGCCTCAGCCCATCGATCCAGCCTGTCCAGATCTCTTTGTAGAGCCTCCCTACCCTCAAGCAGATCGACCCTGCCTCCCAACTTGGTGTCGTCTGCAAACTTGCTGAGGGTGCGCTCAATCCCCTCATCCAAATCATCAATAAAGATATCAAACAGAACAGGGCCCAGCACCGAGCCCTGGGGAACACCACTTGTGACCCGCTGCCAACTGTCATACTAAGATAAAGCCAAGTAACTTCTGTTGGTAAAGATGTTGTCCTTTATCTCTTGCTACTTACTAGAACTCCTTGTTTTAGTGATCCCTGTGTCATTTTTATTGTAGTATCATCTTAACTGATCTACAGACACAAGGATTGTCTTTAAAAGACATAGCAATAGTCTAATTTTTATTAGTCTTTTATTAGCCTTCTTGCCCATTTGAAGCTGGGATTCAAAGTTTTAAACAGTCTTGTGTGCTTTTAGTTTATACTTAAACAGAAGTCATGCGGTGATGATTATTCCTGATTTGCTTTGTAATAATCTCATGATTACTTCACCTGAAATAAATAAATACTTTATAGATCAAATTACCTCTTACCAGGCGAGTCTTTGACTCTGCCTTAATGAGTCATGTTTTCTCAACAGTCATTCTTCTAAATCCATGACTCTCATATTCCTGATTCATCAGTGGCCAAGCTTCAATAGGACATATGACACATGCTTCCATTTTGTCTATCCAGTAATTGGATTGATAGGCAGCTTTCAGGGGTTTTGAAGCTATAGGTACAAATTCCTTCTGGAGGAAGACAACTGAAGTCCACAACTCCTTCCATGAAAGAAGCGGTCTCACTATTTGTGATTATGGTAGTAATATTCTGCAAATTAATTGGGCATTGCTTCTCTGCAGTGGATTGGATATCAGGCGCTATGCAGTGTCCTGACCTGGCTTTCAGCTGCTACTCCAAAATGGTGTACATAAATTCTGTATTATACCTTTCATCGCTGTATGAATGTCTCAGATGATACCCTAAGGCTTTTCAGATAGACCCAGATGGAGGCTGGGGTATTTGGCTTAGCAAGGGAAGGGATTTGGCTAGTCATGGACAGCAGTAAAACACTTGGAGACAAGGAGCTTTAGCATGTCTCGTGCACTTCAGACAACGTGACTCATTTTTCCTGGCATTAGACTCTTAAATTCTGTATAAATATCCTTTTTGACACTTTGTGTTTATTATGTGTCTGCCTTAACTTTCAGCTAGATGCCCTTGGTGAGAGAGAGAAGCATCTCTGAAAAACAAAACCATAGATTTGAAAATATTGGCCCCTAAATTGGCTGTTTCTTCATGTTTTAGAATGTATTCTTTTAGCGTTCAGATCCAGATAACACTCTTTTTCTCTCCCCCTCTCATGTACGTGTCAAAGAAAAAACCCTCTCACTTTCTATTAATAAAGTTAAATTGTGACTATTTCATCATCAGATTTTTGCTTTAAACCATGGATCTTCTGTAACAGATATGAAACTATTGGGACATGGATAATTAGGGTGCTGTATTAATCACTGTTGGCAAACTGGAGGGATGATTAAGGCAAAAAATGGCTAATTTCACAGTTTATCTGTGACATAAAATTCTCAAAAAGGGTCATTTATATTGCTGAAAAGATTCCTAGCTATTTTAATATTTTTTTCAGTGGAACAAAGTAATAAGAAAGATTAATACTGGCCCTCAAATGGCCTGTAATTTATTCTTTTAATCAAAAAGAAAATACAGAATATTACACAACTCAATTCTTGAAAACACTACCATTTTACTGGATGAGAAGCAGACCTATACAGAATTCTTGTTGTCTGCTACTACTCTTGCATCTGAAAAACAAATGCTTAATGTTTAATAGACCCAATGCAGAAAATGAAGACTGTATCTTGGCTTTTCCTTTGTTCTTATCCCCGCAGTAGAAACAATGTCTAAATAACCTGTTTCTGCTAAACAGTGCTGGACTCCTGTGGTGGAACTTGTGGAATCCTGTGGGTCTTCCTGTGTTTTTACCACATATTTTATACATACTTTATGAAGCCAGCTGCTGAATGCAATCTTAGCTTTACTTGACATAAGGAGTTCTTCTGCCCCCTGCCATTGCTGCCCAGAAGAACCATTTATTTTTGTGAACATTTATTGCAATTTTCTTCTTTATTATAGCACCCTTCAAGAAGAGAAACATTACAACTCAGTTTAGGAGAAGACGTTCAGTAATAGCCATATAAAGGGGCTGAAGTGCTCAACATCTTTCTGCAACTAAATGCAGTCCTAGAGTCAGAGTGGTTCTAGTCTGCAGGGTCATTCATGCCAAGACCAGAGGAAAAAATACAGCTCTCAAGTCATGAAACTAGCTGCCCATGCCTAGGAGAGCCCTCAGCAGTCTGGGTGCTATTCATTGTCACAGCCACCCACTAACAGCAAGAGGATTGAATGAGGCAAGAGAGGAAAATGGGAAAGGTGTTTTTGTTCTAATTCCTCTCTCTCTCACCTAATTCTCAAACATTTTAGGGTTAAAATCATGCTTATGCTTAAACAAGAAATTAAGAGTGATGGGAGTGTGGAAAGGGGAAAAAAGGAAAAGGTACACATGGGGGAAACATCATCAGGAGATGCCAGGATGAGGTATTGCAGTTTCAAGAAAACAACTCTGTTGTCCAAATGTAAGTAAGTGTATAGCCGTACTAGAACAGATTAGTCAAAACTGTCTTAAATGTACTGTTGTGGTTTAATCCCAGCCGGCAGCTCAGCCCCACACAGCCGCTCGCTCACTCCCCACACAGTGGGATGGGGGATAGAATCAGAAGAGTAAAAGTGAGAAAACTCGTGGGCAGAGCTAAAGACAGTTTAATAGGTAAAGCAAAAGCCATGCACGCAAGCAAAGCAAACCAAGGAATTCATTCCCCACTTCCCACGGGCAGGCGGGTGTTCAGCCATCTCCAGGACAGCAGGGCTCCATCACACGTAACGGTGACTTGGGAAGACAAACGCCATCACTCCCAACGTCCCCCCCTTCCTTCTTCTTCCCCCAGCTTTATGTGCTGGGCATGACGTCCTATGGGCTGGAATGTCCCTTGGGTCAGTTGGGGTCAGCTGTCCCGGCTCTGTCCCCTCCCGACTCCTTGTGCCCCCCCAGCCTGCTCGCTGGTGGGGTGGGGGGAGAAGCAGAAAAGACCTTGACTCTGTGCGAGCACTGCTCAGCAGTAACTAAAACATCACTGTTTTCAGCAAAAATCCAAAATGCAGTCCCATACCAGCTACTAGGAAGAAAATTAACTCTATCCCAGCCAAAACCAGCACATGTAGCCATTCAAATCTCTATTAAACACCTATGTGCAACCTTCCGTCATGTTACAGGACTAAGGGTACCCCACTGTTGGACAAGGTGGGTCTCAGTTCTAACTCATTCCCCAAAGTTGACAGCTATAGTTGTCAGAGTTAACCTCTATTTTAGCTTCATTGTCTGTTAAAAGGTAGGGAAGGGAGAAAGTCTAAATGAGTCTGGATGAAAGTCTAGATGAGTCTAGAGAAAAAATTTGTTACAGCACAAACCCTTTTATTTGTAATGAAATACTTACCAGCACTTGTTTAATTTTCTCACAGTTGCGTATAGCAGCTATGTTTCAAATTGCATGAAGATGTATTTATAGTTTTGTTTTGTTGTTTATTGATAGAACAAAATAAGTACAAACAATTACTGGGGTTTTATGGAGCACCCATAGAACAGTGCAATTTGTAAAATTGTGCATTAACAGTCTTATCATTTCACCCTCACATATCTCTTCTTCCTTAACATTTAAAATCAAAGTTTTATTGTGTTAATAAATATAAGCAGGAATACAAGTTATATACCAACACTTTAGATGCAGAGCAAGAGAGACGGAAGATGCCATTATTGATACATTTTGTCCCTGCCTATTTACAGGCTCTTTCAGTACCTTGTAGAGGCAGCTGTCTAAACAGTGGTCTTCTTGAATGGACCTACAAAGCATGACCTTCATCTCATGTAACTTAACCACCCCAAAATTAAATCCTCTTCTAGAGTCAGTGGAAAAAGATAAATAGGAGGAAGGTGCTTATCTCTGTCCATTGACCACCTAGGGAGACCAATGACTGGCTCACTCTGACTTTCAGGCAGCACTGGGTGAATTAAACCCGAGGCACATGAAATCCAGATGGAAATTCTGATGAGCTTCTACTAGCTTTGAGGCCATATGTTTTGTCAAAGTACTTCTAACTCACTTACCACAGCGACAAATGATAGCAGTAAACTAAGTGCTAGCGTTTTTACCAAGTTTATATCAGATAAGAAGTTTGTGGGATATATGGGACAGATATATAGGGCACAGGTGTTTCTGAGCTCCAAATTCCTCTGCAACAAACAGCAACAGCAAAAGGACAGGAACCAAAAGAGTACCAAGGACAACAAAATCAACAACAATGAAAGGAGTCAGAGCCTGAATGAACATACAAAAACTGATACATGGTCAGCTATGTAGGTAGCAATGGTAATAGCAACAGCAGGAACAAAATCTTTCCCTGCTGCTATTCTGGAGTATTTAGCAAATATTATCCACTCTTATGTCACAGACAATATCCACAAAAAAGATGATTCATTAACAATTGCATATGCTTTTCCCTGGCTGTTTGCAGTTTCGGAACAGAGGTTGCACAGTTGTTGCTTCCTGGTTTCAAAGAGTTAGATGGCACTTAAAAATTTGCAAACACTTGGCCTCTGAAGGCTGAGAATGATATAAAATTTTAAGGACTGATTTCTTTCTTCTTCTAATTTTTTAAAATCCCATCCACTTTCTCTTCCTCCCCCCTCCCCCCCCAAAAAAGAAGGAAAAATAAACAATGTCTCCTACTTTTTATGCAAACATTTGGTGGTGATTTATGGCATAGCAGCTGCTCTCAAGCCCAAGCTGGTAGATAGGACACAATATGACATAAATCCTAAATGGCAAACATATAACTGCTGCATTCAGCTGATACTGTACTGTCGATTTCACAGGGATGCTATAAAAGAAGCCTAACCCCTATTGGCAGACGTGAAGTTTTATATTACTCCTTTTTTTTTTGGACTTTCAGTCCTGATTTGGGAATCTGTTGAAATTTTTATTATTGTTCACTTTGTTTTGCTTTTCCTCCTGTTTGGCTCCTCATTCCCAGGGACTTTTCCTTCTGTCACTGTAACTTTGTCAGTTTGTTCTCAAAGCTGCCAGTCCAACAGACATCCCTTCACACCTTCTCCTCTGCTGTTAAACCAAACTGCCCAGAACAGTTCAGTCTTTGTGGTAAAGGAGTAATGAAATTTCTATTGCACTGTCCCATTGTATAAGGTGTTGCAGAAATAACAAGACATCAATGGGTGGGGTGAAGATATACATTGAACTCAGGAAAAAAATTGAGGTCTGTGATGGCACAAAGAAAAATTGAATAAAGCAAGTGATGCCAACACACAGTCAACAGAAAAATGAGAAACTAATTCATCATGATGTTTAAGTGAGAGTCATGACTTTTTCTAGATTGAGAGTTCAAAGATACTGAGAAACAGGTCAGAAACTCAGGTCATCCCCAAGACCTGCCCCTTCCTCCAGTTCTGTACTAAGGAGAAACCTTCTTTCTAAAGCCAACACTGAGTATTAGTAATCTCTATTTTATAGCTTCATAGCTGACAATGCTTCTAATAAGGAGAACCAACTGCTGCTGAACATTATTTTTGTTATTCGTTAGCCAGGAAAAATCTATTCTAAATCAATTCCCTTGTGTTAAAATTTTTCTGTAAGTATATCTGAAAGCTACTGGGGAGGCTCTGAATTTTAGCACACTAGATAAAACATAGTAAAAAGGCTAAAATCAATAAACAGGATGAGATGGTCATTGTTATTCCAAACTTGTTTCTTCAAATTGACAGTTGTTAAGCCTTTTTAAACTAAATTGAGACCCAGTGTGGATGACATACCATTGACTAAGGCTTACCACATGACAGGGATTTTCTTTTTAGGCTCCTGTGAATTTTGCTGTGATTTGTGAGCAAAACTTAGGTACAACTGTAGTATTGCATCAAAAACGATACTCTCTAATGTCAGTGAAAGGAAAAAAGGTGGTCAGTTTGTTCTTTGGGTGACTGGAGGAGCTTTTAAAATATGACTTAAATCTTTTCAATGAAATATTGGAGAAAAAATATTTTTCATAAGTTGAAAGGTTGGCGGGCATTGATCGATGCTAATATCCCTGTTCATGCTACCTAGGCTATAAAAAAAAAGTCCCTAGTATTGTTTGTAAATCTATAGTACCAATAAGATTCTTCAGGCTATGTAACATTTCCACCTTTTCAGCATTTCTGCATTATTAATCCACCCTAAAGAATTTGTCAGCTTATAAAAAAGACCTAAATTATGCCACAGTTGAAAATAATTCTCTTAGCCAAAAATGTCTGCTGGCAGGAAGGGGAATGGTAAACCCTCCGGGGTCACCTTACGTTTCTGTGTGCGTGTGTCTGTGTAGCCCCAGGAGAGGCAGAGGTGGAAGGACTGGCCGAGGGATGCTGAGGGATGCAGGTTTACGCAAGTCCGTTTGTCCCAGGGCTCCGGGTAATGCACTGCTACTCTCTCCGGTCTGCAGGTGGGATATTACAGCTCGGGGGGAGCTCTGTATCCTGCAGCTTAGGCAGCGGGTTGGAAGGATAGAATGAAGCACCTGGAGGCCTCCGGGATTCTCTTGCATACAGCTTGATTCCTGACTTCATGCGAGTGAAATGAATTTCACCTGTGGATTGTACTACATCTAATCTTAATGGATGTTTTAGACTGATGGTCTACCTTTTTAATCCCTCAGTAATATTGTTACCTAAAGAATCGCTCAAAAGCCTATCTTATGTATTGCAAAAGAGTGAATTTCTTGATCTTTTTTGATTTTTCTTTGAAGATAGCAGTAAAAGCGAATGACAACAAGCTCAGAATTGCAAGAGATTTTACATTTCCCATTAACTAACTTCACATGGAGCTCAGAAACATGCAGTACTTCATCATCACCCATGATTTGTGAAACACTGTGAGTATGCTCACAGCAAGTGAGCGAGTGAGTTTTGTTTGTGGCATTAAGGCAGCCATAGAAAAGCACTCTGCATCCGTCTTGTTGCCGTGGTTTAACCCCAGCCAGCAACTAAGCCCCATGCAGCCGCTCCCTCACTCCCTCCCCACCCAGTGGGATGGGGGAGAGAATCAGCAAAAAGTAAAACTCGTGGGTTGAGATAAGAACAGTTTAATAGAACAGAAAGGAAGAAACTAATAATAGTAATAATAATAATAATAATAATAATAATAAAATGTCAATAATAATAAAAGAATTGGAATATACAAAACAAGTGATGTACAATGCAATTGCTCACCACTCGCCAACCGATGCCCAGTTAGTTCCCAAGCAGCGATCCCCCCAGGCCCACTCCCCCCAGTTTATATACTGGGCATGACGTCACATGGTATGGAATGCCTGTTGGCCAGCTGGGGTCAGCTGTCCTGGCTGTGTCCCCTCCCAACTCCTTGTGCCCCTCCAGCCATCTTGCTGGCTGGGTGTGAGAAGCTGAAAAACCCTTGACTTGGTATAAACCCTACTGAGCAATAACTGAAAACATCAGTGTGTTATCAACATTCTTCTACTGAACCCAAAACACAGCACTATATAAGCTACTAGGAAGAAAATTAACTCTATCCCAGCCAAAACCAGGACACTAGTACATAAAGACTAAGACCATAATGTCAATGAACCAAGAGCTTCTTAACCACCTGTGTGGTCAGCCAAAAGGCTGCACTTAGGACCTGCTATGTATCGGGCTACAAACTCTTGGTGTTCTGAGTCCCTTGGGCACTAGTGGCTGGGGCAGGCAGAGCTGCGGCTGAGTGTCCTGTTTGACAGCTGGCTTTCCCACAGAGCTGGTGGTGTTAAGGTAAATTCCCTAAAGATAACAACAATTAAAGATGAGCTAATCTAAATGCAACTAGTCAGTCAGGTTTAGGTAATAGTCACTGCCAGGATAATTTATAGTTTTCAGCTTTTCTCAGCATTACTGACATACCAGATCTCAGAAATTGTATAAAGTCATAGGCTGACATGAGTGCAAAGTAATTTGCACAGAGCATGAAAGGAAAGTTGCAAAGAACTTCAATATTGTTAAGATTTATTTGAACTTTGTCTTCACACTAGTTTATAGAAGTTAATTCCTATCCTCATTTCTAATGGACAAAGATTAATTGGTGCTTTTTATCAGAACATTTGGCGATTAGGAATGTTCTTCTCTCACACGTATCTTCCATCATGGAGTGTAGTCGCTCAATAAAAAGATGTGCTCCAAACCAGAGCATCCATTTTTCAATATAGCAATGTACAGCAACAGGTTACTGCTTTTGTAAAGCTATTACTTTTACTGTCAACATGACTGCTGCTAGAACTTGTCTCATTAGACAGGATAAATTGGAACTGCATAAGAAAATCTGACCAGGTAAGAAATGAAGTTTTATTATATACCTGTGTATACCTAAATACACACACATGTACATGTGCGCACACACATACAAGATAGTATGACTGAAAGAATAATCGTAAAATGAGTGTTAGGGTACACAGGTGGATATGACATTTCTATGTCCTGATCCAATGTCGGGGGAAGTTTCGATATGATCCCAAGAGCGAGATTAAGACACAAATGAGGTCAAATGCCATATAGTCAAAAGAGCTTTTAGTATCAAAAGTATCAAAAGTGGAAAATGGTGGCGATAGGATAGAATGGAAGAAAAGGTAGAAATTAAGCAAGCAGTCGGGATAGGATCGCTAGGATAGTCACCACCACGGATCCAGCGGCATCCCGTTGGTCCTCAGGCAAGCAGTTGGTGGTGGGAGTTGCAGGGACGGTCACTACCATGGATCCAGCGGCGTCCCGTTGGTCTTCAATCTTCGATTCTTTGGTGGTGAAGAAGGCCCCCACAGCTTGTCTCTACGGGTTTTTATAGGGCATATTTCGATGATGTCATGTGCTGCAGGTTTTGTCTATCACACGACCTTCATGTGATCGACACCAGAAACCAGTATCTTATCAGCTCCAGCCCGTTTCCTCCTCTGGATGCCTCAATGCCCTGGTAATCGTCCTTATGGACAGAGGAGAGTCCTGCTTAAACAGGCCATCTTAGAGACAAAGGGCTCAAGATAAGCAGTTCACAGTTCCTTGAGATGACAGCCCAGTCCCTCACACCTAACAATCTTTGAGGCAAATGGTTCAAGATAACAATTCAGTCTCTTACATTCTGAAACAGAAATAATTGTTATCTGCACGTGGGCAGATTGATAATGTAAGTATGACATCAGCCCTATCAGAAGCATTAAAGTAAACTGTAAAGTAAAAATGCCCGGGTACCTATTTTGGGGGTACTATGGAGGGGCAAGAATAGAAAAGTAGAAACACTTTTTCTAAGAAAATGAAAAATGAAAGCAATATTAAATGATGTTGTAGATGTGTCGTTTCAATATGAAGTCCTGAACATGGTTCTGGGATGTAAAAATAAACTTAAAAATTTGAGAAGAAATTGATTTCCCTACAAAAGCTAGTATAATCACATAATTTCCTCAGCAACAGAGGCATTAGAATTGTAATCACTGAGGGGACACAGATGAAGGAGTGAAGTGAGCCAGCGCTGAAGTTCTGGCTTAGGTTGTCACTCATAATTAAGTCTACAAGTGTCTGGTTTGATTGCATGTTGATCAATGGTTCAATCTGCTTTAACTACTCATCCAACAAAAGAGATTTCTCTGTACAAGATCTTAAGGGGTTGAGAACTGGCAAGGTAAGCTTGTATTTTCAATCTTTTTCTGACCACTGATTCCACTGTATATAAATATAGACAGCTTACATAAGTATAAAGTTGCAGGGTACATAAATGAGGAGGCCTCTGCTGTGTTCTGAATTTCCCCACTCAAAACAATATTTGTGTATATGTATGAAAGCGTGCTCATGCACATACAGATCAACCTGTCTATACAGACATGTACTTTTCCCCACCGTTCATTTCTCTTATGTGCCTGTTTGTTTGTAGTTGCATCTGTCAGTCTCCATACTTTTTCAGTATTTTGTTTCCATCTATAACAGCCTCTTAAATCAGCTGCTTATTGAGGTACATGTAGATATTAACTACATTGAATGACCAATGCTCCTGTTTTTTCCTATTACTTACCAGATAGCTACATTGCTGACGCAACATGTCAGCATCAAGTAAGCTCTGCAAGACTTTGCCAGGCAGAAGTGTTGTACTGTAGAAATATACATATTTCAATCCATTGATGCTATGTGATCCTTCCACTGTATGGAACACCTCTTGACAAAATACAATCTTAGGTTAGTTTACAAGACAGCTAAAATAGGTAAGAAAGTGTATTGACCTAGATCTTGAGCTGATACACATATTAGTGCAGCCCCACCCAACCACTGAAACAGTGCCGATGTGCATCATAATTAAAAGCATTGTTGAAGAGGGGTGTTTCATATGTGGAAGAAAGGGGTAGATTTTATAGGTAGGTCATTTATAAACAAAAAGTAGATTTGTCTGACTATGTCTATCCACTCATTCATCATAGCCAGGCTAATGTAAAATCAGATACTCAACCACACAAGCTTAGAAGATATAAATCATAAATTTTAGAAGTCAGTCAGTGATGCAACATTATGATTTCACTCATTCTACTCAGAAGAAAAATAACCATTCTCATCTTAGCTAAAAGTCTAAATGAGGCCAATTATAGTGATTTACATCAGCAGCATATCTCATTCAAAAACTTGACATCTTGTCTGGTTCTTGATCCCCTGTTTTTTTAAACCACATATGAAAGCTTTACCAACATTTTGTGCGTGGCACAGTGACTGCATATAATGATTTATTGCCATTAACATGTATCTTGATGATTCTGTTGGCACTCTTCATTTTAGGTAGAAGGAATGAAACACTATCAGAGACCTAAATTACCTATATAGTGTGACTCACCCGCTGTTCTTGTATGAAGCATGGGAATCACAGTCTGCAAATTCTGCCACTTTCATAATTGCATTGAAGTAGATCTTAAGAGCAGCAACAATAAAAATCTCCTTTTGCCTTCAGCAACTAAAAGCTATCTAGGACAGTTAGGGTCACATTTTTGAACACAAGTTCAATACAGTGATGTAGGAACTAGAAAACTGGGCCAAAACCAAAATGGCAACTGCAGCCATCACGTCAAGGAAGGGCAGCCACCTGCAAAGAAAAAGCAAAATAATGATAGCATTTCCCTACAGAAGGTATTCTTGGAAGAGGTGCTTAAAACTGTTAACATTAGGGGGTTATCTTTGACATCTTATGGATTTCACTTTTTGGGAGGACTCGATCAGGATCTCCATGGACATCAAGTATAAGCGTCTTTATACCTGTGGCTCATAGTTTGCAATTTTGTGATGGCAGTTCTATCTGATATAAGGCAATTGTGTAATATTTGATTTGTTTGAGTCCAGACTGGCCTTTTTCTTTTAGACTGTCACATTCCCGTTTCAGTTCCACATTAGCAAAAGCTGTGGGAGTTCCTCAGGAGAGACAGAGCTCTGGGTACCATAAGGCTTTCCAGGCACTGGGTTGTCCAGTCCTAAAAAGGGCAAGTCTGTTTGGGAAGGTGCTTAGGAAGCCAGTGAATACTAAAACTTCGTGTACTCAGTTTCAGCAGCCTGTGTGTTTGCTTGGCAGCGATTCACACATCTCCTCTATGTACAATTCTTCTTACACCCTGCTGTTAAACCTTTCATTGATTATGTAAAGTGAGTTTGCACTTCTCATTCTTTTTCTAGTTCCGTATCTACAGATTCTGTATTGCAAACCAGTATTGTTCTTGGTTTCGTCTGTGCTTCTTAGAGCAGTTGTCAGAGCAGCTGGGGACCATTATATGATGAGTTAACTTCCATGGAAATGAATATAGGAGCTTGGTGTTTAAAGGTAAGATTTATCCTATGGAAGAACATAAATTCTTCCCAGATGGTACTTTGACAGAGCTTAGCTTTTTGTAGTGCAAGAAGACCTCAGTCATTTTTGCATCCAACAGCAGTTACGGTGGGAAGCTGCGCAACGTGATGTCAGGGAGCAGCAGGAGTGGGGTTGTCCCACGAGGTGGGGCTGGGGTCCACCAGCCAGGCTGCTTGGGGACATGCAGCCCTGCCAGTGTCCTCCAGGTCCTGACACACGGACCAATGGATTGTCTCAAAAAATAAGTAAATTCTCAAAAAATAAGTTTATTTTTTAACCACTAGGTTAAGAATCTTATTCCACCAGTGAAAGCATTATGTGATATAAAGTAATAATACTCTGAAGAAACACGTTCAAGGATTTGTTTGTGTTTATTCTAATAGGTTTGATAGGCAAAAACTAAACAGAAACATTAGATTATATTGGTTCCTAAAGCTGCTTACAAGTGGATAGTTTTATTTACTAAATATATGACTACCTTTCATTGCAGCAATTATTTAAAATTCGCTGGCCTTCTTGTCTAACAACTTTTATAAAGAGCAATGGCATTGCAGTTTTCTTCCTAGAAAATACAGTGTTTGATCAGCTTGCAAAATATTGGCCATAATATTTCTAAATGCATCAACCTTTCCAAAATGATTTTTTCCAAGCTGAAAATGCAAATGCTGATGACATGCTATTAGAAGGATACTTTATGCCTCACATTTATAGCTAGCTACAGTAGGGTGTAACTGTTCGAAGGATTAAGATCGCATACAAACACATTAAATTAAAATGTAAAGCGGATTTGTTGCTGTGCTTATGATGGCAATTACTTCTTCCACTTATTTGCTAAAATCCAGTCAACAAATACACCAGTCCACTTAATCTAATGCTCAATTAGCAAGGCAATACGTGCATTGTCAGCCTCTCTGTAGGCAGATGTGAAGAAAAGGCAAGAAAGACACTCTGAGCTCCATACTTAGGCCTTGTCAATGCATTAATGTTGTACGGATTTCAGGCTTTTTGCTGAAACAGGGCAAGTTCATATAATCATGGACCATGAAATACGTGACTACAGTTAACAGTCTCTTCAGGGGAGAGAAGTAATTCCCATATGAAGTGACTGTTGTAAATTTAATGAGTTTCCAAAGAGTTGCAAGACAAGATAAAGTAATTTTATATTAGAGTTAATCTTTTAAATGAGAGAGTCTTCCTGCAGATGTTTGCTTTGCTGTTCTTTTTTAATCTCCATACCAGATAATGACCAGGGATGGGAAGATATTTATTTTACTGCCACAGATCACATACCCAATGAAGAGTGGGTCTTTACATTGTATAAAGATGTAAAATCATCATGAAAAAATATCTGAATTTCCCAGGGGCGTTTTTTTTTTATCAGAAATTTGATCCATGACTGTTCCTATTTCTTTGACATTGTTTGCTCTGCATTATAGATTCTCTTTTCCCTGCAGGCATCAAAATTTGATTAATTTTGAATTTCTACACAAACGTAAGTATTTATATTTGTCACTGTTCTTATCATGCAGAAATATGGAACTTGTTTCCTTTTATGGTGATAAATTATGATTGAGGGATGACAAGGATATTTTTGCAATTTTCCAGTCAGTAGTTTATCATGGTTTTATATGTAGATCCCCCTCCCCTTATGTTATAATGGCAACTATGAAATACCCTTTCAGTGACATTTTTTCACGTAGGCTTTTGAAACCCATTTTTTTCTGGTCGTGAGTCAAGGAATTCTTCACACTTTCAAGTCAAGTTGAAACATCTTGGTTCTTCTTGGATGTATGCAAGGTTTGGCTATGTTTGCTGCCACCCATTATTCATTCTTATGTCTGCATCCTGCTTTTCTTCCAGTTATGAGATTAGAAGGACAAGGAGCAAAATGCTGCAAAAGAACTTGTTTTCAAGGTTTTCTGGTTAAGAGAGATACCTGCATAATTCATGAGGAAACACTTCCTGCAGTAAAATGCATGTGGTCAGACCTTTGATCCTCGGAGGAACCCCACTGTTCTCCGGGAGATTCTGTGCATGTTTCAGAGTCTGCCCAAGCTGACTGAACTGCAGACTGGAGGGGTTTGTTATCGTTACTCATTATGTTTCAATAGATTGACTAAATTCAGATAAATATCTGAAATTTCAGCTGCTAATCTGAGCTAAATAAGGTTTCAAATCTAGTGGGATTTGACCGTTATTGCTAATTACCTTTTTTATTATCATGTTAAAAACGACATGATGGAACTGTTTTGCCAAACAACTTTTTGTTTCCTCAGGTCGCTGTGACCCTGTGCATCATATCTGGGTGATAAAAATATTTTATTGTTTGGTAGAGCTTTATTAAGGCTTTAGAAATACGTGATTGTCCAGATGGAGGAACTAATTTCTGAAATTTAAAGCAACATCATAATAGTAGCATATATAAGTTCTTGTAACATGCGTTGTTAAATACATTTGTCTTATGAAATTAGACAGCAATCAGGTTATGATGTAAAAATCCTCCTTTGGTTATGGTACAGAATATCACTAGTAATTATTTTCCATACAGTAAGAAAGAAGATAAGTTCTTCTCCCTGTTTCCAGATGGCAAAGATAGAAGGTAATTGTAATGGTGTGACAGCTACAGCACATATAAAAGAGTAATAGTAAACAAGCCATATTTTATGAGAGCATCGCTACAGTGATTTAAAGGTAAAGGAGCCTTTGAGAAACTAATGATTGATAATTGCCAGGTATTTTTATTGACTACAAAACACATAAAGACTTAGAAATATATTATATGATCTATAACCTCTAGAAAGATTAAGTATTTTGACATGTAAAAAAGAAGACAAAAGCAAATTACCTTCAGTTTTGTGTTATATGGGACAGAAGTAGATGTGCAGGTTCATGTTTTGTTGGATTTGGGGTATGGTAAGAGACTTGATCTGACATATTCTGGTCAGGAAAAATGATAACTGAATATCATGGTGTCTAGATCTCTAGACAGTATGGTGTACCCATTCATGCAAGAAACCTGCTGTTGGTTTCTTAGTTTTCTGCAACATCTATCTCTTGTTATTTAATGCAAAATTGCATTGTCTCCCCCGTTTGTACATCTCTATAATACTTTAGTAACATGGATTCTGGCTTCTAAACATAAAAAAATACACACTACTCAGCAGCATGTAGCTCAGAAGGTGCAATTAGACTAGCTCCATTAGCTTTTGTGGCAGCTGAGGATCTAGCCCAAGTTATTTATTGTCTTCATCAGGCTATAAATTACTTTGGACCCATATGTTTACACTAGTGATAAGGGTGTTGCATAGATGTAAAAAAGCTCTGCCTGCAGCTTTCATTTCACCTCAACTCCCACCATGTAAAGTCACAGGCATTCTTAATAGGAATTTTTGCCTCAGGTCTTCCAGGCTCATGCTGGTTTTTGGATGTTAAATGGAGTAAAGCACAGCAGCAATTCAATGCGTCCTTTAGAGTGCCCACCCATCTCCCCAGTTATTATAATCTCTCTGGGCTAAGGAAGAGAATCACGTAGCAGACAGGGAAGAAAAGGACACACCATTAGTCAGGTCTCCCGAGACAAGGGAAAGATGCCCTGAAAATACCATCCTAGCCTTGCAAAAATGTTCTAGTCGTTTTACTCCATAGAAACTGAACCAGTAGTAACAACTGCCTGTTTATTTTTTTTACTTAACAGGCATAGGTCTTAGACAGATGCAAGTCAGGAACATTTGGAGAAGTTCAGAAAGCCTCTGGGAATGAGGGAGGCTGTTCCATGAGAGAAAGACTTTCATTGAGAAGAAAGAGGAGCACAGGACAAGAGAGAAGAGAGAACCCCTCACAATTTCTCAGATATTAGAGGAAGAAGAGCAGGCAAGAAAAGGGGTTCAACTGTAGAGTGGGGCTTTCTTATACAAGTCGACAAGCAGATGCACCAGGAGCTGATAGAAGTGGTGAAGAGATGTGTCCCAGATGAAAAACACGTTCAATCAACACAACTTCTTGTCTTCTATTTCTTTCCCTTTCCTCCCTCACTGCATGTGCCCCCAGGATGACTAATCCCAATTTACAGACTGCAGGGAGTGTGACCGACTGAAAACTCTTTACTTCAATACTTGTAGCTCCTTCTTGCCTGGTTCTGGAAATGACAAGGCTGAACTTCTTGATCCAACCAAACACAGAAAGGTGCCAAAATATTCTTTTCTCCAGGATCACTCAATAGCCACCTAAAGACTGGTGAATGAATCAAAGAAATGAGTAAGCAAAGCAAGACCAAGGACTGTTCTCTGACCCTGAGGCCAAGCAGCAGAGACATGAGGTATGTACTTTGTGCCTGGGTCTCCCCTGTGCCCCATGCATTTTTCCTGTGGTGATAAATCATGAATAATTTTTAATTACTCTTTTTTCAGTTCGAAGTGCATGAAATCACATGTGAGAACGCTGATATCTAAGGAGGATTTAATAGGAATCTACAAAACCATGAGTGGAATAAAGAGTGTGGACAGGGATCTCTGTATCATCTTTTCTGACAGTACAAGGAATAGTGGCCATCAAAGGAAGTGAGCAGTACCCAGAATCAGAACAGACAAAAATAAAGTATTAAACCTGTGTCATTCCTTGGGGTGCCAAATGTTGACACTGGCTCATGAGGAGACTGGGCATTGACCTGTAAAAGAGTTACCAAATATTTTTATGCGCATTCAGCACAGAAAGTTCTCTGAACTGAAGAAAGCTGGGCACTGGGAGTGTGTTCGGCTGTGGGTAGACAATTACATGTGTGTCTTAACACTTCTTTTATGCTCCTGTTTACAGCTGTGTCCTTGCTGATTTACCCCCGAAGACAGGCACCAGCCCATTCCTGGGAGCAACAGAAAAATGAGGAATATCCAAATGATTATGGCAGATGACAAATGGAAAAAAAAGGAGGAGATGAAATGGGAGAGAAGGAGGAAATGGTCATAAATGTAGAAAGACTGGAGGACATTGAATAGAAGATCAAAACAGCTCACCCTCTTCCCTGAAGGTCCAAAGAATTAGTGGCTGTTGCCTGGGATTGCGCCATCTGGACTTATGACAAGATGAGGAGGAGAAAGGATTCTTATAGCCTCTAGGATCTCCCACATCTCCCAGCCCCCTCCTTTTAGTGGAATGGATCACCAGCTGGGCTACAACCAGGAAATGGTTAAAGAGAAGGTCCCATAACTTGACGGGTTCTCAGATATAGTGGGTGTAAATAAAAAGATCAGAGGAGAAATGGATATTCCACTGTCATCTTACAAATATTTAGGCATTTGTTCTATCCTGTAATCCACTAACAGACTTCATAAACCATAGGGAAGGCAGGTTAGAAAACTTTTCTGAATAAGAGTAGAATTTTCATCATCAATATCCATGTTGTTGTCTGTGGTGGCAAATTAGTCTTTCTGCAAAAAGGAAAACAAATCAGTGCTCCTAAAGAAATACCATTGCCATTTACTCTCCCAGTGTGCATTAGTAAGGGTTTTCTTCCAGCAAGGCAGTTTCCAGTTATAAATTCAAGCCTTGCCCTGAAAAATGATAGAAGTGTGGGTCCCTGCAGTTTTGCCAATGCAATTAGATAACTCCATTCCTATGTGCCAAAACACCACTAGATTTTTGAGTTTGAGAGTTTTACAGTTTGCAGCAACAGAACATTTTTAATAGGTTTATTCATTTCCACTGTAACAACATCAACAGCTGATCTGCCTCTGCCAAATTGGGCAGCAAGTGCCAGTGTCAAGCTATAGTTGGGAGGCTCAGTATGGCAACGGTCACATTCTAGTGAATGGACAATGAATTCTCACAGCAGTGAGCTGGCTCCGTAAGGCACAGGTGCCTTGCACAACGGTGCAGTTTGCTACTCCTGTTGTCATCTTGAAGTCTGTAGCCATGATGAGTCCTTTTCCCCTGAGCCTTACACACCAGAACATGAAGTGAAGAGAGCCCAAAGAAAAAGTGCCTTGTGAATCAGCATCTCCGGATGCTCTGCTTCCTCACTCTTCCTCCCTTTTCATTCTCTTGTTGGTGCAGCTGCAGCTGGGAAAGAAAATGTAAATGTAACTGCTGCTGCTGCAAAAATTGCAGCCAAAACCTATTGATTAGTGCAGCAATTGCAAAGTTGCAGCTGTCCAGATAAATATATCTAGCTGTGCTCAAATCCAAGCACTACAGCAATGACAGATGGTTTTCCCCTAATTAGGGCTGCCATATTTCACACTAGGATTTTTCAGAAGGAAATGGTTAGCTGTTACTGAGCAGCTATATGCCCAGAATTCCTGGACAAAAAATAGAAGTGTTCAAAATCCTGAACGGTAAAATTTCCAGCTGGAAAACACAAAGTGTGATGGAAAAGCTAGACATATGGTAACCTTCTCAGATGGTGGCTTAGGAGTTTTAGAAAGATTCTGGCTCTCCAGAAACAGATGGATCCTGGGTTGGAAGTGAGGAACTATGGGACTTTTAGAATTTTTCCCCAGATGCAAAACATAATGGCTTCTAGTTGGTTTGCAGAAAATAAAATGTCATTCATTTAATTGAGCATAAAGCCTGGGAACAACAAAAATGAGTTTGGGATACTATTCACAGTATTTAATGCTTAATGTGGAAGAAGTCTCACTGTGGGAAGTGATCAATTATTGGGTAGGATTTATCCCATCTGATGCTAGCCATCTAAAAATTACCTGTCTAGTCACAGCTGGTCCCTTTCTACACAATATTCAAGGCAAAAGACTTTCCTTAAGATAGAGATCCACTCTATTCTAAAATAAACATCTGAAACAGGAGAGAGAAATTTCTCCACTCTCTTTTTAGGAGTGTTTATACCTGACAATTCATACAATGGAATAATGCTAATTGTTCTCGCTTAAAAGTAATCCCCCTTGTCTAGACAAATCTTTCTATTTTTGACTGCTATGCTGTTCAGTTCAATGATCAAAGTGCATAGGTGTGTGTTGAAGATGATAGCTTCCAAAATCAATTGGCATCCTATTTCTGGCAGCAAAGATAAGAATTCCCACACTCATATCGTATGTTAACACTGATTACTCTTCTTTCGAATAGCACCTAAATTTCAAGAGCAGAACAGAAACAAGAAAACTGACCTTTTGTATAGAGGGTAACAGTTAACTCTGTATGGAAAAATATTCTCCATGACTGACATGAAGTCTCAGTTCCTCTATAGTATCATAGTGAAATAAGAGGTGACTGCACTAACACCATTGTTGGACTGAGAAAGAGGTTGAGCTATCATCACATATATGGCTATATGCAGGGCATCTAATTTTTTCAAATTATCTGATTTTCTTTTATGTATCAAAATTTGATCATACTTTTCTGTGATTGTGATAACATCAGATAAGATTTCTCCCTGTAACAGTTCACCTATTTTACCCATAATATTTTCAATTTTTCCTCTCCTCTCCTCTCCTTTGCTTTCCACCCTTTCCCTTTCCCTATTTTCTCTCTTTTTTTTCTTACTACTTGCAAATGGGGAGTCACAGTGTTGACTTTACAGCCTGGCTGTAAGGAACTTTTCAAAACCAATTGCCAATTTAGTTCCTTTTCAAGAAAATTTGAGAACATACCTTTCATATCTTTCATGAAAAGAGTGACAAAATCACAAAGCAGAATATTAGATAATTTTCTAGAACTCCGAGTTTCTTGTTTTACACTGATGAAATACTAATTAGAAATGGTTATGAAAAAACTGTAAATTTTATTAATGAAAGGTTTCACATTACTTTCTCTAGATGTCTCAGACACTGTTTAATTCTTTGCATGTTTTTATAGAATGAAATTCTTCACTTTCTTAACTGACTGTTTGCCGTGGACTTGTGTCAATCTGAGGTTCAATCAAAGGTCAAAATAAAACTATCTACAACTGACAGGTTATACACCACCTCCTTTTCTGGCTTAAAATTAACTCCAGAAAAGAAACTATTTTTTTTCCCCCTACCTATATGACCAGTATTGATTGACAAGTAGAAACTTCAGCAGAATTGTTTTTCAAGGTCTAGAGTTAGCTTGAAATAGTTGTTCTGCAGCAGTCTGAACAGCTGCATTTTCACTCAGTAGTACATACCCACAAAAACAGAACAATAGTTTAAATTACACTAGCTATTTCACTGCTAAACAACTTTGCTAAGTAACAGCCCTACTTGCTCAAGAAAAAAAAAAAAAAGAGATATTGCCATTTCTTGTCATAAAAATTTTCAGCTTCCTTAACCTAGAAAAATCCCCCAGGTTTCCCTCAGGACAGCTTTGACATGCAATTATGTTTTGCCAATACACAATTTTGCAATGCATCAAAATCTGTAATGAGGTCAATAAATTTGAATAACATGCTTAAATTAAGATGTTTATTGAACTTAATATGTAGTTCAATAGTAGCCCACATGTACTTGTGGTTATCCAAAAGTATCAGTGTTCTTTGGGACTTATCATCACATAATTATTTCTTGTTGCAGACCCTAATCTGGTTCCAAGAGATCTTGTATTTAAATTACTAGGTTGACAGAAAAAGAAATTGGTTTTGTTTTGAAGTAAGTGTTAGGGGTACTTGATATACTTTGGCTCCCATAGGTTTTTCATTTGGTGTCTCGTGGCTATTTTCCTTTAAGTTTTAACTGCTTAGTCTGAGCACAAAATAACATTTGTAAGAAGTTAAGCTGTATTTTACAGCTATCATATCAAGATTAAGAATTTGCTATAAGTCTGCAGAACATCCCCTATGTCCAAGATTTCCCATGAATTTGAACATCATTGTGCTTTTTGTCTACATTTAGAAGTCTCATTGAGTATCTATATATGTAGGACATGCAAGGGACTTTAGAATTCAAATATAAAACCTGAATGATATCACATACTACTACTCACAGAAGACCAGAACAATGAATTTTCTAGATGTGAATTTCTCCAAATCGTTTTTCTTTTGAAAGTTTTTTTCTGGCTAATTTGTCAGACAATGGATGTATAAATTAACTGCTTTGAGCTACTTCCAAGTTTTCTGGATCATTATTAATTAAACTTCTGTCTAACTTCTTGTGTAGGGAAAACCACTCCAAGGTAATACTCCAAGTCATGCCTATTTTAATACACACTTTAAGCTCACCAATGATCTGAAAACAAGGCTCCAACAATTTTTTTCTCAAGTGCAAATTTATAAACCACAGTTCAAGTGCTTGACACAGAGCTGTGCCATCAAAACAGCTTTATAAACTCATTTCTCATGGGAAAATGTTGTATTTTGAGCATTGTATCATCAAATATACCCTTGTATTTCTAAAGTGGTCTAACATGCAGTTTATTGAACATCTAAGAATAAGAAAATAACAAGTTGTGTAAGGACACTTACGTGACTAGAATCCAAATTGTGCTAATGGCATCACACAGCGGTACCTACCTCTGCATAGCGTGCATTTAATTTTGTCTAAACTGCAGTGCGGTATGGAAAAAAACGAAGATCCCAAACTGATCCTGCTTCACCTACCCATGAACTGAAGAGATCTATACAAGCACAACTTTTTCTAAGGCATTAGTTAACAATAACATTACTGCTTAAAAGACTTTACTATGAGTTTATATTCACTTTGGCCCTGGATTTGAACTTGGTTTGCACTTCATCTGTGTAATATTCAGTTGCAATTATGTCCAAATCTGCCTTCTCTGACTGACTAGTCACGTGGTTTATTTACACTAGTGCCTAATGCTGAATCAGCATCTCAAATTAAGAGTAAGGCAGAACCATGCTATAAAGTGTCTCTTCTCCTATGGATCTTTCCCCCTTATTATTACTACTGGTATTTATTTAAGGCTACATCAGTTTACCATATGTGTCATACCGAGTAACAGAGTGTAAACTGATTGGAAAGATTAGATTTCGTTCATTACAAGCAGGGATATTACTCTGCAGACACACTAGAAATTGTGTTTTCTAGCCAGTTTTTGTTCCAAACTAATTTTAGTGAACATTAAAGCATATGGCAAACTAAGATATGCGTGTGCCTTTTCTGCATTTGAAAAAATTCTCCAGGGAGAAAAAAAAATGCACTACCTCACTTGGAAAACTATGGGGGCAAATCTGAATGATGGCTTTAAATAGTAATTAGTTTTTCAAGTTCACTTTAGTTATGAGTGCAACCACTAGCCTCGGCAGTATATACTGCCTAATATCCAGTATGTGAGAAAGCTGAGATTTCTAGAACTGTAATACGTCTCCTAGAAGTATAACACTTCTAGACAAACTGGCAAGCTACAGACTGGATGGGTGGTCTGCAAGATGGGTAGGAAACTGGGTAACAGGTCATGGTGATCAATGTTTAACATCTTCATAAATGATCTGGATGATGGGATAGAAAGCAGCATCAGTAAGTTTGCTGATGACACCAAACTGGGTGGTGAGGCGGATGCATCAGAAGGGAGAGCCATCTCACAAAGAGACCTGGCAGGCTTTTTTTCTGGAGCAGAGAAGGCTCCCTGGAGAAGAGAAGGCTCAGGGGGACCTCATCACAGTATTCCAGTACTTAAAGGGTGGCTACAAGGACGATGGAGGCTCTATCTTGACAAGGAGAGACATGGAGAAGACGAGGAGCAATGGATACAGGTTGCACGGGATAAAGGTTTCATCTTGATATAAGAAAGAATTCATTTACAATGAAAACAATCAATCACTGGAATAGCGTAGAGTCCCCATTGCTGGAGGTTTCAAAATGGATTGAACAGTGTGGGTACTAGATAATCTCATCTAAGCTCCTTTTCCCATGAAACGTGGGACCGGATCATCTTTCGAGGTCCCTTCCAACCTGGGCTGGTCTATGGTTCTACAGTTCTAATAATGGAGCATCAGCAAAGTGGAAATTGTTACAATATGAACATATTAATGGCAGCAAAAGGAGGACTACAGGACTATCAACTCCGGAGTACCAGCTGAGTGGTAACACTAGCTTCATTGGTGTACTGCAAGCTGCTACTAGGCTTATTTGGTCCTTTGAGTACTTTGCATTTTTTGTTTCATGATTCAAGGTCTTTCTTCCACGTACCTCCAGAGGGAGGGCATGATTCTTCACTGTCCTGCCACATTGTCTTTGTGCTTGTACAAAGCAGGGTCTAAATCACTTCCATGACTTCTATGACCAGTTTAGACTTGTCTCCTTAAATATCATTCAGTTTTTCACGGGTTTTTCCTTCATTTACCTTAGGGTGAAAACCCACAGTTTTTTCACACCATCCAAAGTCTGGGGCTTCATAGCACTGTGACCTTCTTTGCTGGTCATGTTTTTTCAGAAAGCCCTATCTGCTTTAGTGACAGTCAGAAACCTCCCTTCAGAAGGGAGATTTACTTGCTAGGTCCTTGCAGTAGTACAGAAAAAATTGCTCTTAAACAAGAATTTCTTTTCCTCTAAGAAAAGGGGTAAACAACTAAAAGACTTCAAAGATCTTAAAATTACTTTCCAGGTCAGTCTGATTTATTCTAGATATTGCAACAGTCAGGATAGCAAAGCAGTCTGCTCTTCTCCAGAGATAGTCTCTTCCCAATATTTGTAGGAGCTGAGTTTTTCAGAAGTTATCTTTTCTGATCTTTTCTTCACACCCTTTTCTGTGGGTGTGAAGGTATACTCAGAGGTACCATGTGTAAGGTCTGAAAGCTATATTATCCCTGTACATTTTGATAATGGGTGTTACCTAAAGCCATCTTCTTTGTCCAGAAATACAAAATCATCCAGTTCTGAGTTAACCTATTATTCTTTCATAACAAACAGCAGAATAATAATCATAAAGAGAGGTATAACAGTCACACTGATACCTCCCACATTTTTCACAGTTTCCAGAAGAACAACTGAAAATACAACAAAGGTTCTTGCATTGGAGAGTATCTTAGCATAAATAAAAAACATCAGGCTGATTAAGTGTACCCTTAAACTTCTCAAAATTAAACTCCTCCATATTTTAATTTATTTAAAATATTATCAGACATGATAGATTGGCCAGTGCTGTTAGAAATTTTACCTTTATATCCCACTTACAAGAGGGCTTTGCTATTTTCATAGGAATAACTGACAATACATTGTGTCTCCTAGAAAGAGGTCTTTCCCAATCTTTAATGCGAGTACAAGGGGTCCCAAAATTTTGTAGAATTTCCTCAGACAACATTTGATATACTGTAAGACACTTAACATGGAAAGAGAAAAGAGTTTTGCTTATAGTTTAAACATCAAAGTCTTTTTGAGAATATGTATAGATACTGTGTTTTCTTTCCAGTAGTAAGGACAAAGGAACGTTACGCATTGGTTTGACTGACAGATAACAGCTAAACAACTTACCGTACTGTATGTAGCTTGCAAACATTAACCAAGAGGCCAGACCATGCAGCTAACATTAAATCTTTTCTACCTGTACCCTAATTATTATGTGGCTTCTGGTTTTGTGCCATAAGAATGTAATATCTGTGCAGATGGTTTTCCACAGTTAATGACTATGGAACTAGCTCTGTGAATGCTTCAAGGTTTTAAGGAAATACTTTCAGGCTGAAAAGTCTTGAAAAATATATTTTTACTCTGTTCACTACTCATTTGAAGTAAAAAATATGTTAATGTCCAATGACAATTTTTTAATTCTTTCAGTTTGTCTATTATTTCTCTTTTCCTCCGTTCACCATGAGGATCCCTCATTAAGGCTATTCACAGAGTACAGTGTTAGTCAGCTGGACTAATGAAATCCTAATGAAGTAATTGTAAGTTATTTGTTTAGACTGAGTGTGACTAGGATCAGCAAAAATTGCACCTAAGTTATCTCACAAGACTCATTCAGGAAATCTGTGGCACAGTTCAGGACAGACTGTGAGGGCTGCTAACCTCCCAGAATTGTCCCTCGAGTGTAGCCCTGCCAGGATATACAGCCAGAGGGGTCAAGTTATATCACTTTTTAGTAATTAGCTTTTGAATAGAGCTTTGGAAATACAAAGTGCTTCTCAAGTGCTATAATTATCATTTCCCTATATAGCAGCATAATTGACTTGCAAAGCATGAAGTAAGGAAGTAAGATTGACCAAACCTCTAGCACTTGGTTACAGAAATTATTGTCAGAGAGTATGAAATAAATTGGATTTCAGATGAAGCCTGCTGGTTTATTGTGTATTTTTCAAAGTTTGGCTGTCTCTTGATTACAGTCTGAGAAATCTTTATATCACCTCCAGCCAAGAGAGAAACCATGTTTAATCTAGCTCAGTGATTGTTACGAATGAATATGTTGCTCAGCAACCAGCTGAGTGGACTTGTGATGGTAACTTTTGCTTTCAATTTTCTATTTTATTTTCTAAAAGCTTCTGCTGTCAGTTTGTGCTTCACCTCAGTGAGTTATCCCTTCTTTTCCACCTGTTTAGAGCATCTTCTTCCATATTACTCTGCCGTTTTTGCATGGAAGTGATGCAAGATGACTGAGAAAAAATAGATGGTCACCGAATTCTCACAGCTGTGATTTTTCCTAGTTACCATCATTGCTGTGGCGACTGGAAGTAAGGAGACCCAAAGTTTCTGAAGGGACTGCATGGAGGCCAGTGTCTTAGGAGGGTTCCCCAAAGTTCCCTTTGGCAAACTGCCCATGAACGTCCAAATAAATCTGCATGGGACACTATTGAGGAGATGGAGCTTCAGGCAGCTGAAGCAGCCCACCACCTTTATGGTCTTCTAAGAAGTCTGGATGACAGAGTTGCTATATAAGATATACTATTCCCTCCCATCATCTTCACCATTGCTTTATATTGTGTGGTTTACCTTAGTGATAATTAGGGTTACTGTATGGCTGCATCTCCCAGGGGTTGTCACAGATTTTATGTACCTTCATATTCTATTTTTATGACCCACATTAAAAAAAAAAAGTGCAATGAAGAGCTTCTTTATAACAAGATGCTAATTACCTTATATAATATTTGGAGCTTCTGATGATCCTCATGATTTCTAAGCTAGTTATCCTTTCAGGGACATCACTGATGCTGACAATCTGTGGATAAACTTTTAAAATAGCACTGCAAGTCGCCAAGACCACCTGCCTGCCTGATGATTCCCTATCACCATGCTGCTTATCCACAAATTCACAGTAAGAGGAGATACCCATTTTCAGACAGAAAAAGGTCACTTTCTTTAACGGTAAATGAAGAACTTTCTTAACCTAAAGGAAACATCATCTCCTTAAAGCTATTCTTGTTTCTTGTGCTCTGCCTAAAGGCTTTCCAGTCCTACTGGTTTTCCATTGCGGTTTAAGAATACAGTATGTATTCTCCCACATATACTTCCCTCAGTTTCCTCTGAAACACATGGATTTCTATGTGAAATCTACCTGAGAGCATACTAGTACAAAAAGAATTAAAAAATTCAGCAAACTGCTGATGTAGTGGAGAGTGGCGTGATGTCATTCTCTGTACGGTTTCACTGTCCTCACATTCAGATTTTGGCTTGCTTGAGTGAACACAAGAGCTTTCCATTTGATGTGCCTCTTTGGCGTTTCCCTTACTCATCCTCAAAATATTTTTTTGCTTATCCTCATTTTTGTATCATATACATTTTTGTATTTGGCCATGGCTCTCAGGAATCTTTCAAGCCTTACTGTTCCAAAATCAGTGTCACAGCTTGTTTCACTGAGTTTTTCTCCTAGTTAATCTATTTGAGAATAATAAAACTGATTGCCTGGGAAAAGATTACCTTTTCTGTGGTTATTCATTCGGAAAAGGAGGGGAGAGGGAGAGCAGTCAACAATCCTTTGCTTAATAATAATTAAACCCCACCCAATGGAATGTATTGTTATGCTCATTTTATGCTGTTTATGGCAAAGTGAAAAGTTGATAGTGTGCTAAGAGAAAGACAGTGTTATCAGATGAATAATCAAAAAGGCTGTCCCCATACAGGATATGAAATATCTAAACTCCAGTCTCAGTTTTTGGTTATAAAGAGAATGCTGATTCTGAAGCCATAAGTGAAAAGAAAAATTGTAGCATCCATTCTATGGTAAAACAAGGCTTAAAAATAGTATCATAAAATCTCACTGATTGATTCATTTTATTTTGGTAGTGTGCAAAGACTGTATCCATATGAAGTTACCTTGTTACAGGTATAATCATAGAATAAGAGATAATTCCTGACCCAAAGAATTTATAATCCAAATCTTCAAGATTACAAGAGATTTTGATATTCAAGGGAAAACAGTAGTCCAGAAGAAGAATGAACACAATGCAAAAAAAGGTTTACAGGAATTCCACTGGTTTGGGGTTTGGAGATAAACAGCAGATAGGAGTGATATTATAAGGGTGTACACTATGCCAATTTAGAGGGAGGGAAGATATTGTTTGGGAGGGGATATGGAAAAATCAAAAAAGGTAAGGACAGCAGGGCAGGTAGGAATAGGGGAGAAGGGTCTGTTAAGTATTTAACTGTATATGTTCACTTGAATCCTGCTCATTTTGAGTCATACGAAGGAGATATGAAAGTAAAATTAGTCCTGGACTATTGTCACTGGGATAACATATCAGCTGAAGTACTTCCTATTTGTTCAGTTCTTCCTTGAACTGAAGACCCACAGTTACATTTCAGGAGTATTTTTAGCTGCTTGGAAAATTTCTTAGAATATTTTTGATCTGTTCTTCTATGAGCTTTTCAATGTAGAAGAATGGTTTAAGAAAAAAAAAGCAATTGAAAACATGATTAAAACATATTTATCTTGATAAACCTATAAGGTTTTAAAGATTTAAAAGAATATCTGAAACATCAGAGTTAATAAAATACCATTCTCTGGAGTACAAATTCAGATGAAGTCTGAATTAATTATCTTCTGCCATGAACTGTTCTTGTTCTGCTGTTTTATTGGACATCAGCATCTTTTTTCCCTCAGTTTAGTCCAGAGGACTGCCATTTTGAAAAGAAAGTGTTACCTTCCTTGTTGCACAAATAAATGGTTTTTGCTGATAATATGCACTCAGGTTAAACAGTTGAATATCTCAAACTATAGGATGTTTCTGAAAACATTGCTAATCTACACACAAGGTACAGGTATTCTTTTGATTCCACAGGTATGCCGTTAATTCTGGGATCCTGAAGAATAAATCTAAACCGTATGTAAATCTGCTTAAAATAAACACTTTTAGGCTGTACATAGTGAATTTCAGTGAGATACTCATCCTAACTAAATATACTTGTACGTTCTCCTTTGTTGTTAATCAAAATGTGCTAAACCTAGCATGCGAAGAAATACATCCTGCAGCTCCGGATCCTATGGCTAAAATCTGGAAAGTGGTATTTACCATCAACACACATTAGCAGTTTCCAGGTTAGTACCGTACAGCTAATTATGATGAGAAGACATTGTATAGAAAAGTTGTAACTATGCATAAAACCAAATTCCATTTTATTTGTTCCATTTTGATTATTAGGCTAGGAAAAGGGTGGTCTTATACTGGCAGGGAAAAACCAAAAGCAGCACTAGGGAATACTAGGGGTTAAAGTAGCAGCTGAACAAGGTTAAATTCAATGACAGAGTAGTCACTCCCAGGCAGCATACCATCACCGACTTGCAAGATATTGTTTGATTGTTGGCACGCTCACACGTATGCGTATTAAAAAAAATAGATATATACGCATACATATATATATATATATATATATACACACACATACTTTAACGTGAAGCTCCTGGAGAGACTCAGTCCTTTGCTTTGAGGAACTGCCCTGTAGGGAATGCCACCAGGACTACAGGTAACTCAAATGGTGCTACAGCCTTAATTAGTTTATTCATTGTTTTAGATGTAGGAATCAGAGTGTTTATAAATAAGAACTCTGGCTGGCAAACGCTCCCCGTCCTTCTCCCCTCATGACCAAAACCTCCCTTCCTCTTGTATGCATGTTTCAGATGTAAACAGAAGACTTTTTTCTGAGAAGTCACTGAAAACTAATTTTGATTGCTATGCAAATCATACTAATATTAATAACAACTTTCTGGTGAATATTCAAATGAACACCAAAATGACCGTGCTGTGTCTTACATATTTAGAGAACAATGATCTCATGCTATTTTTCTGAACAGCACAACAGGGCTGGGGGTGGAATCCAGAAACCAGTGCTGTCCCAATTTAGATGTCTAAGCCTTTGAGGGTGATAATTTTTTATTAGGAATTCTAAAAATATGCTGAACACAACTCTGCGAGGAGAGAAAGCGCTGCGATTAAATAGCAGTTCACATAAGAGATTGCAATTGTTGGGGCTGCAAGGAGACAAGAAAAGTGTTGGCAATATTCTCATTGCAATCATTACATTTAATGCAGGAGAGGGCAACAGTGGCAAAGTGAATAGCAAGCTAACAATATAAGAGAAGTAGTAAACTAATACATGTCACATTCCATAGCAATAAAGATTGACGTCCTTGAAGCTTCCCCTCCTGGGACTTGCAGCTGTGCACATGTACACCCACATGTAGATTCATAGATTTCATGCAATTCTAATACGATTACACCTTACATTACACCTATATGTAGATTTCTACTCCTCTTTCATGGTTCATTGTAGCTGAACTTCAGGGCTTAATAGTACATTTGCAGACACTTTCAAATGCCTACATGATTCCCTCTAAACCTGAAACAACTAGGTTTTTCTCTGAGAAAGAACATAACCTTTACTATTTCCAATTTTATTGTGACTGTAAAGTTAATTTCATTTAATGAAATTCTACAGCTAGAGTTATTCACCATGATTACTGCCATGTGGCTTTTCTTCCACCATTTTATCCTGCCTTGCTCCTGTCTCTTTAATAGAGAGCTCCTGTTTTGCTAGGCTGCTAATACAGTCTAATGATGAGAGATGCAGAGACCTTTGGAAAGTTTTCACCATTCGTATGCAGACTGCACCTCTCACAGTGTTTACTGCTTTTACAAGCAACAGTAATCTTTCTCACATTTGCTCTGCCAATAATGAAGTCTTTATTAACACCCCACCCTCTTTATAGACTTGATAGAAGCAGATGCTCCATCTGCTTAAATATTTGAAAAGTTACTCCTAAACCAACATTTATAAACATGCTCATGAGTGCATCTGGAAAGAATACTGTGGCTGCAACACTGTCACATATTATTATAATAAAGCAAGAGGAGTGATCCTTACCTCTATATTGCTATTTTCCTTATTGAATGCTGGATTCCTAAGAAGACAAAGGCTAAATTTGGGTGCCTAAGTAAAATGTGAGGATTTGTAACTTCTGTCACAACAGTTTGTTTTACACCACACCCAAGCCTTGACTGATTTCAGTTACATTTAAGTCGTACCCTCATATTCCTCTTGATTATTTGCATATATGGGCTAAGCTCTGAGCTGGTGGAGGAGTAATGCACTGTGGAGTTTCATCTGCAAGGCACAAGGATAAAAGGCTCTTTGTCTTTTTTTGGGAGGTAGGGGTGCCAGCTAGACACCTTTAAAAGAAGGTTGTAAGTAGCTGACTCTAAGACAAGGTTAATGCTTGCAGAAGTCACATTTCCATACACCACTATGATTTTGTATGAAAACGCTAGTACTTACACACTCTATCAAACACGAGACCTGGTTGTATATACAGATCCCATTCTTGGATGTCTGACTTGTCCCACGGTTTCAATTAAGCCACAACAGACCTAAGAGATATATGTCATACTGTTAACCCTGGCCATTTGTAATGGTCCTTGAGACCTCACAAAGCTCTTCTGAGTCTGTGATACTACAGTTAAACCACTTGACTTTTACTCCGAATAGGGCTGAGTGTCTCTCCAAGGAAAGCTCACGGTGCTTTAGGGACAAAATCTCTGTCAGCGCTGCTCTCTGAATAATAAAATGTGTAAGAAAAAGGGGAAGAAGAAGTGGTTATATCTCCTCCTAGACCACAGATGAATTTAGGAAGTAGAGGAAGTGATAAAAATAAAAAAGTGAAAATTTTTTTCACAGAAAATAATAAAAGAAACTGGAATTATTAGCCATTTTATAATTTTCCCTTATCTCATATTTGAAAATGCTGTTGATCTGGCATTTTTTCATGTCTGGTCAGGCACCAGTCCTGCATGTTAGTTGCAGAAAGGTGTAGCAGAATGAGAACATGTATGCTCTAGTCCTGATCCTGGCTAGACAGCTGCATCTTGATGGAAGATCTGGACTCAAAAATACAAATTAAACTTTTGTTCACAGAGTGACAGAATGACTGGTGTTGGGAGGGGCCTCTGGGGATGGTCTAGTCCAACCCCCTGTTCAAGCAGGGTCAACTAGAGCCGGTTGCTGAGGGCCATGTCCAGTCAGGTTTTGAATATCTCAGAGGATGGAGAGTCCACAAACTCTCTGGGCAACCCCTGTGCTTGACACCTATTACAGTAAAAAATAAAAAAATAATTAAAAAAAGAAGTTGTTTTCTTATATTAAGTGGAATTTCCTGTATTTCAGTTTGTGCCCATTGTCTCTGGTCCTGTCAGCAGTAACCAGTAAGAAAAGTCCGCCTCCGCCTCCATTACTGTCCTCTATCAAGTATTTTTAAATATCGTCAAGATCCCCCTGAGCCTTCTTTCCTCCTGGCTGAACAGGACCCACTCTCACAGTCTCTCCTCCTATGTCAGATGCTCCAGTCCCTTAATCATCTTTGTGGCTCTTTGCTGGACCTGCTCCAGTATTTCCACGTCTCTCTTGTACTGGGGAGCTCAGAATTGGACCCAGCACTCCAGATGTGCCTCACCAGTGCCACACAGAGGGGAAGGATCACCTCCCTTGACCTCAGCTGCGGTCTTTAGAAGCCTTAATATTGATCTCTTGAAGTTAACAACCCTTTTTATTTTAGATTTCAAAAATAAATATTTATTTCAACCCGACCCAAAGTGATTTTCTTCTTTATTAAAAGGGAAGAATTATAGTAGGGCAGATGGAAGTAAGAGGAGCTACACTGGATAGACAAAGTTACATTTGTGCTATGAGTGCACTGCAAGTACTTCTTTATGTTTTTATTAGTGGCTGTAGAGATATTGGGATATTTATTCATTCCATCCCATACAATTCCTGAGGCTGAATATGTTGGCTTTAGCAACATTTCTATGGTTAGTTGAACCTTAAAGATTCAAGCATTTCAATGCTATTCTTCACCTAGCTTCTTCAGCCAGCTTCTACATACCGCTTTAAGATTATGCTTAAGATGGCTGAAGACCTAAAGTAAATATTTTTATTTAAGAATTATCCATGAGATGCATGTATAGCTACAGAAAATCGATGGACATCTTTAGAAAAGCCCCAAACCCCCACAGCATATTTAAGTATCTCAACATTGTATTTCTCTTTCAATTTTAATGGCTATGACAAATGAGGTATTCCCTCCAAGATTAACTTCTTCCTGTTTAGTTAATAATTGGGAAATATTAAGACTTGATTTGATTTTCTTGGTCTCATGTACTCACTTTCTGACATTGCTTGTCATAATTTCAAAGAAAAAACATGAGTTCTGCTCCTATGTAAGTACACATGCTTCACCTCGTCTAGTCTGGGCTCTCATTTCCACTTGTGCAAAATAAGATGTCTTAGGAGTGACTATGGGCTCTCTGAGATATTCCTGCAATCAGAATTTGGCATACTGACTTGAGAAGCAGCTTTGTCCTTGTGAAAATACTCTGATATTTTATCCTGTACTTACATGTAGAAAATAGGCGGTTTAATTTTGGGAAGTTTTAAGAAGCTGGAAGCTGACTATCCAGTTCAGCACAGCATTTAAGCACATGCTTAAGCAGATCTGTTCAGTTCATCATTTGATTCCATTTATCTGCTAAAGTGCTGGATGAAATTAGTCTGGGAATTCTAGAAATGGGCCCTGCTTCCACTTAAGTACATTGTGCTTCTGTTATTAAGAGTTGCCTAAGAAAGAACAACAACAATCATTTTCCTCATGATTTTTCCCACATGCACAAAATGCTCATGTGCAAGAGTGATTTCTGTACATGTATGGTACTTATACGTAACTTTGGAAAGTCTGAATAAATTTGAAACAAAATTGCCATTTGAAAACAATAAAAAATAAAGCATCATATTAAATTAAGTCTGTTAATAGAACTAGCAGTAATCAATATGAGCTTATGGAAGGATGATTCTATTAAATTAATTTGGTATCTATTTTGATCAGATTACAGGATTGATTGATAAAACATAATGGAGTTGCTGTTGTTTATTCAGCCTTCTATCAGACTACTGTTCATACTAAATATTACTAAATCATTGTAGCGTATATCAAAACATAAAACAATTTTGGAGTAAACACTTTTCCAAAGTTGAAGAACTCACAGAAGTCTGGAAACCCACGTTCACAAGTCTCTCAGCCCTTGCGCAACAGCAGGACAGGGTCATATGTCACGTACAACAAGTTAAATCAGGTATTTGCCTATATATACATGGACTGATTGCCAAGACAGTAGGCTGAGCGTGGAGAATACACTTTCATGCCCTGTTGACTTCTACTCCTCCATCCATCTGGCGCAGAGTTGTGGAAGAAGAAAGAAGCCACTGCAGAGCAAACGCGTGAGATACAAGTCCTACAGAGATGAATGGAAGTGGGATGAGGCTGAGAGGCAAAACAGTGTACATCATCCTGTGTCCATCAGAATGAATACTTTAATCGGGCTGGTCTGTGTTTGTTCTATTGCCTGTTCTCTTGTCACTAAATCTCTTTTAGGAGGCATACGAAAAGAGGCAAATTCTAACACCAGCTGAGCGAGGAACAGCTAGGGAGCAGAGAGCTGCTATCACTTCCTCCTGGACAGAAAGTGGTTTTCCTGTAAAAGTTCCAGAACAGAAACTTTCTGTGGAAAAAGCTCACTTTTAACCAGCCTGCGAAAGAGCATACGCTGAAGTGTGGCTAAACTGGGCTAGCACTGGGGATATGCCAGAAATCTTGCTGTTTCTCCATACAGCTTGCCCACCTGGATCACGTCTTCTTGATTCCCAGGTGAGGTATCCCGTCAGGTTCCTTCGCTCCTCTTCCCCTTTTCTTTGCTGGGAAATCTCAGCAGGGAATGGGGGTGCCCGTGCCCTGTAACACACAAATGGGGCGTTCGGTGTGCCCAGGGCACACAGATGCTGCTGGGCATCTGCAGTTCTGACGGGGAGGACGCGCAGAGTCCTGTGATCTGTTCTCCAAGCATCCGTCTCGCTGTCTGCACGCAGTTGAGTCAGTCTGTGCCTTGGCCACGGGTCCAGCACACCTTGACTGTTCATGCACAGTTGTCACTTCTCTGAGCTATCCAGAAACCCTGGACAAGTGGTGGAGTTATTTTTCTGTTCAGATTCCATTTCCAGATGGTAGCAGACAACATATTTGGCACAAAATGACTGTATCTTGAGCTCAGGGGACTGGAACAGGTCAGCGAGCTTAGTACTTTGGAGACTAGAAGGAAATCTACTGCCACTGGCTAAAATTTTCTCATTTTCCCTTTACAATGAGATTGTCCGCCAACGCCGGGTGAATTTCACTGCTGTATTTCAAGGTTTGGTAACTTTGCAACAGAAAATATTGGCTAGCCAGAAGTCGTGTTTCCAAAGCAGACAGCTAAAAATATTAGCAAAGTGAAAAGCCAGACATAATTCTAAACCAAATGGATTTTCAGCACTATGAAAATGGATCTGTTTAGGATGTCTTGATGTGGTTTGAGTTGGAAGAAATTATTTGAATACGGATGATATTCAGAGGACTGAAATTTGATTTCCTGACCATTTCTGTTACATTATATAGTATGAATATATTCTGAGTTTATCCGGTTTAGGTAGTATCCAGTCCTTGCCCTCTACTACCACTGAACTACTCTTTCAAGGCCTTTCTGGAAGCTTTTTATCACTACAGGTTGGAAACAGAAAAAAATAGCAATCAGGTACATTGCTATTAAGTTGTAACTTAAAAAATTAGAGTTGTGCTAATTGTAATCAATGAAGAGAAGTTGCAGCAATTTCAAGTTGAAGTATCATTAAGATGTTCAAGAGACTTATTGTGTGAAAAAATTAAAGAAAATTCTGTTTTTAAATCACCATCAGTCAAAACCTTAACTATTTTCTCCAGCTCCCCTACGTACACACTTACATGCACATATACATTTGTGAGGCCATATTGCATGATTCATCTCTCTCATGTTCAAGAAAAATGGCACTGGATTTCTGTTGGTATTTATCACTGCTATGCCCCAAATCATTGAAAGCGGCCAGATTCGGGTGATGAGTTCAGTCTCCATACCTAAACATTTGACTGATTCCTTCTGCTATTCTCATTTCTTTAAAACATTCTGTAATTTACAACACTTGAAAAAGATGCCACAGCTAATGAGAAGAAAGCGTGAACTACCTGGCATAAATTCAGCAGGTTGTCAAACAGCATTATTCACCACACAATAGTTCAATCAGACACTTAGTACTAAAGCTTTTTAGCTTGATTACATGGGGTTTTTGCATACAATTGGACCCTAATCTCATGAAAAATTGTCCCTTGGGCAATGGGTATTTGACTGTTGAGGATCTTTTTCAGAGGACTGATCAGTGATCAAAGTGAATAAATGCTTGATTTAGTTCTAGTTTAGATTATTAATAGGTATAGTAACGCCCCTCTGAAACAGAGCCAAAGTCACAACACAGAAAATAATTTAGCACTGTTTTCTCTGAAACTGTACCCCCAGACTATTAAACCACATTACATGCTAAAATGATGCTAGACTTACCTGGTAATGACAGAGAGATTCCAGATTTGCAAAATGAAGCTATACCTTAGCCCGAATATACTAGCAAAGCTGATACAACTCTTGCTGTACAAATAAAATTAGTAGAAATAAAATTTAAATCGTTAAAGGTAATGCATTTTCATTCTCATTTGGATTTTACTATTGGCAGCAAAAAGTATTGTCCCTTTAGTCACTTAAAAAACCAAGTAGTTTGAAAAAGGACTGCATCACAATTTTTGTGAATTTTGTCAAGATTCTTGGCTTCTCACCATGCAAAGATGTTCAAGCTTGGACAAAAACAAAATGTTCTCATCCTAGGAGATTTCTCAAAAAATCCTGAGAGATTTCAAAAAGTGAAACTGTTTGAGGACTACTACAATGCCCGTGCTTGTCCTCTCTCAATTTAACAAAAAACGTGGCAGGGACCATTGTTTTTCTGTACTCACATAGACATCCCTCAAACAAGTCAAGGGTCTGAGTATCAAGTATGCTAATTTTATTAAATAAAATTATTAAAGTGACATCCTGCAGAGGTTTGATGTGGCTTGCTGTGAAGCAGTTTATCATAAATGTGAAACAGGCTGTTTCTTTAAATACACAGACTTATTTGACATATAAGAAACAATAAGAGCTATATATAAAATCTAAATATAAAGCTCACTATGAAGAAGTCAGGATTTGCTAACAGGTAGTAGGTACATAGTTATTCCTGTCCTAATTATATTCTGTGCTATTCAAAGAAGCAATTTGACATCAGTTGATTATGGCTGAGCCAGACTAAAGAGAACTTGATTATTCTTAAGAGTGTTCATATTTTCCATGGTCAAAATCGGGTTTTGAAACTCATGGTTTACTCATTGAAAGGATGAAAGTGGCAAAGGAGAATCTCAGCTTTTCTTTTGAAGGTGTAAGTGCATGATTTCTCCTTGAGAAAGCAGCCTGGGAAAAATTAATGAACTAACTGTCTCAGGCAGAGTAGTGTGGCTGAAGCATTATTTTTCCTAAGTGCTATCTGATTCCCTTTACAACTCTTTAAATGTCTCCTTTGGGATTAAAGAAAAATACATCTCCAGATCTGTGCTTTTGGAGGAGACTCGATGGTTTATACTGCTGGAGGCTTGGGACAGCCGGTCGAGTACAGGGATTATGGAAAAGGTTCCTGACCCACCACTGTACATTTTTCACAAACCTTAACACTTTGATGAAAATTAAGTTTGTCTAAGTGACCTTCAACTTTGTGTTAGTACAAACTCTATTTCTGCACAGGAAAGCAAGATGGGCATCCCAGGGAATTTTGCAGATTATTGCTATATACATTAATTTATGCAGTATTTAAACCCATACCGAATGGGCCAAGAACTGTTTTCTGGCACTGAGGTCCGCTGTTACATCACAGCTACATCTCTGCAGTTACACTTACTTGTCCCCTGCACAGGGTGACTATACCTAATCTGTGTAATGGGAAAGGTTCTTGGTCTACACTAACCTCCAAACCATGCCTGGGTAAGTCCTAGTCAACACAATTCAAAACCATGCCTAGGATTACACTAATAGTTTGAACAACCGTGGGGCAGGGCTCAGGCCTGATGCATTAGCCCTGTTTAGTTTATCAGTAGAGAAAAACGTAATACAGATCATTCATAATGGAGGTTTCTCCTGACAACCTTATGACTAGCCTGGGACTGATTGCTAAAGCTGAATTGTCGCAGAGGTTGGTTGAGAGCTGGCCAAGCTGCAAAACAAACGTTGCACTCCAGAAAATCTGCTTTTTATTGCCTTGTTTTCAAACTCTTTCAAAGAGGATCACAGTTTCCGGAATTTTGGTGCTTATCCATTATTCATCATTAGCTTAGTCATCCAGGTAAATGATTGTCTATAAACTGATCAGCATTCATCAGTCCAGGTCTTTAGCTGTCCCCAACAGTCAGGTACTAAGTGTTTCAGCTGGAGGTGTTGGATAAAATTCTACTCATCCTTAACATGCCCTGGGAAGTGAAGTATCTGGGGTTCAAGTACAACAATGCTGAACCTGCAGCAGAATTCCTTTTTTTTTTTTCCCCTCCAAAAATATATCTGCACTTCCAAATTCTTTATGTATAGCTACTGCTGTGACCTCTGTGGGCAGGACTTCACTGTGTCTGAAGGATTATAGCATATCTGAAGAATATCCAAGGCTTTTAAAAGTCTCTTGTTACAAGTCTGGCTGCCCTATGTCTTTGATTGATCACCTGTTAAAATACAAAGCCAGACATCTGCCCTTGTTGAGCAACACTTTGTTTGGGGATGGTGTAAAGGTTGTGTAAAGCAGCATGCCGAATCCCTGCTGGGGCAGCCTCTGTTACACCCAAAGAAACACCAGGGAATACAGCTGTTCAGATCACCGTTTTTTTCCCTTGGTGAAGCATGCATTTCCTGAAGATATCATTGTGAAGCTACCTTTTGGGCTTTTCTCCAAGGATTCTTTGGAGGAGAAATCCTCAAAAGACCAGTTCTCCGTCTTTCTCCCTGCTTTTTGGACAGGACTCAAGATCTGGACCACAAACCTATAGGCAACTAGAAATTCTTTGGAAAACGCCAGACAACATGTATGTATTCAACAGTGTTTGATAAATGCCACCTCTTTAAAAACTATATTCAATAAATCCTGGCTGCAAATATCAGGTTATTTTTTTTCATTCTCTGAATGGTTGTCCCCCTAGGCCTTAAAAATACTACAGAAAGATTTTACATGATTCATGTATCATACTGGGTTTGTGTAGGATTAATTTGTAGGAGGTGAAATTGCAGGCCTTCTCTAAGCTGGAGGTCATTTCAGATGAAAACTTATAGCACAGTGCCCAGATCTGAGGGCTGCACAATTTTTATGTTTAATGAACGCACTAGATTCCAAAATTGAGCTCAGCAAGAAGAAAGATCTTGCACTGATTTCAAAAGTGATTGCACCTCTGTGTGTTAGCTCACATAAATAACCACGCTCTTCCTGCAGCATGGCACATCCCTGACTGGTGCATCATCCCTTATCTGGGCACAGCACTCTGGCACCATCATTTGGTAACATAATGTAGTTCTGAGCTGCGTCAAGCAATTTTCTAGAGCTAATGAATCTTAGGCCATCTTATTGATGCAATGCCTTTCAGCCTCTCATCTCCACAGACAGTACTCCTATAGACATGGCTCCTTTCTTATCCCAGCCCTAACTGCAGGACTGGGAATCCTGGGAAGTATAAAGAGACCCAAACTGACGAGGCATAAATCAAGTAAGTCCAGATGCAGTTTGGCAGTACAAAGTTTATGTGAGAAGACAATCCCTGCTGCTAAGTTTGGGTTTATTCCCTCAATGCTTAGGCCTCACAACCCAAACTTATAACTCTGTTCACCTCGTGCTGGGCCAGGTGGGCTTACCGTATAGGACCAATATACGTCTCTGATCTCTCAGGTGCCTTTGCACCGTTTTACAGAAGGAGCACAGCCACCTGCAAAGCCTATGTGCTCATGACCTAGCTGGGTATCAGGATCAATATTAATTTCTGAGCCTCTCAGACACATTTTGGGTTTCAGTCCCTGCCCCTCTTCTCCTCTCGGGGGCAAAAGTCTCAGTGGTCATCGTAAACCTGGGATCTGATGTTTCAGCTTGCTGAGCTCCCACTCCCCTTACATCCCTTCACGAGTCCCACGGCAGCTATTCTGAGCTTCCTAATTGACCCAGCCTGGCACTACAATAAGCTAACAGGAGGCAAGGCTTATAAAGGAAGTTTCTGACTGGTAGTCGTTGTTGCTTTTAAAAGCACTACGTGTCCGTAAGTCTTTGAAAGGATGCAGCTTGACTTCTACCCCGAGGTAAGGCTCACCTCTTTTAACAGCCTAAGGTAGAAGCAGATCTTTCTGACTATGAAAGTTTCTGCCTCATCCCTCCCCTTCAGAGTTTTCTCTCATAACCCACTACACGACAGCTCACAGAGAGCATCTACTCTCTGACATGCATAAACCCACACCTTATTTGAAAGTCTCCAGTCTCGTTAGCTGGGTTTATGTCGAGCCAGTGAAATGACCATTGCACAGGCACTGGTTGTTGAGGGATGTTCAGAAACAAGGGCCACGCTCAGCGCCCTCATTAAAAGTTTTCCTACACTCTTTCTCCTGAAAGTAATACTGGGAAAAAACTAATCTTGTCACATCCAGGATACTTCTGCAATACAGTGCATCAACAGGGAAATAGCACACAAAATGGAGAATAAAGCAAAATAAAACTTAGTTTTATATAGATGTTCGACAAATCTTGCCTGAAACGTGTATATTTATTTTCTCTCTTCTACCACAGATAATCCACTCAGTGTCTTTTAAAGGCACATATTGCCTAGTCTCAGCTGCTGCGAGTTCTTTCTTTTTCTAACGCCTCTCAGAGCATTATATAGCCAGTAAATTACACCAGGCAATAATTACCCTGTTAAGGGAGCTTTCAAGCATCTATGTGTTCCCCATAAAGCAAAGGGAGATGCAGGAGAGACCTGCATCTATCTTTAATGTACTGTTAAAGAAATGATATAGATTCAACAACGGCATTTCACAACTGGAGAAGTCAGAATTACTAGTAACATAGGAAAAAAAGAGAATGTTTTCTTGTCTCTTGCTTTAAAGCAGATTTTTGCTGTGCTTGTCAAAAAAAGCTTCCATTAAATTCAAAGCAGTTATCTGCCATTTTTTTAATAGGATGCACCTGGGACCCCCCAGCAGTCCCTCTGATTGGACTGGGACTATGAAAATGAGAGTAGAGACTTTGTTTAGTGTATTAAACATGCAGGTAGGGATACTTAGGAGCTCAGATGAGGAAAATGCTGTTTCAAGTAACTGCTGGCTAAGGAGTGGTTAGACCTCTTAACAGTTATGTGGTGTGTAAGGAAAGGCATATTACATGGAGCTGTTTGTTTTAAAAGTCTTTTTCATATTCTGAAGACCTAAGATATTTTTGAAAAGTATTTGTTCAGTCTGTTGAGCAATTATTTTTCTAGATATTGTGTGGCTTGTGATGATCAGGAGTTGTCAGGGCAGAAAAAGCTCAGAAATTACACCTATATGGTTGTGGGGCTCATAGTTTGGGGGTGTTCCTTTTTAACAAAACCATGAATACTAGTACTGGAGTGGGGGGAAAGGCTACAGAGAGAGCTTCCTTGCACAAAAGAGTTAATGCTGAATACCTTCTATAAAACTTATAAAGGATATAAAAGGTCTAGATGTAGCTTATTTAAAATTGCGGTAAGCCCATTGACCTAGTTGAAGTTACATCTAAGCCAGAACTGCTGTAAAAAGCTGTCCTGGGATAGATTTTTGGAGCTCTTTTCCTCCATTCCCAAAGACAAATAAAAATCTTGATGCTGTACCTTGATGGATGGAAGTAAATATATTTTGGATCACTTAAAGCAGTGTTTCACTTTCCAAATGCCCTTCTTAATTTTTTTTAAACCTTATTCCTGTTTTAAAAATCTAGGGGTTTAAATGTGTGATTTTCTTGATAGTAACAACAAAAAACTTGTGCAAAAAGATTAATTCTAATAGCTGACCTTTTCCCATAACATTTTAGTCCAAATTGGTCAGTGGGTATTTTGTTTTAGCTTATTTATTTTTTTATTTTACAAAAAGGGCTTTCTGTCAAAACATTCCCAGCAAGCTTTCCAACTGACAGACCCAATTACAATTAGTTGCAGCCTTGTGCAACTTAAGCTGATATTGCTCCCCTGCTCTGGAATGGAGGTAACAGGAGCTTCAACCTTGTTCTCGCTTGGATTATTGCCTTGAACTAGACATAAAGTTCACACAAATTTTGCATCTCCTAGGAAAAGCTCTTTTTTTTTTCTTTTCTGTCTGTTACCTGCATTAAGTATGCACTCTCACTTTCTCTAGAGAAAGTGTTGTGTAAATAACTTCATGTGTTATCTTAATAACTAATGTCGTTGCCAGGATCTGATATATCTTGCAAAAGTAAATCTTCTCTAATGGCATGTGCACATTTCCCCAAGGCTGGCTTGCAAATTGATTTTAGTAAACGAACAATTTTCATTTTATTTTCAGAGATTAAGAACTTGCTGCCAATAAAAGAGACGTGATGTTATGTGCTGTATGTTATCCATGTTATTCCCTCAGTTTGTGCTGTGTTTTAGTCACGTTATTTCTCCAGTTTCTGCTAATCGGCATCATTGCTCTTCCTTTCCACCTACAATCCTGTGGCCCTGATCATTACATTTGTGTTGTATTCTGCTGTCTGATCCCGTACCTTGTGTGTTGCTCTGCTTTTATAACTCATGCTTAATCAATTTATCTTCTATACTTTACTTATAATCAGTGTGACAGGCTGACTTGACACCCTGATTCGTTTATAAACTAGCAATCTTCTAATTGGAATTGCATAGCAAAATGGCTTAAAAACAATTTGCACAGCCATAATATGTAAAATGAGTATGACCTCTGTGGATATATTAGCAAATAATGATGATATTAAATTATTTTTTATACTGGATAGTTCTTTGCTAAGGCTTAAGGTCTGGAGCAATCTCAGTTTTAATCAGTTTCTGTGCAGGATAAGCAAAAGGGATTCCTTTGCTGCTGGAGGAAGTGGATAAAATTTATTGTTATATGTTAATTACACAGGGCTTTCTTAGTTGTCTGCGATTGCTTTCCCTAATAAAGAAAGTTTCATGTAGTGTGACTCTGCCTGTGTGATCTCTGTTGTACTGTAGTGCCAAATATTTTCATCCAAAGACTGAAATTAGCCAGCAGGAATAGCATTTGAGGCTATTTCAGGTGAAACCAGTACCAAGTATTGCAGCAAGTGTTTTCCTAAAGCTAAATCTGGAACTCAGTTTGCACTTACATATGCTTATATTAATAAACTTACATGTATGTTTGGACATATGTATATATGTTAGAAATACAGCCAAATGAAGATAAAGAAAAGTTCTAAGCGTTATGTTGAGGATGCGATTAACCTGGCAAAAAAAGGTGATAGCTACTAAAGCTCAAGGATAGACTTCCTTTATTATCTCACAGTCAAGAATTTAATTCAAAGCCTGAATTTCACCTTTGTGTTCCACTATAATCCTCTTACAACATTATTGTTATACCAATGTTTCCTTTCTTCTCTAAAAATGTCTAGAAATGCTATTCCTCTGTTATTTTGTAAGCCATGTGTTTAGGTCCTTGGTTCTTGTTTATTTGTCAGAATTACTAAATTCCAGATCACTGATTACAGCTTCTCAGTCGCGTCTGAAGCACTTCTGTATGTGAACTCTACCACTGCTACAGCATTTTCTGCTGTATTATACTGTCAGGTTGTTGGCAACTGTCTAGCAGCCTTTCCAAAGGACCTTGATTATTTCTCCTCTACGCATGCATACAGCTAGTCTCTACTTTTCCAGAAAAAGATGTTTCTTTTGATAATTCTGAGTTCTTCAGAGTCTCAGCAGACCTTTTTCCTTCTCACAACTTTTTATGAAACAGCAAATTTTTTGTGTTTTTTTTTCCCCTTCGCTAGTAGTGGTGTAAGAGAATAGTCATAATGCTGTGTCTAATAGCCCGCTATATTGTTGTTTATTAATTTCTATTTCAAAGCTAACATGAGCTTTTAAAACTGTGTTCAGTGAGGATTTTCACACCAAAAATACTCTTTCCCATGCCTTTATGGGATGACATCATAGTTTTTCTAAAAGGAGCAATCTAAGGAAACGGCGGTTGATGGTGGAGCGCAGCAGCACCTTTTACCTCTCTAGAGATGCTGCCAGAAAGGGAAGAAAATTCACCAGTTTTGCTTTGGGGAACAAAGCCAGAGAAGAGATGGCAAGGAGGATGGGCAGCTCCCTCCTCTGCCCACACAGGCAAACTCCCTGCAGCCTCGAGCCCCCCCGGTCAGGGGACAAAACCTGCCGTTGCTAGTCCCTGGGCTAGGAATTCATGGGGATGTTTCAGCGCAGTCGTTATTTTCAGCTAGCCGTTAGTTGGGTATCAACATGTTGAACCCAAGAGCTCACTGCTGAAACATAGTGGGGAACTCTTTATCTTTCTCTTTCAGTTCAATTGGATTGTGCAGACTAACAAACTGAATGGTCCCATCCCTTTCCCCGTCACAGCTGTGCCATCTGTAAGATTTACGGAATGCTTTAGAAATTATTCTTAAATTTCTGGCTCTGGATTAAAACTTTTTTTTTTTTTTTTTAAATTTATGTGGCTTGACAGGATTTAATCCTTTCCATGTTTTAAAAGGCTGGAGGTAATAAATTCTCTGGAGTTATGACTAGCTAATGTGATGTGTCGATTACTAATTACCAAGTAGCTAGGATACTGCCTCTTTTGAAAAGAAAGGAGACACTAAGTGAGAGAAGTCTTTATGTTTTGGCCACTTACAGGTCTTTCATAGTTCTTTTAATGATCTTGAATCTTTCAGTATCTCTTTTGTTTGCTACATGCTACCCGTTCACAAGGTGAAATAGGGCTTCATTTAGCTGGTACAGAATGTCCCTTTTGCCTCATGAAAAAAAGCCTCTTTATGTCTGAGTACAGGCGTTTCTGAAGGTGATAATGAACATGTGGCAGGGCTGAACCAGCAGTAGATGTCAAGTTGCAACTGTTCTTTTCTCTTTTTGACAGGTGCGTCCTGCTTAGTTCAAAATAATTGTTTTTGTTATTTAACTAACACTGTTCAGTGACTCTATGCCTCTGTGTGTAGAATTTCTCCCTTTCCTCCCCCAGTTTGAATTTCCTTCAGATGATGTTTCTTTAGGATAAACAAGTCACTGTGATAGGTGAGAGCCTGGTTTATTTTACTCACAAAACTTTGCTTCTTTCTCATCCTGCAGTTATTTTTCCATTTCTGCTTTCAAGTACTGAAACAACGTTAATTTTTCCAGATAACAGGTATCCCCCTCAAACCCATACCTTTAAAAAAAATCACCATCATCCCAGTGGCACAAGAACCGTGGAGGTATAGATTCTGGAAAAGGAAGACATTTTTCAGTGAAAGGCAGATTGGTGACAGACACCGTATCAGCTTGCCCAGCAGTTCAACAGAAACTCAGTTCCTGGTGCAAATTACAGCTGAAAAATGGCATTAGTATTTTGTGACACACACTCCTGCATAAGCGAAAGGTGCATCATTTTCCTGCCAGAGTGGTGGATGAACAAGATCCACATGCTGTGATCTTTCCTCTTCCACTTTTGGAGATAGTCTTTTGTCTCCAGTGACAAAAAATCTAGTTGTCATCGCTAAATCTAGTGATCTAGTTGAAGATGTCCCTGCTCATTGCAGGGGCGGTTGGACTGGATGACCTTTAAAGGTCCCTTCCAACCCAAACTATTATATGATGCTATGATTCTATGACTCTATGAAATGTCAGGCATTTCGACATTTCTTAAAATGGTGACTTTTAAGAGACGGCCAAACCAGTTAATAGTTTGTGGTGACGAGCATCTGTTAGCGCCCAACAGAATGATATTTTTATAAAATTAAGATGAAGCACATCAGAGGAATCTGTGTTGTGTCCAGCAGCTGAAACAAACAACAAACAAACCAAAAAACCTGCCACCCCCACATTCTTCCTTCAGCCGAACAACGTGTAACTCATTCCTCCTTCCACAGTGTCGTGGTTTAACCCCAGCCAGCAACTAAACACCACGCAGCCACTCACTCACTCCCCCCCACCCAGTGGGATGGGGGAGAAAATCAGGAAAAGAAGTAAAACTCTTGGGTTGAGATAAGAACGGTTTAATAGAACAGAAAAAGAAGAAACTAATAATGATAATGATAACACTAATAAAATGACAACAGCAATAATGAAAGGATTGGAATGTACAAATGATGTGCAGTGCAATTGCTCACCACCCACCGACCGACACCCCACCAGTCCCCAAGCGGTGAATCCCTGCCCCCACTTCCCCGTTCCTATACTGGATGGGACGTCCCATGGTATGGAATACACCGTTGGCCAGTTTGGGTCAGGTGCCCTGGCTGTGTCCTGTGCCAACTTCTTGTGCCCCTCCAGCTTTCTCGCTGGCTGGGCGTGAGAAGCTGAAAAATCCTTGACATTAGTCTAAACACTACTGAGCAACAACTGAAAACATCAGTGTTATCAACATTCTTCACATACTGAACTCAAAACACAGCACTGTACCGGCTACTAGGAAGACAGTTAACTCTATCCCAGCTGAAACCAGGACACACAGTTTGTTTTAAGAAATCCACTTCTTGCTACACGTATACCAAGGCGAGCCCATTGCCATGACCTGGCCTGGGAGAAAAGAGGTGGGAGGGAAGTAACTGTCCAACACCCTCGGTACAGGGATGGTGGAAAGACTGTACTGATACCCCAGACCTTCCTTAAAGTGGTTGTAAGTTGAGGGAAGGCATGTCAGTGGGGGGTAACAAAACAGTGGATCATTGGACAAAGCGTTTAGAGCAGCTTCTAAGCTGTTGTCACTCATTTCAGGGACTCAAGACATCAGACAGGAAAACAGCATGGAAAGAAAGGATGTGCTAAGCCATCCCTTCACCAAATCCTTTCCTTCTCTATAGTGAAGATTCTATAGAAAAATCTAAAAATCCAGTAAAGAAGCATTTAAATGGGTTTTCGCTACCTTGTCACCTTTAGAAATCCTCAGACAACAAAAAGTCTAGAATTCGAGGCACGCAGCTAAATACAGGAAACTTTCTTGAACACATTTAAGATGATTTTCTTCCTTAAGTGTAAAGGTTATTAGTTTTTAAAAATCATATTCCTCATTAAATTGTCCTATTTTTATAGTTTTTATTCCTATTCTCAAAAACTGATGATTTTTAAAATACATACGCAAGATGTTTTGTGAATAGATATTTTTCTAATCTATGATTAACCTACTACTTCTGAATAACTCAATTATACATGTTTCTTTCATTTTGTAGTGTTTATGCCTCTGAGGCTTTCTTGGGGGAGATGACAGGGAAACCAAATTCATAATTTCTTTAGATACTGCTATGTCCATTTTACAGATAGGCAAGTTGAAATGTTAGCAAGCGGTGTGTTCAAGATCTAAGAAGAATAAAGAGAACACAACCTACCTTATTTTCCACCGAGTGCCTTCTCCACAGCATGAAACACCAGACTTGATTACCATTGGCAGCAATTATGGCTTAATTGAATAAGTGAGGAAGAAGAAGATTATTGATTAGCAGGGGAAAAGTCAATTTTTTTTCAGTCAGCTTGGCATTCTAGGAAGGGAATGCAAAGCAGAAACAATGAATGACTGCATAGAACACATGCAGCCAACTCTGCACCTGAGTGAGATTTTCAAAGAAAAAGCACGATTTGCAGTGTTATGGGTAATGCTAAGCAAATTGCCTTATTGGCAGGAGAACCTTTGACCTTCAGAAATTATTAATACTTTTTTGGTGTGACATCTACAAAACCAGATACTAAGATCAGTATCAAAACCAAATCAGTATAAGAATAAGAAATCGTCTGAGCATCTCAAGCACTATCCTGTTTATAGATAGCAGTTAACTAGAACATGATATCTGATCCAAGGAGTCTGTAGTGAAAATAATGATCGTCCAATAAAATACATCTTTACCTTATTGAATACCTTCTGGTTGTTTTTGAAGAGCATCTTGGAGTTTCCTCAGTTACTCTAATTACTGTCCTGTTCCAGCTTTTTCAGGAATCCAGTTCATAAAGGCACATAAATAGTCAAGGACTTTAGAAGTTATTTCCAGTATAAATAGCCTTTCTCTGTGTAATGCTTAGTAAATATTGATTTTGTAGCAATGTTGTATATACAAGTAGCGACCTTTTTAAAAAAATAGTGGACTTGCGTTTGCACGGATGTGAATGAGATTGTTCTGATCTTATAACACATACCGTTGTAGAATGCAGAATCCTTGGCATTTTAAAATAGTCATATACACAGCATAATATATACTTGTACACTGTAGAGAGTGCAGCTGTTGTTAATGTGTTACGAAACTGTCCAGTCTCTGATGAATACTGAACTATTCTCCACCAGTCAGACTGCATGTTTACAATACTCAATACATCTGGCTGACTTTAATTGCATTAGCTTTGCTGCACCAGAGGTGGCATAACTTTCATGCGAGCTAATTAGATTTGCTCAATTTAAACAGACACATTAATGCAGCTCAGCAAGGCTCAATTAAATCTGTTTTCAAAGCAAAGGCACAATGTGAGGCATTATGGGTAATGCTATGCAAATTGCCATATTGGCAGAGAAGTTGAGTGAGTTGTTCACAATGCCTATTGGCACAAAGTAAGTTTCTCCAGTTAGATTGTGGAGTCTAAAACAGCAAGACATGTGTTCTACATCCTCTTTCTTGGGGCTCTTCAAAACGGTGCATCTGCCTTCCCAAGCAAAGGAAGTGATTTGTGAATTTGTTTAGGAAACTGATGTCTTAAGATTTCATCCCAACATTTGTGCCCACTGATTTGTATTTTATATGCTTTCCCTTACTGAGGCAACAGCAGAACCTAATAATAATACATCTCCATAATGGGATTTCAGAACAATTGTATGTTCCTGGTGTTTCAAACTTATTACACTTAACATCACTCTTACCTTTTGCTAATGCTCAAGCATAACTATCTCTCATTTCATTTTTTTCAGTTATGTACTGTGACCCAAACTGCTTAGCCTTGCAGGTTTACTTCTGAGAAGTGAAACTTGCTGATGGAGACGCACACTTTCTTGGTTTTGTTCAGTGTGCAAAGCTTTTTAAATATTTCCATCTAATAGTGATATTGCAGCACACAACTTCAAGTCTGTCTTTCTTTGTTATGGCCCAGAAGAAGTAGCAGATGGATTTTTCTTCAGGAACAATGGAGTTGTCACACTGCAGGCCACATCCAGTGGGAATCAAAGGTAAGTGCTTTGCAGTGCAACCAGGATGCCATCAGCCTGTCACCAGAACCACTTTTCATTTTGGCATCCTAAACATGCTTTCTTCTCTCAAAATCAGGAAAAAAGGGGACCCTTTATGGAAACCCAAGCAAGATAAATCTGACGTCATTAATGTTACATTTCCTTCCTCAAAATAAGGCAAACGTATAGCAAAATAGTGTAAGGTTGACCATGTATTTTGGAGTTATTTTTTGTACAGAACCCAATGTCTCCAAGCATCTGTATCTTCTCCAGTTAATAGGATGAAGCTTCAGTTATACCTGCATGAATTACATGCACTTCTCCCAATGAGCTGATTAGGCCATTTGATGACATTGTTTCCAACACAACATTGCTGGAAGATATTGCAATTAATGGGATGACAGTAAAAGTAACCATTTTGTTTTAATGTAGTGATGCTCCTGGTTGGATGCATAAAAGGCACACCATATGCTTCTTCAAGCATCCTCAAAGGTATGTTATGGACTGCTTTAGTGGTTTGTGTTGTTCTGCTGTGACTTTTATGAGGAGGTCGATTGGCAAAAGCAGTCTCCAGAACAGGTTCTTCAGTTTTCCTAACACATATGAAAACACTTGATTTCTAGAGTTCATGGTGTGTCTGTTAGTGAGCAGTGTATGCTAGTCCTCACTACTTTGTGTGGGGATTTGTCAGCCCCTCCATCCTCTTCTTCTGACCCTATATAGAAATCCCTTTTTTACAAAGGAAAAGAGCCCAGAATAGTTAAGATTTTCCTGCCTTCTGTGTGACGATGCAGGGGATTTCAGAGGAGGGAGAGTATCCTCTACTGGTCAGAGAATAGGGCTCATGAGGTTGAAATCAAACATTTGTGTAAATAAAGGATACAGCTTAGTGTCTAAAATCAGAGCAATGTTAGAGGTAGCAGCCAATTATTGGATCCCATTGTCTCATATTTTAGACACTTACACACAGTCATGCCTTTTTAATGGAGTAGTATTCACAGTAAGTTCCAAATACAGTGATACCAAGAGGCTCTCGAATGAGTGAAAATCAGCAACTTTATTAAACAACATGTGGAAGTTACAGCCATACTGGTGTCAGACAAACCAATATGAAGCAGATCACTCTATGATTAGCCAAATGCACAGGACAATTGAATTCAACACATCAATTATAAATAGGAAAGAAAATTCATTTGCCCTGCACTTTAGCAGATTCTGTGTTCCCACAGCATACCCAGCTTGGCTTTGACTTTAGTTGGAAGCCCTTGTTTTCCATTCATATTCTCAGAATTCATATGTTTCATTCTCAAACTGTAGGTTTTGCAGAAATAAATGTTTTAAACAGAAATACAGTATTCTTCATAGGCTTTTGGCCAGAATCTGTAAAACTCATTCCCTCAACTGGATCCGTATTCAGAAAGCTGATGTCTGGCAGAGGCCCTGCCACTGTGTTATAGCTGTGTCCTCTCTGGCAGCTCTCTAATCATATGTATCCTACCTATAATGTTTTCAGAAATTTTGCTGTCTCCCATTCACCTTGGGGCATTTGCCCTAAGTGATGGAGAAAGTCTTGGAAAAAATAGAATAAATCCTTTACACAACCCTGCCAATGCCTTAAAGACTGTGATGGACTCATCTTGCTCTTGGTGTTTTTTTTTAAAATTCCTATTATAAAACAATTTCAATTATTTACTGCAATTATCATAATATTGTGTGGATTTGAATTAAGCAGTGAAGGTTGTTTTGGCTTTCCTTTCCCAGTTTGGTGATTTGTCTAGTGAATTCATCTTCTAAACTGCCATTAGAATATGAAGGTAATCCCATACTGGGCCAACATATTGGTTTGAAGCAGTCTTTTGATATTGTAGATTCCAGTGCTTAGGTTCCAGATATAATGGCTACTGCTGAAGTGTCAATGTCCTGAAAACAGAATGTGTTCTCTGGAAGCCTAAAAGCTAGTTTGAGGTAAACATGTAATTAAAACTCAAGAAAGATGGGAAAGAGGAAGAAACTCAGGAATCAGCTGTGCTTGTGTAGTCTGCACTGAATATCACTCCTGAATCTTTGTCTCTTAGATAGAAAAGGTTTAAATTTGTTAAATTTATTTTCTCTTTCTGTCTAAAATGTCTTGTTTAGTTATGAAAGAATAGTCTTTCACAAGGCTTCAACACAGAACACATGAAACCTAACTTTAGAAGGTGAGTTTGCTTATGCTTCTGACTACAGTCATCCTGGAATAATTTCAGGGAGAATAGTTGAGATAAAAGGAAGCTTAATTGCATTTTGCCCTCTTAATTCTAAACTTGACAACATTTAAATTATATACCTTTTGAACAAAACATGACCTTTAACTAAAGTAGTCCCAGCTGGAACCATTATAATTATAATGTTTATTTATTAATATGACTGACAATGCATAAAAATACAGTTGCAGTTATAGAAAAGTCAATTAGTGCAACACCCTTGAGGACACACTCTAAATGGATAAAATTCAATAATAATGATAATTACTTTCATCCATAAGGATTCAAAATTAGATTATGAAGCTAACATGGTGTCTCCATGTTTAAAGGAACAGTTAACTCTGATGCCAGTGAATATGTGGTTGACCCTTCATGTTCCAGGAAATATATTCCACTTCAAGTTGAGTTTATGCCCTCTCTCTTTTAAGGGGAAAAAAAGGATGAAAGGGTTTGAGATGAACAACTGTTTAAAACAGGCAAGCACTTTTGGCTTAAGGAAACTTTAGAATTTGTGCTTCTCTACCTTTTCCCTTTTGAATTTTTTTTTTTAACTTATGTATTTGAAAGAGGATTATCTAAAAGTTTTGTGTTGCACCAGAACCATAAATACTGTCTTTTCTATGATTCTATGAAAGAAAATATCCCTGGAATACTGTTTACCTAACCAAAGATTCAACTTCAATATGCTTTTCTTTCCCATTGTTTGGAGAGAAATTTCTGAGAAGATCCTCCATGTACTTTCTCTGTTGCTTCTGAAGTCCCCAAAATCTCCAGCTATCTGTGGATTTTTTTCTGGTGTCATATCACTGGTGCCTATTTCAATTCCTCACCAATATTCCTACATAACATAGAAATGAGCCTTTTATGTAATGATGCCATTTCTTTTTTTTTCTTAGATTGCAGCACATTGGCCTGCTCTTCTGATATCAACTCCTCTTTTCATCTTATGATAAAGAAGATCAAGAACTTACTTGATACTCTGGTACTTACACATGGAAAAGATGTGTAAGGAGAAGTTTTTCAGTAAGACAGGCAAAAAGACATAACAAGATTCAATGACTTGATTAAATAAGACACAATTTCCAAGCAGAAAGTGCAATTAAACATTGAAACAGACTTCCCAGGGGAGATGACAATTCTGTTTTCAAAATGAGATGAAATATGTTTCAAGTTCTGGTACTAATCCTATTTCTGAGAATGTTTGCCACTTGGGGTATAGAAGGTCAGGCAGGATGATCACATCAGTCATTTCTGGTCTTCAAGTCTGTTCATATATAAATCCTGTAACTTGCCATGGGCCAAGTGTGCCACATCATACTTCTAAGTGTCTCAGAGAGGAGCCCTTACAGTAACTAGGCAGCTTCTCATTCATCAAATGTGAAATGCAGTGGGGATTCTTTTGTCATTCTATAGACTATCCCACATTTTTGTGCAATGCTTTAATCAAATACAAACTCTAAACCACTATTGTTTGGGGGAACAATACATTAAAGTTAGGATTTGATGGAACAAAAATCTTCAAAATGAAAATAATTACCTTTAGGAGCTGTATCTTTGTGAAGCCACTTAAAAAGATGTGTGTTTTGATGCTATCCCATTACTATTCTTGGTATATTGTTTATAGCATAAAATTCAAACTCTTCAAATGCAAGTATAGCATCATATTTTTGCTTAGCCTTTTGATACACTTATTATCAAAGTGCCTTTGAAAATCCAGACAAATAAATGAAACAGTCTTGTTCTCCTGAAGTCAAGGATTCCAGTGGAACAGATTCATTGTTTTCTACTCCTTTAGAAGCCATGCTGTTTTTTCTCTATCACATTGAGATTATTACAGCATTTTAAAAAAACAAGCTAGTGTATTTAAGGGGTGTAAGATTATATTTTAAATTCAATTTCTACAACCTATTGTACGAAATTTCACTGACCAGGGTTTGTTGGTACTAACTATTTTTTGGAGGCATATAAGCCATCCAGAACTAGAAAAATTAAGTATTTTCCTTTTTTGTATTTGTACTGTTGTTACAGCCATGATGGTCTAAAGATTATGCCTAATAGGAAGGTAATTGTATTGGTGACCATGAGACATGAAATCAAAAGAAGCCAGACTGAACAGTGACAATAATTAGAATATTTATTTATGTATCTATCTATTTATTTATTTATTTCTGATCTGGTAATGGAATTCTGAGCCTGAAAGCTTGTCTGGTTTTCTAACATTATCAATCAGTTAACAAGATGTTTCGTCTTCCTATGAAATCCTCCTCTCTGAAAAAAATTAAAAGAGTAAGGGAGAAGAGTGTGCGACCATTCCTTATTCAATTTCTTTTTTATCTGCATGTGAAGATGGCATAGCTGGCCACCCTTAGAGAGATGAGGTAAATACACCTTCACATGTATTGTGCCTCCATTTTCAAAGTATTTATTATGAAGTGTTTTGCTTCCAGAAGCACATCTTGAGTTGGTGTGTATTTGCATTGGCCTTTTCTGGATTAAGTGCCCCAGCCTGCCCCTAAAATCTGTTGGGATCAACATGGCATATGTTACATGTCTCCTCAATAAGTGTAGAAATTCTGTGAAAGCTAATTTAAGAAATCATGAATACGGGAAATTTTATCTGCTACGCTGGTTAAAAAAAGGTGTAAGTTAACGTGTAGGTGTAACATTTGTAAAAAGTGAATGTGATTCAGGAGCTCACATATGCTATGATCATGCATGTAATTATTGAAAACAGCTGATTTTGTTAATGGAAAGCAGTGTTCTGGGTGCAAGTGTGTTCCAACTGCACGTATGCAAACAAGCTCTAAGTTTAGAAGAGTTTAAACCCAATTACCAAGAACAGTTTAATTTCTAAGATTTCACAGAAAAATAGAATACATCATGGTAGAAAGAAGCATTCTCTAAGGAATCATTGTTGGGATGATTCACATTACTTGCTTTTAGAGACAACAGTTGTGCAAATGCCAACATACAATGAATCTCGAATGTTAAATATACACTTGAGAGTTCCTAAAGACTATGCTAATAGTTGTAAGACAATTTGTTATGTATATGATTATATAAAGAAAGTCTCATTTGCACAGACTCAATCCCTAATAAATGGATTAAAACAGTTATGTATTATGCTATCGGAGACATTTTTGTTTAATATTAATTGCAATTTTAATATTCATAACATAGCAAATGTCTCCTGGCCTCTATATGACCTAACTATTTTATAAAAACTATTTTAGAAAAGAGCATAAATTGTACAGTAATATAGTTCCAGTAAATCGGATGCCATGAAAATATGTAACAAGCTACAGTATGAAATCCTATAATTTTGCCATCAGTTGCATAAAAGTAAGTTTCATCCTAGAAGTTTTACTGTTGTTTTTGCAAGCAGAGCTATTACAAATATTTAAATGACAAATGGCCACAATTTCAAGGCCAGGTGATGGAAACTTTATGCTGGAGACTACTTATTCTTGTGAGCAGTTCCACAGAAATTAAAAGGTCCACGTGCAGAAGGAAGTTCATAATGATAAGGGCCTAACAACGCCATTGCTTGAATACAACAAAGCTTTGTGTAACCTACTGCAGTTTACACTAGAGTTCTCATACTGAAATACTGAAACAAGGAACTGATCTCAGTTCTGAAGGAGGCTAAAACTGAGCCAGAGTTGTGTGATGCTGACATTTTGCTGGCAGATTTTTTGCTATTGCATTCCTCCATCTCCTTTTACATTTTGCTTTCCCTTTATTTTTTTATTTCAATTTGCGAGGTGTCAAGCTGCTAAGTAATTTCTTATTTATGCTGTGACCTCATAGCACAAGAGACATGCCAGATTCTCTGAACACTGCAGATCCTGTACTGATCTCATCAATGAAGTACTGGTCATGATATAAGTTTAAAGATCTCAAACAATTCCCCAGATACCTTGCAATTGAAGAAAGAGATATTTAAGGCTTAAGGTTGCCTAGGCTGAAATGAACTGAAGTCATCTCCACTGTGCTCCAGAATGGAGGCCTGTTTGCCTGAGGAAAGTCTTTTCAAAGCAAAGCTACTACAATTGGTCTCATATATGCTTCATGAGAAATGCTTTAAGTCAATGCCTCATCTGATTTTGGAAGGGTGAGCTCTGTGAGTTGGATTTGTATGGTCGTTACAAAGTCAAACTATGGTGTTTCAAATGGTAAATTGCAACTTAGTCTCTTAGGAATCACAGATAGATAGGTATATTTATGTGGAGCAGAATCCAGTTGGACAAATGCAATTTCTGTAGGTCATTGTTAATAACAAGATCAAACAGATAATCAGTCATATGTGGCAGTGATACCAGTCCATTCTATGTTACTACTCATAATTGCAAATTACTTTCCAAAGCAAGAAACATAAATTAGGCATAACATAATTTCTTCTTTGACTTTAATATTACGGTTCTGCCATTGTAGTTGTCAATCTTCTCCTCTTTCCCATGTCTCAGCTGGTAACACATGTGAAAAAAAGATGATTGATAGCTTTTATGGTGGGTGTTAGCTACATATGTCCTTCTTGCAGGCCCTTAAATTTTTACTTTCGTTCACTAGCTTACTGAGCACACATTTACACTGGGCAGTAGAGCACAGTGTAATACTTGCTAAACCGTTTTTTGAGTGAGCAGGAGACTCTCTCAGATCCTGAAAGCAGTCCAACCACAATAGCATGAATTGTCTCACACTAGCTCCTGACACATCTTTGTCCTTTCCAGTTCTAGCCAAAAATTTCTCTGAGTCCTCTGTGTTGTGTTGACACATTCAGTGAATCAGCCATGTGTTGTATTGTATGATATAATTGTTCCCTTCTTTCCAAGCACTTGATTTTATATTAAAATACTTTGAGGTAACATATTTTTACCTATGATCGGTATGAATAATGCTAAAATCCTGCAACCTTAGCCTCAGGAGTGATCCTTGTTAGCATAGACACCATAGATTAAACGTGAAACACCATAGATTAAATGCTTGCGTCCATGCAAGCAAAACTTACATTCTTTACATGTCTGTCTGGGGTATATGACTGTGCCCACATGCCTTTGAAATAGTCTTTGTCTACCATCAGGGTAAACCTAGTGCAATAGAAGTTGCCCCAAACTTCTATAATGAAGCCCTGTTTTCATTGACTTAGGACTTTGCCAAGATGGTACCGTAAAGGATTTAACCAGATATGCTCAGTACCTTTGTTGAACTCCATTTATTTGCAAAAGTACATATATTAGGCATTCTCAGTGTGAAACCCGGTGTTGAGACCAGTTTTGGTTGTTGCAGCCCTTAGGCGAGAAGCTGCAGCACTTCAGATCTGGGAATGTGAACTTTGGAAGACAACTTACTTCCATTTCAGGAGTTTCTTTTTTTCTCATACTTTAAAAATTTGTTCACATTTGGTTAAATTATGAGCCCTTAAAATGATCTCTCCATAACTAGAGAGGAAAGTTGTTAGCCTGCCAGTCAATTATCTGCAGTTTTCCTTGACAGGGAACACGCTCCTTTACTTTGTAGCCTGCACTGACAAGAAGAACGCATCTCCAGGAGCAAACAAACGTGCTCCGTCTGAGGGCTGCAGAGGCAGAGCAGGGCATCATTTGAAGTTTTCACTTACAGGAGTAAGAGGTCACAGTGTTCAACTATGAGACCCGGTTCCTTGTTTAGCAGGGAAATGAGACCGTCATTCCTGAGCCTCCAAGATCTTCTCTGACTAACAAATAGGTGTGGGACCACAGCGCAGCAGCGCCAGCAGCTCATCCCTGCGGCTCCCACTGACTTTGTCAGTGACAGTGGGGATGATATCAATGTTCCAACATGACTGGTAATGCCTGGGGGAGGAGACTGCAGCATTAAAGCATGAAATCAATATTTTTCCTGTTGGTAGTGGAAGCCATAATGCTCTTTAGCTGATGAGGATCTCCACTGAGGACTGCAGCACAGGCAGGGGATACTTCCCGACCCAGTGTGCTGCGGTGTTAGGCTTGGTGCTGGCATTTAAGTGGTGTGCTTTGCATTTAAGGCATGAGTAGAAGGAGACTGAGATTTTAGTGGGTGTTATAAGCTTCTCTTGGGGAGGTGCTTCATTATCCCTAAGGTAAGTGTCATCCCTGACTGTTACTGTGTTTTCTCTGGAAAAAACCCCATACACATGCATACACACACACACACAAACACATGCATTTAGAGGGATGCAGTAACCAAGACAAGTTACTAACAGAACCCATTGATGTGTGCATTTTCATTACCCATACTTTTAATACATAAACACAGCACTTTTTTCTTTTTTTCCCTCCATAGCCCACGCCTCAATCAGGTCACAGTGCAGACTGAACTGGTAATAAATCAGGTCCTGCACTGCAAGGGGCTTTCGTGGAACCTCTATCTCTTCTGCTGTAAAATTTGTGAGACAGTAGTTTAACAGACAGTGTCACACAAACAGAAGCAGCACTATTAATGTTAACGGTGCATTTGTGTCATGTCTTCTGGTTTGAAATTCCTCTGACATGCAGATACTCTGAAATTGAAAAACAAATAAGCTCATGTTCTAGTTTTCCCTCTTCCTTCATAAGGTCCAGTACCCTTTCCTAGCATCCTGTTTTTTGAAAACTTGTAATTAACTATTAACCATAACTGTAGGTTAATAACTACCCCTGTTACTTCTGAAATCTCTGCTTTCTTGTCAAGTCTTAGTTTAAATTGATCAATAAGTTCAACAAATGGAGAGATGCAAATATGCATGCACAGACATGGGCACAATCATTTCTTAGAAAATTGGGCTAAAATGGTTTCATGGTTATGGTGATTCACTGCTCCTTTGTAAAATTGGGTTGTACTCCTGCCTTTCAAAGAAATAGTGAGAAGGCCACATCAACTGAAATTCTCACTACTCATTTTTTTATTTTCTGGCTACCCAAATCTGATGTTTGATGCTCAGAAGATTTTAGTTCAAGCTTTGCAAATCAGGTCAACAATACCTCTACTTATAAATTTATAAGTGTTCAAATTTACTCTTAAATAGAGTCTACAATTTTGCCTCTATTCTCTTTATTCCAGTTTCCAATTCATAAAATGAACAGTATCACCTTCTCCCTCCTTAGCGATATGTGCTAAAGAAAAATGTATTACATTTAAAGGGAAACAAACAAACAAACAGGGCCAAATATCCACTTCTTACCCACAAATATCCAAAACTGGAAATTGGGTCTAAAGAATGAACATGTGGCCATACAAAAGAATGATAATTAACATTTAATCAATTGCTGAGAACCGCTTTCAACAAAAGCTTATTGTTAACTTTGGGCTCCCTAAGAAGTCTATTTGCCAGCAGTCATTTGAAAAGCAACATCTGGCAAGTAATATTTGCAGTCATATGCTGGCAGCACTTACCAAACATTTCTTGCTGATCAGGAATGCCCAGAGTGATTTTGCTTTGAGCCTGTAACCTCTCTGAACACCTGCAAACCCAGCCAAATACAGGTGAAGTTAGGTAGTTGGAAATGAGGCCCAGGTTTGGGTGACTTTGGAAGAGGAGCCATCTGGGGCAGAAAGCTGATGGAGGTCCTGACAGAACCCTAATCAAAGACGTCCATTCAGTCCAGGTTTGAACCCCCTCCTGATCAACCATGTACAACTGGTAACTTCAAAGCTGAGTAATGACAACTGTTTCCACTGAAAAACAGTACGATGAAAGGAGAGTACCTTCATCCAAGCACACATACACCAATCAGAAATGTCGCCAAACATGTGGGAGACAAAATCAATCACCAGCTGCCCTCTGTGGCGAGTACCTTCCTATCTAGAGTTGTTTCATTTTGCACAAAACAGTTAGAATTCATTAAGAATTAAGAGACTTTTATTATTACTGACACCATACACCATTAAAAAGGACGACATCTCTATTTCATGGCCAACCTTGTCCATCATTACATTCTGGGCCAGACTCCATCCAGTAGCTATTTTCTAAGAAAACTCATTGAAGTGAGTCCCTGGAAAGAGGCAGGTAGAAGAACATATTGGTAGATACAGATTTGGTTTACATGTGGATTAAAAACTAAGCATGTGAATTTTGTCAAGACTGAAGAGGTTTGGGGCATTCACAAAGAGTGGTGGGGAACTCTGAAGTCTTGACCAAAGTCCCTTCTGGAATAGAAATTCAAGATTTTTTTCCAGAACATTACATAAATACTGTCAAGGAAATTAATTCAAGACTGAGACAGTGCTAAGCAAACAGTAGATGAGGGGATACTTTCAATAATGGAGGAAAAAACTGTACATCAGCACACTCAAACAATATCCTAAAACTGACTCACCAGAGGAGGCAGGGTTCCTGCAGAAAGCAATTGGTTATTACCAAGAAAGTTGCCTGTGTTATTGTGCAAGTGTACAAAAAAGAGAGAGTGAATTTAAGTGTCTTAAACTGACAGTTCCTACCTACTGAATGTTTGAATTCATAATCTACATAATAACATTTTCACATGGCACTTTTTTTTAAAGTATTATCTGTAAACAGCCCAATTCTGCCAGATTTGGAAGAGTACCTAGCAGCACAAAGGATTTGTATCACTGGCCTCTAAGCAGATAATTCACTTTTCCAAAACATTTTGGAGTTGTATGCATGTACATAAAATTTTCGAAAAACATAAACTGATATTTGCATCTGGTCAAAGGCTTGGAAGTTGATCATGGAAGCATTCTCCTTTTTCTTGTTTTGAAAGTCTAATATAGTTTTCAAAAGTTTAAAAAAAATAAAAAGTTGAGTATGTTCTTACATGCAAAATGAATGTGAAATGGGTTTAATTTTTAGATAATTGTTTTTCATATAATCAGTATAACATATATCCCAGTAGCTATTATAATTGCATTTAAAGTTGTAAGTACAATACTAATGGACAAAAATTCATTTATAAGTTAATTATAGCACAGCAGGTATTTTGCATAATATTTTTTTTCAGTGTTATTTTTGTAGGAGAAGAGGAAACCATTGTAAGAAAATAAGTTGCCTGAGGCATGACATTCAAATATTGTACATAGCAAAACACAAATTACCTGGCTGGAGAAGATGGCAGCATAGAATAGTACAGAAATCTGTGGGCTCCTTTCTATAAACAATATTTCGGCTTGAATAAATGTCTTGTACTGATTCAGATCTCACTGCTATGAGTGTTTTATATGCCCCACTATAGTCTATGCAAGTTATTGAGGTTAATGGCCAATACAGTCACTATTCCTTATGCAATAAAAGACTTTATTTTCATCTGTAAGTTCTCTGAGGAGTAACACAAGCATAAAGGGTGTATTCAGCATATATGAAATATAACCCTATTAGAGGACCCAACTAAATTACATGAGCTCTGAAGCAGAAAAGCTGCCAGCTCTGTAGAATGATGGCTTCTATATTCTTGAATGAAACCAAATGATAAGGCTGCAGGTTTCACTCTAAGAGGTTAAACCAAAAATCCAGGGCTGCACAGAAAGGCCTCAATAAAATAGGAAGGTGACAAACATAGACTATTTAAAGATTTCATGTGAGAAAATAGGTACTTGGCTTAAAGCTGGGCATTTCAGGATGAGCAAACTTTGAAAGAAAAACTCTTTCATGACAACCGTACAAGATAAAGACAGGACTTTTGAAGTAACCTCTGTACTAATAGGTTAATATAGCCGGTGTTTCTCTAGTCATATGCAAATGCCAGCTGAACTACTTCGAAATATAGTAACTTCTCATGGCCTATTTTCTAAATGGAAAATGGGTTACATAACATAACATAAAGGCAGGAAATAGAGCTTATGCATGCTTTTGGTTTTATTAATTTTTTGTGTCAAATGAGCCCCAGGCTCTTCAATTCATTACTAAAGGTTTGAATGTTCATGTATAATCCTTTCTTCCATCATTCGGTAGCGAACATCATTTACAGTTTTGCATCTAGACCCTATAAAACAGCAACCACACTCCAAATTCAGACACAGTGAGATTTTAGAGTGCTTGTTGACACTGCTTCTCTCTAGCCTGCTGTGATTAAAACAGCTAGTGGTAGCACTACAATAGTAAGCAGCACTAACCGAATGCATTTGCTGGATACCTGTGGATGTCGGGAAGTAGTAAGTATAGTAGCTGTCCCATCTACAGTAAAAAACACATACAATAAGATTTTCTGTATCTGGTTTCTTTGAAGTCCTTCATAGCTTTTTTTTCTTTCTTTTTTTTTTTTTTTTTTTTCCTTCGGTTAAGTGTGTCTATCGATGCATATCCCATCCTAGCCAGAATAATCATCATGGAAACTATTTTCTTCCAGCCAAACAAGGATGCACACTGTTTTCTGAACTGCACATCTTGTCTTGTAAGAGATACTAAAATTTGCACTCCGCGGCTTTCTGCTTAGGAAGTAATCTGTTTGGCATAATGAAGGAAACATCTGGAAAGAATGAAAACAATGTACTGATCTGTTTATTAGCTTTCCATTATACTGCCATCAAGCCTCTGGAAGAGGCCCTGCTGCCAAAAGAAATAAATGGGAAAAAATGACATTTATGATAAAATCAAATACTTTAACAGTTGCTTGAAACTGAGTCAAGCTACACAAGTTTTTCCTTTTTTTTTAGTCATAAAAAAGTAGATATGAATTATTTATTCAGCACCAATTCCTGCAGCATTATCTAAGCTTTGGAAGTTGTTAACCTCCATAACTCTGTGGGGCACTAGCATGGGCGGCGTGAAACATTCCTGTCAGCCGTCCAGAAGTGATATCCTTTTATGAGAGGTCTTGGGGAGAAGCAGTCCTTCCCTTGCAGCAGCAGCAGGGTGCAATAAAACCCTCAGTCCGCAGCACTTCGTATTCGGGTGCCTGTGGAAGTGACTCCGAGCCCCCTCAGCACAAGGAAGACCCCGAAGGGAAGTCCCGTCCAAAATACTTTTGCCACTGCGACAAAGACTTCACGGTCTGGTTGACAAAAAATCCCAGTATTGCAGTTTTGTTACTGCATTTCATACTGCAAGCTAGAATCTTTTTACATCCATATGAATTGTATATTTAAAGGAGTATTAATGAAAGAATAAATATGGATGTTTGGATTAATTTACACAGGGATGGGGGCATTAATATGGCACATATCCTTTTAATTAAATGGGTCAAAACTCTCACGGCTGTACTTAGTAGTTCCAAATATCACAGTTCCAACTGTAGTCCCTGAGAATTGCGTGGGCTTTCCCATTCCTTGTACATAGCAAACATTTTCTTTTTCTATTAAACTCTGTCAATTTTCACTGTTCAGTGGGGGGGCTGGTTACCCAGTGGCTTAGTGAGGCTGTGCTGAATAAATGTTTCAGTGAAATGTGATATCCAGTTGCAATAGTGAGATGGAATATAAATAAGCATTTTAGAATTTGATCCAATGATGACACACTTGTCCTGTGAAAAACAAACACACAAACAAACAAAGACGACAGTCCTGGGTTCATTTGTGTGCTGTTCAGTCACAACCTGATCCTTACTCTTTACACAGTTCCTCCATGTGCAGAATGGTACCTGACAGTCTTCTGAGCGGTTGTTTTAGTGGATAATATGAAGGAAATGTTATTTTGTCACTCATCAATATTCCCTCAGTGTCGAGTTACTCAGCTAAACCTTGTTAGATAAGCATAGACTATTGAACCTTATGGATGGAAACAGGAGAACTCTTGATCCTAGGATAAATGTAATTGATACATACCAGGAAGCTGAAGGCTCGACAAACCTTATTCTGTATTCTTTAATTTTTTGTAACTCTGTAACTTAAAAGTGGAAATCTATAACTCAAAAAGACTTGAAAGAAAGTATGGTGAGTGTGTTTACTTTATTCTTCCTATAAAACACTTCTAAAAAGTCCTACACCATATTTAATTAATGCTATCTTATTTTTACTACCAGTCTGAGTGGGAGCCAAAATAGAGTAGGTTTGCTTTCTTTTACTGTTGACTAGATATTTACATAGCCAGCTTATTTTAGAGATTTTTCACATTGAGTTGTTAGGCAAAACAATTAGTTTGTCCTGATATTATTTATTGCACAGAAATGGGAGGAGAGATTGCAGCAAAATCTATAAACTCTCTGAATGTGATTAATTTCTTGCTATTTTTTCCACAATATATTTTCATTTCTTCTCTTTAAGTATTGGTTATTTATGAGAGCCACTTGCTTGGTAATTTAAGCATTATGAAGCTATGGAAGCAGAGTATTAACACTGTCCAACTACTGGTTTCCAATTTAATTTACTTAACCTACTCACTTATTTGGCTAGCCTTCAGAGCACGTAAATTACTCTCATGCTCTCAGTTGCTCCCTGAAAGTGCCTGTCTATGTGCTGACTACAAAGGGAGCCTTGGGAGACCAGCTGCCAACTCAGTTGCCTGAATCTATTGAGCTCCTCTTGAAGTCAAAGGAAAGACTGATTTCAATTTGTCTGACAATATGTTTGTTTACAAACGCTAACTTGTCCCACAGATGATATAAAAATTATCGACGTAGCTGCAATAGCCATATAATTCTTCCCAAAGGCAATCAGGAATTCTGGAGATTGCAGGTATGCATGTAACAAAAAGCCAGTAGCTACAATCTTGCTTATTAGCTCTCTGAATAAGAGTAAACTATAAAAGTCCTAGAAAAATAAGAACTGAAGGAGCCTCGAGCATCATCTCGACTTTCCTGCTGCCCCAGGGCAGAGACAGATTGTGACAGATGTTATTCCTATCATGAACTATTCTTGACAAATGATTGCCTGAGCTGTCCTAAAAAAGGTCCAAAGATAAAGACTCCACAACATCCCCAGGCAAATTAATCCAGTCCCTCATTATCCGTACTAGTCTTTCAAAGCTTTTCCTGCTTCCTAACTTGAATCCCTCCTGGTGCAGTTAAAGCCCACTAGTACCGACGTACCTACCATGATACGGAGGGAACAGATTATTCCTTTCCTTTCTGCAATAGCCTTTTACTTGCTTGATTGATATAATCTACTTTCATGTGATGATTTTTCAGTAAAGTCAGATGCAATAAGGTTGGTAAACACCGGCAGACATCTCAGTATCATATGGCAACATCTTTCCAAACCATGGAGTAACAGACTAGTGCCTCTGCTCTTCTTTTTATGACTAACATACTGGAATGAGTTTTCAGAATCTCTGATGTCTCTTACCTTTCTCCTCTCTCTTAAGTTTTGATGTGTCTAATTTCTATCCCTACCTCTATGTTCCATCTCGCAGCAGCCTGACTTGGTTTCCATTTTCCGTACAACTAAAATGTCAGGTATCGAGGATTCAGACTAGATAAAAAAACCCTTCGTTGATGCTGTGTACTGGCCCAATGTCAAAATGGTGTAAGAGAAACACCTGACATCCCAGCCCTGTAAGTGGACTTGATCCTGAAGGCTCTGGATCCCTCAGTGCTACTTGACTGGCACTGAGAGGTCCTCCATCCACATAGCCCCAAGAATTAGGAAGAATGATAAGCCTTCTGGTTTTAACACACATCAATACTGAAATCTCTATTCATATTGTTAAATCATGACAGCAAGTCTGATGGAGATTTTGAGCTCTGTTTTAGAGGTGGATTTTAAAGACTGTTTTTTCTCTCCTTAATACAGATGCTATTCTTTCCTTGTAAGCCAGATTTCTTTACGGAAGTCTTGAGGGAAGCAACCATGAAAATGCTAGAGTTGTGCTTCAAAAGGCATTTCTCACTTTGCAGAAGTTTGTACCAGCTTCTTTGCAGAAGCTGTACAAGGCCAGGTTCTGACTTGGCCATTGTTAATTAAGTTTATTCAAAACAGTTTCTAATTTTTTTGCAGTGATTCTCAATTCTTTCAAGAAATTACGGATAGCAGGCTTTCAATACTGCATTGAACAATATGTTCAGTTAATCTGGTTGCTGTTCACAGAAAAATCACCATCTCAGATTGTGACGTTCTTGTAGCTTGAAGATTTAGCTGTAGTAAATACTGTGAAAATTAGTGAAATAGTACAGGAGAGAAAAGAGTTTAAAGCAGCATGAGTTCTTGTAGGTTTTAAAAAAAATACGGAATACTGTGTTCATAGAGGGTAAACCCAATGCTGGTAGACACAGTTACCTAGTCTCAAGCCAAAGGACTGCTGCAGCCATGGCTTGTCTCAGATCACCGTCGGTTCGTTTCCGCGGAGGGTGGGATTTTCAGACCCTCCATTGTGACAGGCAAGATCACCGAAAGCATCACCCCCCTGCAGACATCTCTGCAAGCATCACTCCACCGAAGGTGCAAAGCAGGTGTATACAGCACCTTGAAGAATGTTTGCCACAGCCACAATCCTCCTTAGTCCTGGCAGCTGGCAAAACCATATTTGTGAAGACAACTCTTCCATCTGGATTTTGATTTATAAATACCATCGGTTTCAGTTTATCAGCTTGAAGTCAGCCCTAGACATTAACAGGACAGTCTAATGCTTGTTTTACATTCCGAGGTACATGAATTGATACCTGAGTCACAGCTATTTGTCAGTACTTAAAGGTATATAGTTGCTTTAGAGAAACAGAGAAAAACTTGAACACTAGATTTTAATAGAAATGTTAAAGATGCAATCTTAATGGTAGCACTGTATTTAGATGCCCGAATGGTAGCAAAGTTGGCATGAATCACAGACACAAAGGCAGAAATGTCACAACAGAGGGGAAAATGTAGGCTGAGAGACTTACAACAGGTGGTTACCTGGAGGGGAAATAAAGCAGCAGAAAGATTTACAGGGCCCTGTCTTAATAAAGCTTGATACCTTGCAGTGAAGCATGGGTATTTTTGTTCTATGTACAAGGTTTTCCTTGCAATTTCATTTGAATGAAGTATCCTTTTATTTAGTCTTTCTAAGTTTGCTATGTAGTGCTATTAGTTGGCATGCTTATGCCAGGATTTATCTGTGCACTTCACTATTTGAAAACTGACTGTATTGAGTCGTGAATCTAGCCTTGGGCAGGAGCAGCTTCTGGGATCTACCATGCTGAGCTTTGTGAGAGTTCGTGTCCTCATCTTTACCAGTTGTGCAGGAAAGATGAATGCTTTAACTGTCACACTTTGAAATGTACAAAGCAATCTTGATGATCGGATCTGTGTGACAAGTCCTTCTGGTTAACTGTGAACTTAAGCTGTGCACTGAGACCTTCAGATAAATAGGATTTTACTGTAAATAAATCAGAGATTGCTGTCATTGAGCAGTCTCAGCTACTTATCTTGCTAAAAGCCATCAGACCCATGCTGAATTCATTTCAAGCAATAAGCTACTTTCATCTTGGCTTTTATCTTCTCATTGGTCCACCTTTTGTTATAAGTTCTTATTACAAGAACTGTAAGGTGGCAATGTGACACATGTGGATGAAAACTGATGAGATCAGAATGAGAATAAGCTGGGTGCTTCAATTAAAGTTTGACTTTAATAGCACTCTTCTGGTAACTTTTTCAAAAGGGCTATGTTAGCATTAAACAAAATTGGAAGAGTCTATCAAAAACCCAGATTATTCATTTCTTCATGTACATCACCAGGGCACAATAAAGATGTGTAGGATGGCAGAGATGAACAAATGTAAGTGTGCATGTTCAAGGAGACTGTTGAAATTCAGATTTCCCATAAAATCAGCTCAACCAGTTAAAGAAGGTTCCTCATCACGCTTCTGAGCCTTTACTGAGTGAGCAGCTAGGGCTATAGTTTGAGTACAAATAATGGGCTTCTTATCACCAATTAAGGATACAGGTTTCTATTCACAAGATAGGATACACACATGTTCTTTATTAATTTCTTTTCCTATAGTTTCTCCAAGTTTTATTAAATTCTCAGCTTTTTTTAAAAAAAGACATTATTTTATGAACATATGAAAGCACAAGGTAAAGAGAATTGACTTATTTTAAGTTAGGTAGCTGAAGAAGAACCAGGTTAATTTTATTTTTTTGGTACATACTGTCTGTGTAAGTTTAAGGCCAAGCATTTATAGGCAGATTTTCAAAATTATGTAGGCAGTTCTTTTACGAATGAAAGCCTAAAGTTCTTTGCTGCAGTCGCCTATATAGGAATATATTAAATTTTATAGTATTAATGCTTCCTATCCTTCCATTTCTGTTGTGATATTAAAGTCATAATGATTGGGAAGTAAGATGATTTTACAACAGCAGAAGACATAAAAGTAGATAAATAAGAGTCAATAATAGACTTGTGTCTATTTCACTACAAATCGTATTTTCTTTTTATAAACAAGCCATATGCCACTGAAAATAGACATGGTCCCCACATTTTCATTGTAAAAATATTAGCAGTTCCTCCCATAACCAACAACACATGCCTAATCCCTAGATATCTCTTACCTTTGGCAATTCTAGACTTTTTGGCACTATTCACATAACAATACTACTGCTTATTTTAATAAAAGTAATTTGAATTATGAAATAAAAAATAAAACTAGAACTCTGCCTTTAAACTAAAGCCTTCAGACACTTCAACTTCTGAAACAAACAAAAATGTCAAAATGTTAGCGATGTGATGTTTAAAATGTTCAAAGCAAATTAATCTATCTATCTTTTAAAAAAAGCTTACTTGAAGCATCAAATAAAGTGATGTTTCCTGATAATTCATTTAGAAATGTGCTGTTATCTACCCCACAGCTACTCAGTCACAGAGCTGTGTTTCTGATGATAAATTCAGTTGGAATTTTGTTTTTGTTTTCTTTATTCTGAATATATTAAAATATCTTTGTTTCTTACTAATTTAGAAAATGATGTTCTCTGCTGGAAATATTCAAATAGGATTCCCAGCAGTTTGATTTTAAATAGATTCTCCATGTACAACTTCGAACCTAATAAGTTTTTTTGTTTGTTTTTAATAAAGTAAGATTAAGATTGAATGATTACAATGCAAATAGCAGCACACATTTCTCATGTCAAGCATTTGTCATTTGATAGACAGATCTACCATAAAAATATCAAATTTCATGATAAAGCTTAGTTTAAAACCACAAATTTTCACACTAACATATTAGCAAATAATGTAATTAGTCTATATTAGCAAATAATGTAAATGCAAATGTATTAGCCAATAAGACTGTGTACTTTTATTTAGAAAGGTGACAAGAAGTGTCTTTCTTACTGTAATTACTAAATCAGTAAAACTAGCAAAAGAAAAGGGATTTCATAACATCTTGATGTCTCTTCTCTACATCAAAGATGTATAAAATAAGTTGCATACACGTGTTGATTTTTTCCTGCACTCAGACTACCCTGAAAAAAAAAATGTGCAAGGATGTATATAGTATCATAAGGAGGATAAACAGCATGGTCAGCTAAGAAAAAACAAAAGCTCTATTTAAAGTAGGAAAGGATAGAAATTTTAATAAAATTGTTTGCTAAACCAGCCACAAAAAAAAAAAAAAAAAAAAAGACATCCATGGTGAAATTAATGTTATTTTCACATTTTTAAAAATCGTATTTTCAATTATGTCTCTTAGATTTGGTCAGAAAATCTTCGATGACATTTTCCTATTGGTGTGAAAATAAATATGCTTTCTGGAATCATGCTAATTTTTTCAAGGAAGTCACTTAGAAGGAAAAAGAGAGAGACACAAAATATTCATCTTGACATTAAGGGAATGAAATATTTTAATGTCAGTTTTGAAATTACTCTTAAGTTCAATGCTATGCAATGCTTTGATTCTGTTGCAACAAAATGCTTTCATCCCAAACTAGTTTTTGAATGCATTTTTTGAAACATACAGATTTATGGATTTTTGAACATGAATCCAAAATCTTTTAGAAAAAGAAATGCCAGCTGAGCTCTGTTTCAGTTACCTGTACATTCTGTGCCTTCCCGAGCGCTTAAGTATTTTTTTACTCTCTATACCCTGTTCGCTATTTTGAAGTCAGATTTTGTTGAACATTTGAGGAACCGAGAAAAACCACCAAGAATCCTCCCACAACTTCCGCGGTCTAACCACCCACACGCACTGTAACAATGTTTTGCTCCAGTTCGGCCACGACGACGGAAAACTTCGACACATCGAAGGACTGATGGGGAGGGAGAATCTTCCTCGCCAAGCTATTGGCATGGAAAAGAGAATGGAACCAAAACCTCTTCACAGGTATTTGCCCAGCTCTGTATCATTAGAAGCAAACTCCTCTTTGATCTTTACAGGCTGCTTTTTTTCCACATTCCTCAAACCTGTCCGGAGTGGCTTAGTTCATTCATGCTAGTTTGACAGCTAACAGGAAATATATTGTTTTTCCTTATTACACTACAGATCAGCTTCAAATGAGCTCATAGGCATTCTTAGCATTACTTGTGAGCTTAGTGAGAGATAATGGTTTTAAAATCTTCACCAAACCAGTATCCAGAAGATAATACACTTCATAAAACCACTGACTCTAGCTTACCACAGTTTAAATCTCTCTGGCATTTAGAGAAACTAGTGTCATTTTTTTCCAACAAAATAACATTCGTAAGGTGTTAAAAGTTCATTTTGAAGTACTGTTGATGTAGTTCACTGGAATTTGCCTTAATAGCTTTTGTAATCCCTGCATGAAAAAGCAGATCATTTGCTTTAGCAGATTATTTGTTTTTTTTCAAATAGAAAGCTGTGGAAGGGATTTAGTTTACTGACAAAGCAAAAAAGTAAAGTAATTTCATTAACTATGCTAATTTAGTCTTCCCTAGGAAAAAAAAATCCCAAACTATAGTTTGTTACATTTTCAATTACAATTAATCTATTTTTGAAATTTTAATTAAATGCCTGAGTGACAAAAATATTCTGTGGTTTTGTGGGTTTTTTTAAGAGAGAAAGTGTTTATCTTGTCCCATGTGTGAAAAATATGTTTTATGTTTTCCAAGTTTGAAGTTACTTAGCAGATTCTATCTCAGAATTACAGTCCTGATGCTGGGCTTGAAAGGTAGCTTCTATTACTTTCTTTTGAGAACGTAATGTTTTTAACATAAAGTTTTGCTTTCAGGGTCCTTTCTGGGAGAGAGGAAAAGGAGTAGGAAAGATATCCTACTTGGACATTTTAACTTAATGTACTCACAGTGCATAAAAAATATATAACTTCTTACTATTCAGATTTGAGTTTGGCCTTTTGAACTTTTACGGGCTTACTGCAAATTGCCAACCATGAGTGATCCTTTATGAGATGATCTCCCATTCTGGGAAACTAGGCACTGGGATGTGAGGCATGCAAAATACTCGCCTTGGAGGGAAAGGCATTAGGAAATTGCCTCACTACATATAAGCTCTGTGATGGTACAGTTAATAATGTTACTTTTGATGAAATAAAATGTGCTTCTTTAACCCCAATCTGTTGCTAAGGAAGATTTTTGGCAGAGATGTTAGATGCACAGAGGATTATTACACACCATAATCAGAACCATGGTCATTTCCACTCTAACACATGGGGAATTACAAGGAGAAAGGATTATTTACATTTACGTTTCCTTTGTATGTAAGTTTTGAAGAGTGATTTCTATAAGAAAAGACAGAAAGAGAAAAAGTGGAGTAAGGGTGGAGCACAAATAGGCCTGAGCCATACATGTCAGGCTAAAAGTTCAACTGCTTGATCTCACAAACACATATCTTTAGGAGTTTTGCCAGATATAGTAATGTCAGCAGTTGCAGTAAGACACAATACTGAGTCATAGTTCTATAATAAAATATTTTCTGGTCTTGAGAACTACAGAAAATGCAAAATAAGAACATTCATTAAAAAAAAGTCTTGTTAACTTATCTAGCAAATAAAAAAAATTATGGTAATCCTGGAATCTCTGGAGGAGAGTTAAAACAGTCATGCCTTCTATTCAAACAGGTAAATCAGTCAACATGACTTCTTTATATTGACATCGACTCCAGAAATGTAAAAATTAATACGTTATGCACTACTCCTGCCTTTGTCACCAGCCTGCTGCTGGGCCAAAACAGGGTCACTTCACCTCCCTGAATTTCCATGTCACCTTTTTCTCTGATTTATTTTAAGACAGTGAGTTCCTGAGGATGGAGATGTCAGTATATGCCCTCTTCATCCCTAGTATTAAGGACCTGCAATACCTCTCAGGTTCTCTGGTGCTATTCTATTACAATGCATAACAACAGAGATTCATTTATTGATGTATCTATCTTAGCAATTCCTTGTAACAAAAGAAAACAAACAAAAAATTGGCCTTCTCTGATATAAAAATATATTCTTATTTTTCTTGTGACAGTCGCATGGTTTATATCCACTAATGAACATAAGATCTATATATTAGGCCTTTGAAAGTTCTCACTGGCAAGCAGATGGAGATAAGCCTTCCCTTTCCTGACGCAATGGTGTTTGACAATCTACTTCTTCGCACATCCTTTGTGGCTACGTGACCATGTCCTTGTGGTTGCAAGAAAAAGAAGTCCTATTTGAATATAGTTGAGAGTATATTTTACCTGCATCAAATTGTGTCCTCCTGTTCTGAGGGTAAATAAAAACCCTGTGAGAAAGTTAAAATTACTTCAAAATTTATGACATTCTGCCAATGTATCCCCTGTAGCACTGAGCAGAATGAGCAGGCTGGCCTTTCTTAAACTGTAAGATGGACAACTCTCCATCTTCCATCATGGGAACACACCAAGGCATTTTATAGATTTTAGCGAGTTGAAACAGGCTCTGCACAGCTTTCTGTCCCTTTACAAGGCAACATCTAATGACTCCCATACTCTCCTGCCTCTTCCTCTCGCCTCTGAGGAAATCCAACCTGTGGTACCAGTACAAACGTGATCAGACTTCAGGTGCGTGATTTTCTTCACGGGTTATGAAGTCACTTGCCAACATCACCTCATCTCTGTCCAGCTTCACTGTCTGCAAAATCCTAGACACTTTGAGATGTATTCTGTTCAGGGAGATGCATTTGTTCATATCAGTTTTACTAACAATATTGCTGAGACAGAGAGCAATTTGGGGGAAGGATTTTTGTTTGTGCATAGCACTTGTGCTAAATCTAAACCAGGGTGACAAGGTATGTATGCATACTTGGAGTCTGGCTTCTGTTAATCATGTGGGAAATGACGCGTTTTATAAATGTTAGAGTTTACTTTCCAAGAGAACTATTGCAGTCTTCCTGTATTCCTGTATGCTTCCCTGCTCAGAATGCAAACCAATTTCAGTTTGCAATACCTATTCATATTTTAATTGATTTCATGAATTCCAATTTGCAAAAGAAGGCATGGTGGGTCTATATTTGGCAGAATAAAAGTTTTATTATAGTCCTTAAAGGGTTGTCACAAAAATCAATTTTACAATTGCAAGTTGTAAAATGTGTAAATTTGACTGTCATTCACTTTCTAAAAATTGTATTTGCCACCTTTATGCAGTGAATGATGAAGAAACCACAAAAGACTTTAAAGCTACCTGGATGTAAAAGGAAAAACCCTTATAAAAAAATGAAATGGTAGGTAACTTCTTTGGTGGCTGAGGATTGATTCCTGTAATGAGGATAAAGGCCTAATAAGTGATAGTATCATTGGTCCTGGGGATTTAGGATTAGTCTGTAAACATTTTTTTTTTTACCTTCTAAGTTGGTATATTGATTTTATACTGATATTTCCATTATCCTCACAGTTTTTCCTTAAGAATCCATTTGTTGATTCGATGTCTTGCTCAGGCAGAAGGAAGGGAAGATTAAGAAAGTGAAGTCAAGTTGATAATGACTACTCATGGCTCCCTGGGAATATGGGAACTGCCAAACTCCTCCTTTTTCCAGTTTTGCAGATTACTTTGACAGTCCTTTTTTGTTTATGTTGTACACAGGCACCACTTTATTGCAGCTTACAGAAACAATCCAGTGTTCCTTGATGAGAGCTAGGGTACATATCTTAGGTGCATTTTCTTTAGCGCTTCATCAGCATTTGTTCTTGTCACCCAGTGGAATAATATGACAGAAACAAATGACAATGTGCTTCCTACTTGCTAAATACAAAATGGTCTGCACATAGCTAAGAGGACTCTTACTTGTTTTGGTTTTGAAAGTGCTCTGTGGAAAATCAAATGCTAGTGACAGACAGCATTCCTTTAACTATTTTCAGATTTAATGTAGACCTGCCAGACCTCCTGGGAAATGAAAATCAATCTTTCTACTTCTTTTTTTTTTCAAACATATTTATGAATTTTTTAACCTTTTCATACAACAAGAAGTGACAGATACAAATAGAATTCATACAACGTGAAATAGATAACTCCATTATCATGGATACACAAAAATAAAAAGCAGTGCCATAAAAATAAGTCCTCAGAAGTATGAAACAAGGAAGACTGTACATTGGGAAAAAAGAAGTGTAGCAGTGATTACCATCATGATTGTATTCACAGTGCAGGTTGCATTTTACCAGCAAAAAATTGAAAAAAAAGCAAGCTAATGTTTGTAATTAACATTTAAATGCTTTATATAAAACAAACAGTCATGCAATTAATACCTTAGGGAATACATCATCATAAATACTTTACTCAGATAACAGCAGAGTATTTATAATATAGAGGCTACATATTTTTATTATCTGCTAACAATGGATAGCAAAAAAGTATGTTTAATAACAGTTTATTTGGTTCCTCAAATACTTGAAGTTTCTTTTTGGAAAATTCGTATTGAATTTAATTGGGAATTAAAGAGGTTTAATGGCAAACAAACACGATTAGTGTAGCTTTCCCAGGAGAAGTGGCAAACACACATGCTTAAAATAATTTTTATTTGAAGATCTTTAAAAAAGTAGCAGAGAATACTTTGGACTGGAAATTTGACATTTCCCGTGGAAGTTATGTTCCTTGTATAGGTTTCTTCTAGATTGTTTTTCATGCATAAAAAGTTTACATTTCTTGTTGCAAGACTGTGAAAATGTATTTTGGAGAAGGGATGAGACTGGGTGAATTTGGAACGCAGAAGTAATTTACCTTTTCCACTGCTGAAAAATAATTCATACCTCCAAAAAATACCACAGAAGTCCAATGGAGACTTCCAAAATGCTAATTTGCTTTTTTGCTGATGGAAAAAATTCAGCCTACTTATTATTTGCCATCTACCCTGCCATAATTATAATGAACAGTGGAAACCAGGCTGTGATGGATAATGCTAAGTCCATGTAGCTAGAACATTAAAAAAATATTTACTTTGGAAAAACAGCTGTATTCCGGGCTAGGCTTTGTTTTGTTATTTGAGAGACGACCTCAGACAGCTGACAGAATAAAACAAAATAGTAACAGTGACCAGTGCCTTCAGCCAACCTTTTCCCCTGGGAGATGTTTCACAATAAGGAGAGGCTATCTGTCTCCGTAACTGTTTGCTAGCATTTGGGAGGCAGAAAAGAGGGACATAATGGCTTCTAGATTTTCTTGCTGCCAGAAGATTTTGTAAACTGTTCCAATTCCCCTGAAGGAGATGAAGGAAAAGTGGTCATTCGCTTTTATTCACAGTGTGAGCTGTCAGGATGACCTGTGTTGCTCTTGTCAGCTCCCTGTGCATGTGTGTGCAAAGAGCAGTGTCATCAGTTTTGTAATCCCAGAGACCATAATGCCTGTGTATTCTCAGAAGGCTCTGGCATAAACCGTGTTTTATGACACACTGCCAGAGGTTTGGTAGAAAGAAGTTGATCAAATTTATTGTATAGAAAGCATCGCCTACTATGGACATTCCAGCAAAGTGTTAATACATGAGTGACAAGCCAAGACAGTACAAAACCATTTCACCCTGCTAATAAAAAGTTCATACAGTATCTAATTCTACTTCTATACAACAGGCAAATAAACTCTCTTACATCTGCATCCTGGTCTGGATGTTCACATTCCCTCACTACTCGCAGGGCACTGAGTTGCTCCATGCTTAGTAACTCTCTCTTCTTCCCGTTCTGCCAGGCTATGCACCTGTACAGAAGTTAGACAGCTTATCTCCAGGCTACGAGGTGATGCTGGTCTTACTCTGAGCTTAATGAGGGCCATAGCTTGATCTGAATATAGGATTGCATTTCAGATATTTGTCAGAAACAAATAGCCTTTTAATCACAGAAGTGTACAGTCATTCTCAATATTTTGTAAACTTGGGTTTCATAACTATTCATTTAATAGTTGTATGGCACTAATTTATGCATAACTGTCTTATAATATAAAGTCAGACTTCCTACAGAAAACATGCAATAGTTCTGGAGAAAATAAAAACTTGTCAATCTTTTCCAGTCACGTCTTCTGGAAATTTATCTGTAAATACATCTCAAAACAGGGTCCCCAATGCTCAAGATGTTTCATTCTTCCACTGGAATTTTTTTAACCTGAGCAGTGATCTCTCCCCAGGTTTGACTTTAATGGACAATAAGTTGATGCGCAGAGAGACTAGGCATAATTAAATTCTGCATTTTTAACAGTTTTCCCCTTCATATCTTCACTTCCAAACCACTCTTTTTCATTTGTGGTGATTTTCCATTTCATCGCTGTCTGGCTGCAATTTGAACATTATCTGAGATAAGAGTGAAAGGTTTTTCTTGTGATAGTTCCGTGAAGCCAAGCACTGACTCATTCCTTCTGTATATCAAAGTCTGAAATAGATCAAATAAAAACAGTCTGAGAAATATTTCACTCTCTCTTTTCTCCTCTCTTGGAGACACTGACATATGTCTTTTGGGGAAAAAAATGTCCTGCTCTCCCATCCACGCTGCTGACACATTGGCCTTGTCACTGCAGAGTGACTGATAATAATAATGGTTGAAATCACTTTCAGATATACTTATGACCAAATATGGTCTTAACTGAGCTTGAAACAATGCTTATGCTATAATTGCTAGAGGAAAATAGCCTTCATGGTTTCTGCTGTTCCTTTTTTTTTTTTTTTTTTTTAAATGTGCCTGTCCAAACTGTGCAATGAAGCAGTGACAAGACTATGCTACTGACAACCATGTGAGAAAATTAGTGTCTAATGCAGATTTATCTGCCTGTTTGAGATACTGAGATTTAGCTATGTATCTATAGATAGTTGTATCTATGGATATAGCTAGATAGTTGTATTTCAGCTTGTTTCTCTAATCTTTAGAAAATAATCTGTGATTTGAGCCTTTACAAGGTCCTATGTTTGTTTTCTGAGTAAGCCCCACCAAGCTCAGATTTTTTTTTGTGCCTTTGGTAGTTGTAGCCTTGCTGGAGTGCTGATTACTATGCCTACAGAGGCTTTAGTAAAAGCATTAAGATAGGTCTCCATAAGCTGTGACCAGTAGAGTTCCAGACAAAACAAGACTTCTTTAGGAGGGCTGGAGGTTGAAAAGGTACATGGTCTTGAAGACTGTTAGGAAGCCGATCTCAGGACAGCTCCTGGCAAACAGATCTTCAAGATGCTGTTGGCATGAAAGGAAACCTTTTAAACAGCAGTTGAAGTGCCAAAACCTGAACAGACATGGAGTTAGAAGTGCCCCTTAGTCAGTCTTAACACTAATGCCAGAGAAGAAGGGTGCTTTTGCTTTTGAAAAAGCAGAGAGAGACATAGAAATTTGAGGTTCAACTCCTTCCAGGTATGTGTCTCACTTCTGCACATGATTTAATGGTGCTTTTCTAACAGTAAAATGAAAATAACAATACTCATTCTTTGACTTAAAACTGGAACTGGCTATTAAGAGAACTGGAGAGCCTGTCTCTTAAGAGGTGGCTTGAAGAGTTTGGTTTATTCAGAAGAGCAAAAGAAAGGCTGAGAGAGAATATGACTGCTGCCTCTGAATAGCTTTCTGGGCTAAACTGCAGAACGAGGAAAAATTGCTTAAGTGAATATCTTACAGTGGTACAAAAGCACCTGGGCACTGGAGTGAAACAGATTCAGGCTGGAAATACTCTAGCCTTTATAGCACTGAGGTTGGGGAACAGCGTTTCAGTAGGAGGAGCAGTAAAAGATTCCATTAGGTCTTAGCTGGAATTTGACTGATCTATGAAAAGGAGTATAGAACATAATTTTTCACCATGACAAAGAATGGGATTTGCAAACTTCTCAATTTTTGTACCTATGGTCCAGGCAGAGCAGTGCAGAGAAGTACTCGCTGGACATCTCATAAGGAAGCCTTTGTCATCACCCTCTGTGATATTGCTGTTTTGAGGACAAACTAAACGCGTCTATTTCTAGTGCTGTTAACCTGACATATTTTATGGATACTAAACTGTGCTTAAAATAAGACAGCATATGCAGAGCTGAGATCAGCTGTTCTTCCAATTGCTTATGAGATGAAGAGGTAACTGTAGCCTTGGAGATACAAATATCCAGGAGGCACAAGAAGCCATGAAGTTAAAATTAAAAATAGCAAGCCATTGGAGGGTGATGAAGTTGTAACAGGTTTATGGCCATTTCTCCAGAAGTCTGCCTTTGCTTTACAAGGCTTGGTGTGCCATTAAATTCACTATGAAAAGCAAGTTGGAAAAAAACAGAGAAAATTCATGTCAATAAATATATGGGGTATTAAAATTGTTCCTTGTGTAGGAGCCAAAGGATTTAGTTAATAGCAATATTAATCATTTTCTAATTCTGCCTTCTTCTTTTCCAGAGAGCATATGGATATGGTCTTATTTTGATGATACATTTGCTGTCAGTAGAAAATTTAAAGAAAGTGGATTAGCATTATGTACTACAAACACTATGTTTTTCAGTGCTTTTATACCTTAAAAATATCACTGAGGAAAAAACAAATCAGTCTAAATTCCCAGACAGCATGGTAAGGCCCAGATTCAGGAGAATCATTATGTCAAAGCTTTTCTATTAACTCAGACATACAAAATTAAATTTTGCCCATACCGAAGCTACTGTATTTTTTGCTGTTGAGACATACCATTTTTTCTAATATAGATACAGAAGGACTAAGGAAAACAAGAAGGAATGGTCCCAGTCCATTGCAAGGTGAATAGAGGGTAGGTTGCTTCTGGGTATTAATAGAAGCTGAGAAAAAAAAAAAACAACCAACAACCCCAAAACCTGTAGGCCCCAGGTTTATGATTATGTTCTGTGGTCCCAGTTCGTTACTGCCTAAGCATGGAGATTTGCCCTGGAACCTTAGAGTGGCTGACAATTTTTCAGCTTGACTTTAATATTAGCTTAAATCACTGAAATAATTAATTTTAAGAAAATCTTCATGCTTTGTTTTTGCTTCCAGGGATTTTACTAGACAGGTTTAGTGAAGCTTACCAAGCTTTAGTTTTCGAGAAGAAAATGGCAGTCTGCAAGCAAGGCTTTGCTGCGTATCGTGGACATTTTTCATTGGCACTTGACAAATGAGAGCGGAACTGAAGGAGGTTTAAGAAAGGAGATTTTTGAAGACATACGGCTAATTGATAATCCAATTTGCTCATGCTCAAGAGAGATTTTCATCAGCTAGTCACTTTTTTTGCACAAAGCTTGTCATATGTTAAGCCAAAAGATTCCCGAGAAAGATAACTCATTTATCTTATTTTATATTACTTTATTGATTTTATGCTGTGCCATATCAAATGATATGATTACAGTTTTGAAAAGTATCATAGCTCTGTGGCTTGAAAAAAAAATTCTTGAATGTCCTCCAACAAGATAAAGTACACTCTTGAAATTATATCGGTTGTAAAAGATTTCTGATGGCAAGAGATTATCAAAGTTAGCAAGCAATTTAGCAAATTAGGGTAGAATTACAGTGAGCATCTAAATTAGTGTGGAATTCTGTATTATAACTGGGGTTGCAAAACTGCTTTATGTCCTCGTAGTTTTGACCCTTTGAATGATCACCTATTTTCATGAGAGTACAGTTAAGACAGTGTTGTGTCCTTGTGAGATACCTGCTCTAAAAGTGGAGAACAACATTACCTGCTAGTATTCTTCACCTATTATTGGTTTCTACATCCCTATGAATGAAAAGTTATGATTAACAGAGGTCCATGAGCTGTTATTCCACCGTGTAAAAAACGGGATACTGTTAGTATCGCCTGCAGTATGACAGGTCTTTGGCAATAGACCTTATTGCCTTCTTCGGAGATGAACACAGCTGGAAGTGGATAGGGGCATCACATGGATGAAGTTGTCTGAGACACCTGAGCGAGGTAGCTGCAGTCCATGAAATCAGCTCTTGTCCTGAAGAGTGAGAGAGGAGAAAGATTCATCTTGAGAGACAGTCGATGTCGCTCTCTTTCTCGGGAATGTTGTTAAACAGTATTGATTAAATGTGCTTTTGGATCCCTCAAAATAATGCTAATTTAAAATTCCTAAAGCAGCTGGAGTTAATGGTATATACACAGTAAATCTGGGGTTCAGGGTGATGGTTATTTATTTATAAACAACATAGATGTTCATCGATAAACCAGAATTTACAGTATGTGATGTAATACCTGTGCCTGTTTTACATTTCATTCCTGATGGCAATGAAAGGACTTTGGGTATCTCTGCAGTACAAAACAGAAAACCGACCAACATGACTTTTATAAGTATATGCCAGAAACAGATTTCAGATTAAAAAAACCTCAACCAAACAAACCCCAAAACATTTGGGAGAGAATGGATTGAAAACCTGGTGTTCTTACAAAAATGAAGCAGTTCTACCTTGTAGGGTGAAAGAGATATAGATCCAAGGCTTTGCCATGATTATGAAACATATTTAAGAGTTACTTCTTGTGTTCACTGTAAGACAGGACCCCAGATCAAGAGACAGCTGTGATATAACAGGCTGCCTGGAAAGAGATAATTTAGTCATGTAGATTATGGTTTTGTGCTGTGCCATGACTCCCAGATGGAAATAAAGCCATACAGAGCTTTTGGCTTATGGCGTGCTATTGGTTGGCATCACATTTAACAAAACACTGCAGTCTTCTCTTAATTCAATATGTGCAATTCCTTCATTGCCTGTTCTCAGACATGGAAACTTACAGATTTTTAATGCAATATAGATGGTCATTTAATGTGAAGTTAATGTTTTAGTTGACATAGCTAGCTATGTGTCCCCACTAAGTGACAATTAGCCAGTGTGTTGCGTATTTGGTGTCTTCCAGTGTTTGCTGTGAATGGTATCTAATAATAAAGAGGAATAAAGTACTGCCTCTGTCTTCTTGCAACATTCTGTTTTGCTACTGCAGACATGGGGAGAAGATGAGTTTTAATATACCTACCTGAACAGCAACAATAATTAAATAAATGATTTCTTTGTATTGGAAGGATCAATTCTATAATGAAGCAAACCCCTCCTGCATTGATCTCAGAGTTTTTCTGTGCCAAAACCAAATAAGTTTTTGTTACAAATTTTCTTCAGTTGCTTTTACTGGGGAATATTTTTTCCTCAAATCCTTAGATTTTTCTTGATTAATCAACAAGTAATGCAGCCTATAATAAAAAGACAAAACAAAACACACACCCCCCAACCCCAAACCACTGATATGCTGAAAATTTCATTTTTATTGTATTATCTTTCTGTAAAAAACTATTTTATGCAAACCCAAACATTTCTTAAGTACAAATTTTGCTTGGTGGAAAAAATACTTACAATCTGTCTTTTTGGAAATGTAAGTTTTTTGATGGACATCTTTTCTAATTCTGTTTTTTTAGTCAACAAGAACAGTTCCCTTAGAAAAATACTTTTACTTCAGCACAAGAAAATATGACTTAAAAGGAAATAATTGAAGCTCAGTGCAAGACTTCCACCAGTGGTACCTCAGCCTCATATCCTTCCAGGATTATTACAGTGATAATATTGACTTAATCATAACTAAACTTAGCTTGAGAAGTTAAGTTTCAAATAACAGAATACAAGGTAGATCTTAGGCAAAGCCCCTTGCATATTGATGTAGAAGTTAGGAGCAACCACTGTTCTGTAAATGTGCCTTTTAGAAGTTAGCAAAATACAAGCTCAGAAAGTACGTCACTCTCTGCCTTCTATTCTCTCTTTTAAATTTACAAAGTATTGTAGTATATAAAATTTTAAATTAATCTGAATTATTTGGGGGATAGTTACTGGAAAATAGAAAAAATAGTACTCAAAAAGGAAAAGAAAAGAGTGATCTAAGCAACAGTGAGTCTATTAGGTTGACTTCAGTACTCTGCAAAGTTTTAGAACACATTTTGAAACAAAGAACAATCAAGGACGGAGGTAATTGGGAAGTGGTAAAGTGGGATAAATTGCAATATTGATCATCAAAGGTGAATTGTGTCTGACTAATCTTATGTCTTTTCTGCTAAAATGACTAATTTCTTAGATGGAATTAATTCAGTGGGCTTCATCTGTCTCGATTTAAGTAATTCTTTTGTTATAATGGTCTTTAAGAAATTATTATTTAAGGTGGAAATTACAGGGATTAATAAAAGAATTAGGAATTGTATGAGAAACCAGCTAAGGAAGCTATCACAGGTTATGGCAAAGGCCAATTATCAGGAATAAATAACCCTCAGAAGTCAGTTCTGGGATTGTTCTCTGTTTCATACATTCACTAGTAACTTCAGGATTTGAGCTAATACACGTGCCTATGACTTTTTGATTTGGGAGTCCTTGACCGTGCCAAGCAGGACCAGGGCGTTCTACAAGAAGGGTGAAATGTCCTTTCCAACTGAAGGGTTAGAAAATTAATGGCACAAAGTGCAAAAATCTCATAGTGCAAGCACTTCTATTCCGAAGTAGAAATTAACTACCTAGAAATAAAGGGAGGGGAAAGAGACCTACCTGCTTTGACTGATCATATAACAGCTATGAACCAGCAGTATGAAACAGCTTTGAAAAAGTCTCGTGAAATTCAAAGATGAAGTAGGTGAAATACTTTTAGGGTCAGAGGTGGGAACGATCATTCTACGAGAGGTTGGTAAAACTTCATCTACAGCACTGTGCTCCGACGTACCAGAGTAATTTGTAACAAATTCTAAAAGAGGTGAATAAAACGATCAGAACACTGAAATAACTGTATTATGAAGAAATATTAAAAGAGGTTCATTTATTCATCCCAGTTTGACCAAATTAAGGTTAAGAAATTATATGATGACTCTTCATATTTGGGGCAAATATCAGGAAACAAAACAATTATTGAAATTCAACTTAATGCTGTAGAGGATCAAATGTTTACATATTAGTTGAGAATTAACTTTGACTGAAAGGTTGAATATGAGTCCTAAATTTCCAAAGAGTAAAATTTTGAAAAGCTAGTAGTGGCAAGAAACAATTTCTTATTTTCCTTTTTTTTTTTTTTAGTTTAGTTCGTAAGCTGATGGAAAAGAGTATGTACCTAAATATACACATGGGATTCAGTAAATCTAACTTCTGACGTGAAACTACAGGCATCTGATGTGTTGATATCTCCAAGGAGATGTGAAAGAAGACTAATTCATTGTCTTTTTGTGCTTGTAAGAGTTTCATGTTTCAGAGCTTCTGATGTTCATCTCTGTGGACCAGTAAGGCCCTTCTCACCCTGGAGTGTCACTTTGCCCTTCAGCTTTGTTGGTTGTGCTTTGCTTTCTTGGGAAACACGGGAGAGAGGCTACAGCTGAGGGCAGGAACTAGATAGAGGAAACTTATTCTCCTATGCACACTATGTTTTCTCAGCTGTCTGATGTTTACGTGACCTGTTCATATGGTCAGGACTACACCAAATGAAAAAAAAAAATTGTGTTAAAATGGAATAGTGGAGATGCATTTAGATGGGAGAATTGGGATTATTCTTCTTCCCTACTGTGGGACATGCTTTGTATTGAGGGATCATCTGGGAATTTTGTTTAAAAAATCTTTTGCTATTGCAGAGACCTAGGACATTGGATGGTGGTTGAACATGCCCTTGAATGCCAGTGATACTTTCCTGTGTATCGGCTGCAAATTTTGATCTTTCTGCAGGAGCTTGAAGTTAGTGAACTTGGATCTTGGAAAGCATTTTGTAGCCAGTGATTTCTGTCACATTTTGTGGACTTTCTGAGGTAGCCAGCTATTACATGACGACCTGCAATGGTAGAGATCTGTGGTTCAGGACTTGAGTCTCCCCTTTCCATTTTGGGACATTTTCAATTCTGTTTTAAAGATACCAACTTGCTTTTAGCCTCGTGAACCTAAAATTGCAGTAGTGGAATCCAGCTCCATTAGTGCCTTGTGACCTTTTACTCTTCTTTCAAGGAGTTTTCAAGAGTCTAGAGCAGGTCAGAACAATACCCAGTGAAAATTTCTAAGGAAATCATAGTTCATGTGTCAATTTGTTATGGTGACTATGGTACCATCAACTAGGTATATTCTCATTTATGCAGTCAGATATGTAAAATCTTAAAAGATGGTTTTTGTCTTCTGAGAAATCTTTTGCAGTTCATCCCAAACACCTCAGACACTTCCAGAAAGCCGCCATATACTAAGATGCTGCTGCCTCTCTACACTAACTACAAGGTGGATGCCAGACTCAAGGCTTAGGTTAGATGACTTAGAAGTCTGTGACTCACATTCAGTTGCAGCAACTCAAATCCTAAATAAATATCACTGTTAAAAGTTGATCTCAGTACAGAAGATATCAAGTCCAGTGTATCAAGCCAGCAACTCTCTTGAATCCACTAGTTAATGAACAATATTACAGAGTTTATTATGACAATTCCAATTATATTTTGCATTTTTATATACATGTTTATCTATAAACTATACTCACATTGTACCTAAAATGTAATGTAATAGCATATAACAAGCATGTTGTATACACAAAATGTTAGTATACCTTATCACAATATATTGTATTCCTGTAAAAATCTGAATGGAAGTTTTTGATGATGAAAAATTTTTTTTTAAAGCATGAGAGCAATCCATTTATTAAGCACTCAACACAGTACTTTTACTGGTTCGAATGTTTAGTTAAAAATAGAATATGCAAATAATTAAAATGAAGTTATCTGTGCATTCTATATATGGAGGCTATCCTCCTCCTTACATCTTTTTACCTCTGTACTCAGCCTTTAATTGTGAAAACTGATTGGCTGATGCAACAATAAGGTGTCTGTGAGCTAGACTTGGAGGAGAAAACTGCTAAATAATTTTATCTGTTCTGTGGCAATAGAGATAGTAGAGCTTGAACTGTATGTGCTCTCTTTGGTGGGTTAATTGGAAAGAATGCAAGCCATAGAATAAAGCCATAAGTGGTCTTACTGATGCAAACATGTTCAAATGGAATGTCATAGGTAGAAGGCATTACTATTTCGGATGGAGGGTCACAAACCTGCTAAGTGACAATTCAGTCTATCTTGAGTATTAAAAATGAAAACAACTACGTCAAGTTTTGCAAAATCTTAAGAGATTTAACAACAATTTATTTGTACTTGTTTTTATGGTACCAGACTCAGACTAAAAGGTACAAAATTATTTCTGCTTCCTATTGATCAGAAACCCAGTAGGTGACTCTCAATTTGAATGAGCTGATTTGAAGTTCAGTCTTCTCTTCTCATTCAGTGACAAAATAAAGCTCTGGGTACAACAATGAATCATATTTTATAAATGACTGTATCACACATTATCACATCATCTTAAAGGTAGTCTGTTTCAAATTAAATATATCCTTTCTGGTTAACAGAGGAAAATCAAGGAGAAAAATTACAGTGCTAATGTAAAATCCTTTCTGGTTTTGATGATGTATTTCAGCATTCTTCCTCTGCTGTTTAATAGGGTAAGGCAACATACCATATTTAATAAGGCATGGCAACACGGCATTCAGAAGCACAAATGTTGTAAGTTATCAAGTTGTTCCTCACCATGTTTATTTATGATCTTGAATGCTCAGGACAATTTTAACAATATGGCATTACAGAAGACTGTAAGTATAATAAAACATTTCCTGCTGTTAATGGTGTCCCCTTGGCACTCCCAGTCTTTCAGGTCAAGCTCTGTCTTCATTACGTCAGACTTTTGGGGCTTTTACAAATTCTGTTTAGTAAAGGGCTGAAGGATGTGCCATCTGTCCAAGATGTCCATTCAGCATGGTGAGGGAATTCTGTGTGCCGTCCCACACAAAGATAAATGGAGTTGTCTGTGGCTGGAATATGATGGACATCTGCAGCTCTAGTTAAGAGTATTTTAAATATGTTCATAAAATTACCAAGAGAGGTGAACAAGAAGCTATAAATCCATGGGCAAGCACTTTTCTCTTGTTTTCTCATAAATTGCCGCAGCTGGGTGCTTTCATTTTTACTTGAGATGAAAAGAGGAACATTTGGTCCTAGTTATCATTGAAAAGGAGGCTTTATCTGTGAATATTATTATAAAACAAGTTACTCCTTGTCTTTTTGTCAAATATTAGTCTAAATGTTTCGCGTTTTCTTCTTGCAAAGTTCTCACTGACTTTAACTGTAGATATTTGAGTCCCCTTGGCTGAAAGTTTTGCACATACATGCAAATGTGCCACAAAACCAGCTGATCAAACATCTCAGGAAAGATGAAACAATTGTGACTGTTATTATAAGGGTAGTGAAAGCAGTCTCAGAGCAATGATGGCAGGACTGGGCCCATGACAGACTCTGAAGGCAACTGCTCTAAAGCATTTCTTCAGGGAAAAAGAAAAATCCTACTTCCTCCAATGTTGTTATTGCCATTTGACTGAAGAAGAATTCACAAAGGGATTATTTTAACCGAAAGGCATTTTTTTTTTTATTGCTTTTGCCTTAAAACCAATTTAAACACTTTTTATTAAAGCAAGAGGTTCCCCCTCCTTCACATTCTGACATACATACAAATATTTATTCTCCTCAAGACTCAAGAGTTTATTGATTTCTGTAGCCTCGTGGGGTCTTTTGCTCCTAACACAAACTCTCTTTGTCTTCCATTCCATCAAAAGAAAAAACCTTTGGGAAGTTTGACAAGCTAGTGCACTACTCCCTAGCCTACCTAGAGTATTCTTTAGGGATAAAGACATTTTGTGTTGTATTTAGACATTCTTTCTTCATACCACTATTATATGTTAAATTTTCAGTGCCTTAAGTAGCTGATGGATAGTAATTACCTGTATAATATACACTGCGGCTTGGCTGTTGTTTCAAATGGCACCTACAACTAAGATATTTCAAGTTCTTTGCTTTACTACCCCCTGTTGCATTCATAACTCTCTCAGGTAACAGAGTATATTTTTGCTTTGAAGAGCACAGTGTGTACTAATAGGAAGTGGTTGAGAGGAGGTTGTTAGAACCAAGAGTAACTGAGTCCTGTATGCTGATTCTGTGTTTTTCCGCATGGCGTTTCCCTTCCTGCCCTTGCTGCTTTTGCAAAAAAGGAGTCTGAAAAGGTTGCAGTCTACCTGGAAGTCAGCAGTCACTGTTCCTCGTCTGTCATCACCTCTCTGAGACAAAGCGCTAAACAGTGGTAATTGTTGATGTAAAAATAACCATTATATGTGAACTACTAAGAATCATAGAGAGTATAAGCACAAGTCTAATTTTGGACACCTGGACAAGTACCATTGCACTCAAGTGTATAAGTTACATGGTATTCATGCTGAAAATATTATAAGGCAAAATTGTTTCAGTTTTGCAAATTATACCCTGTTATTTCCTTTGCTTGAAATGCTTGGACCAGAAACATTTTATGTTTTTAATCATCCTGGAATTACTAACACAATTTTCCTCTCTACAGGAACTATTCCAGCTAGAAAAACCCCTGTTATATTTTGAATTATAAGCAGGCTTGGTAGAGAGAGACTGGTAGTTCTGCTGTGTCTTATTCTCACTTTTATTTCTTGCAAGAGGAGAGGAGAGAATTGAGAAGAGGATTTCTGTTTTACTGGGTTCTTGTTTTCTTTTTAACTTCAAAAAAAGATGGTTGGTTTCAATAGCTATAGTGCTTTTCACTGAGGAAACAGAATGGGAAAAAGATTATTGCCTAGCAGACATTAACTTGTGTCATGAGGGTAATTATCTTTTCTTAAATGTGAGAAAAGTTTGGATTTGTGGCTAGCTAAAACTGGCACGCTGCAGAAGAGTTCGGTGTGATTTACAGGAGGAGAACACCAAGTCCTCAGAGTTCAACATCTCTTTATTGTGCTCACTGTCCTTGTGGAAAAGATGCCTTTTGAAAGCCAGCATAATCCCCATGAGTAATGTCCTTAAGAAAACTTTGGCAATGTATTTCTGCCCTGAAGGCATCTCTGGCATAAATGATACAACAAACCTGCATAACTGATTCTTGGTTACCAGATACCTACAGACTGTAATTCACACAAAACAGAAGCAAGCATAATGCTTGATGAAAATAATTCATCTTTTCAAATTAAATTATTGATACTTTGGTTCAGCTAGATGAAGCCAAATTAATCACTGTTTTGGGGAACACTAGGATTTCTTAAGTTTAGAAAGAACTTGAGATCTAGATCTTTAAATTTGTCTGAAATTATGCACCTGCAACCATTCTAAGCTGAAATGGAATTTCTTTGGAAACAACCTGGACTATTGCAGTCATTTGGAGAGCAGTCTGGAGAAGGACAAACATTCTCCATGACACCCTCCGAGTCCTTTTCTTTCAATAACTGTTAACATTTGTAGTAAGAATGAATTATAAGATTTAGCTTGGAATTTTTACTAATCACCCCTAAGAATACCACTGTCCTCTGGTTGTTGTTCATCCTGACACAGTCCCTGCCCAAATGAAACTGGTATTTTGTCCAGCAGGAGTAAATGTTCCACTTGCGTGAAAGCTTTGTGCAGTTACTGTGCAGGAAGTATGTTTTACTTCTTTACTGTACAGGTCTGCCTGAGCACATATATATATGACTGCATAGCATAATAAAAGCACTTGTACACATTTTCAGTAGTATAACAATTATATGCAGACAAGCTGAAGTTCGTAAAGTCAGCCGGATGCTAATTTGTATACATCTAAGGCAAAAATATAGGGCACATTTATTGCGCTGGGGAACAAATTCTGAAGACATATAACAGTGACAAAATCCATGGTGTTGGCATAGATAACCATTTTTTCTGCCAACCTTATAGCAGGAAAAAAAAAATCTACCCAAAGCCCACATTTAGAAATATTGCAAAGGGGTAATTAGGAAGAGAAGGTTGGTTTTTTTTCTGATCTATATGTCATTGGTAAAATCACTGCAGGAGTGAAGTATTTTGGTCTAGAATCTGCACTTTAAATATTTTTAATAGATTTCTATATGTATCTAATTTTGAAAACTGCAATTGTTCCTGCAGTTTCCCTGTCCAAGCACCTTTGCTTATGCCTGGTATTCTACTGACTTTTTTGATAATTTCTACTGGAAATTTTGATGTACTACAGACAAAAAGAATAAGCACACCTTCTCTTTCTAACTTGAAAAGTATGACTTTCTTGTCTCACCCGGATGGTTCTCCTTTTGACTAACAATCTGTGATGCTTCTGATTTGGGATGTAAAACAGGAGTCATGAGGACTCAGACTTACAGGGTATATTATATGTGCTTAATGCTTTGGAAGATCAGGGGAAATTTTGTCTCTGCTAAAATCAGTGGAAATAGGGTTGGATTTCACCCTTGCTCATGATAATTCAAATTACCTATCTACAGACCAGTGTCCTAATAATTGTTGCCTTCTATTAGAAATTGCAGAGAAAGATTTGATTGGTTGCACGTATTTCCTAGTATTTAGATATTTTAATCTTCCTATAGCAGTGCTGCTTCAAAAAGTGTGGTTTTTTAGAAGGAAAAAATAATTATCTGAATCTAGAACTTAAATACCCAGTAACCACATATAAACCAAAGATAACTTTAGCACGTGAGTACATCAGCCCATCTGTATCCTGCTGCTCAGCCACTGAAAGAATCTCTGAAACACAACTGGCTAGGTCTGTACTAGTTACTGCGTTTTCCTTATCTTTACCTTTCTGGCATACAAGAAAATAAAATCTTTTGATTAGAAGATAAAAATGGAAAACATCAATGACAAAAAATTGAACTAGAAAAATTATTTCCCTTACAGGAAACAGAAGAGGAAAATTGTTTATTGTCTGGATAGATGAACAGAAGAAAATGTTTTAGATGGACATCCGAAATACATGTCTGATCTTTTAATATTCCTGCTAGAAGCAGACTATTTTCTTGTTTCTTAAAGGAAAATCTAAAATTAGAAAAATAAAGGAATTCACTGGAATTAAAATTGTGCTATCATATGTTAAGGCTAGAACCAGGCCAGATGTTGCCCCTTCTCTGATACTGAGTCATGGGCTGATTTTGTTTAGGTACATTGAAGATACTTTCTTTCATATTGAGAGGTTAAAGGCTACCATGAAAGTCAATGCTTTCTTATTACAACACCTACTCCTCTTACTTTTTTGTGATATATATTCAGTTTGAAGGAGAAAATGACAAACTGATGTCAGTTGACCATATCCTTTATTTTCTTGCCAGGTCCTTCTAACTGTCCCTTTCTGTCCTCTAAGTGATGAAGTCAGACATAGAAATATCAGCAATACGTTTGGAAACACAAGTATCTCTTTTATTATAGAGCCTGTCTAGAACATATAAGCTGTACTATTTTTAGCAATTACAACAATTTTTGCCCCCAGCTACATGCACTCATTTATCCCATTACAGATGATAGAGATAAATGACCAGAATTTGCCCTCAATGCCCAATTTTTTTCTGTTTTTATTTTCCTTTGTATTTCCTTTTCCATTGCCCTGTATATTCTGTGTTCATTTCACCTTTGCATCTTTGCAAAGTGAGTGTACAAATAAGATGTAACACATTAGCATATCTGACCAGTGGTGTTAAATAGATGCTCAGGTATAAATGACCACATAGATAGAAATGTAGTAGAGAATCAGTCCTCTTGTTTTTGTGAAAATTTCATTCAGGCTTAAAATTTATTGCAGTGAGTGGGGAACATGAGAAATCACTAAGAACTCAATGCTAACTCCAGCAAGAAAATCAGGGGCACAGCAAAAGCACAAGTTTTTGCTGGTTTCCCATGACACATCTGCCAGCTCCATCGTGGCATTATCCTCCCTGACTTTTGTGTGATATCAGGCAGACAATATATCTAGGGTACTCAGAAAGCAAAAGAACTTTAAAGCACTCTGCAGAAATGAGCAGAAATATTGCCGTATGAGAAAATTCTCCACTTTTTCCATCTGCTCTAAACCAATGAGATTATCATGAGTTATAATTCTCTGGAACAGGGTCTGTAGTCTGTATGCGGAATTCTGGTACACCCATCAATGCGGTCCATTTGAAAACTTAATTAGAAGCATTGTCTTCTGTCTTGGTGTCCCTCCTCCTATCCTGATAATGGGTTACAGGTTGTGGGAAGGAAAAAGAGGAAAGTATTGAAGATAGTGTACGGTAAAACACTAAATACCCTCATTTTGAGACTCTCAAATGTGGAGGAAAACTAGTCAAAATACTTTAAGAAACTGCTAGGTTTTGGAATATAGTAAATATATTATATTCCTGAAGTGCTGCTTTGACCTACAATGAGTATTTGGCTGATACCAGCACAGTTCACCATTCAGGAAAACATCATGAACAGCAAAACATTCCTTTGCCTCACCAAAACATTCCTTTGCCTCACATCAGGCCACTCCAGTGACAAAAAGGGACTAGGAGAAAAATCAAATATCTAATTTCCTTGCTAGGCAGGTTTGTACATGCACCCCAAAACTAGAGAAGAGTGTTAGTGCTTTGTACGGGGAATAACCCATACAACTTTCTTATACTCGAATATATTCAATCTCTTTTGCTATCTGAAAAAAATTCCTCCACCAGTGGGAGTTTATTTTGTAATTTTACATACAGTAAATCACATACTTTAGCAGCCTCTAGACCTGGATGGATTTGAAAATGTCAACAAGATCTGTTAAAAGGAGATAATTGTAAAAGAAAGGGATTTCATAATAAAATTAGTTAACATTAAATTTCATTCATTTTCCTTTCCTTTCTTCCTCTTTGGCTACAGGACCCAACTCTATCTGTCTTGGAGCCACAGGGACACAATCATTCTTAAGCACAGCCAGTTTAAACACCAGATACTTCATATCTAGACAATCCTATGCTCTTACTAGCATTCAGAACAAATCAAATTCAGCCTGAGTTACCCAAAGATGTAGCCTTTTTATGATAACTTTATAGTTCATGAAGTTTTCTGCCCTCAACTCCCTCTTCTGGCCCTCTGTTGTGAAAATAACCCACATAAAATACTCTGTGCACACCCACTTCTTAGAGTTTCTGGCAGAATTCCAGTCTAATCACCTTCTGACATAACTCCCGGGTTGCCTTGATTTATAAAAGCCATAGCTCTTCTGATTTGTTTGAGAGGTCACAATTTACACAGGCTCCCCATGACTAGACAGAACAAAGAGCGAAGGTTTAGGAGGCAGAGCCACCCAGGGAGTTGATATTGTGGAGCAGACACTCAGCTGTGCACGGCTAAGGATTTGCACCCCAGGCAGGGTGATGCCAAAGGACAATACTAGTCAGAAGTGGAAGCAGTTGGAAACTTGATCGGGAGAATGACCAGAAGTATTCTTTGAGATATATGATAACTCATGTTCCCTGCAACCCTTTGGACAACTTTTTCAATGCAATACCCCATCCCTTACTTTTAAATCATTCTCCCTATTTTCAGGCTTGGGGCAGTTTAATGTGACCTGCCTATGGCATAGCTTCATGAGTCGTGGACGAGGTGCATAGACAGGAGGTGGGGCTGGACCTGCTGTACTTCAGAGGATCAATCACTGAGCAATATTGTGGGGCTGGATACATCTTCCTTACAGTTAAAATAATTACACCGACACATTGACAAGGGAAAGATATGCCATTACTACATATAGAAACAAAGCTGTACTATGGGAATATCTCCTTTCAAAGACAAAAAACCCCCAAACAACAACCTCAAAAAGAAACCCCAATGGTTTTGGAAATAACAGTTTTTCTGTCGTTTACCTCAATTGTACATCGGAATAACGTTGTATCATATCTCTGCCACAGGACCTGGTTTGAAAAACTATTTGAAAAGAAAGGCCAGAAAACCCCAGCCCAAATTCAAGGTATTCAGGTTTTTCATCTGAGTGGTGTGCAGTCAAATGCAACCTTCATCCGAAGGACAGGACTTTCTGTTTTGTTATCAAAGTCACTTTTCTATCTTCTAGTGAATCTCACCACTGCTTTTCTGTTTTCCTCTTTCCTGCTCAAAATGTGCAGGTGCTTTCTAGACTGTTGAATTACATATGCAACTATAGTGAATGATGATAATGGAGGTGAGATGAGTGAGATGCTTTGATGTTTTCACACAAGCATTTATATAAGTAAATTCTACATTTAACTTGGTTCCCCATAGCTTTCAAGGGTGGTGTTTGCCAAAGAGCACTTTTAAAAGTGGATAAAGCATTAAAAATGATAAAGCTGTTTGGAAAATATTTAACTGGATGTCTATGGAGAGGGAAGTGATTAAAAAAAAAGCAATAGGAAAGATTAAATCACCAATTTTGACAAATATCCCATTTAGCCTTTTTTTTTTAAATCAGAGTTATAAAAGTATCACATTTTCAAATGGAAAAGTTCAGTTTTCTGTTGGAATAGCTTCATCTGTTTTCTAATAAAATATATGAAGCTCTAAATGAAAATAGGATGTTTTCAAATTATAAAAACAAGAATGTGACTATTGTCTTAATACCTCTTATGAACATATTTGGTTCATGATAACTTTTTAGATAAAAGTTGGAATCTATACTTGAAGCAATAAGGTACTTAAAATATTGAATTTATTTCTGAGAAAGTGATTTCCTACCAGTGCCAATCTTCTGCAAAATGTGGCAATAAATTGCACTGCTACCCAAAACCAGACACTAAGTGGCTCCCTTGAAAGATAGATAGTTCATTGTTCATAGGACAAGACAACAGGAACTTTACTAAAATAAAACATGACAGTAAGCAGAAAGTCTTCTATTCTGCAGTCTCTTCTCATAATCCTTTATGCACCTTTCCCCTTCTCTGCAGTTGGTGAGTGCTAACAGGACCATGTAATCTGTCCTTTGAGCTCATATGAATTATCTTCTAAAATTCACTGCACTTCAGGGCTTACCTATATTTTGCAACACTCTCTGCATTGCAGGAGCGAAAAGTCTTTTAAGGAAAGATAGTAGCTGTACAATTTTGCTCTGACTAAAGAGCAGAGCGGAGCCACGTTAGCCCCAGAGCATTCCAGGGAATTACCTGTGATTTGGAAAAGCGTAAGTCTGTTTTTCCTTCTTGTGGTCTAGTAAGGAACAATTGTCACCAGCTTATTTATCAGGAAAATATTTTATTTTCTTCCCTTTATTGCATTTTAACTGTTCCAACTGCCACAATGGGGAAACAATTCCTGTCCTTTTAGTCTTTGCTAACTGGGCTTCACCAGCCATTTTTTCTTTCCTTTTTTTTTTCTATTATGCTTCTTTCTGAATAACTGCAGCATTACCCAGGTAATGAGTAGGAGCCCCAGTGAATTAACGTATGCTCTAGTTGAATACGCAGAGATGCCAAGGAGCAGAAGCAACAACTCTTTCTCAGATCTTACATGACTTCTTTCTTAATTACTCTATCTTCCATTTTATGGTTCCCCATAAAGCCCATGTGACGGAAAGCAGAAATACAACATATAAATCAGCATGCTCCTGGCCTGGATACCTGTGCTCAGCATGAGAGAAGTCCTTTTGGTCCTTCGGCATTGTTTATTTTTATTGCTGCTTCTTCCACATAGGCATTGCAGGTAGAGGGGGGCATGGGAAATTATTCCTTTTTAAACTCCAGCAGAACAAAGCAGCTCCATTCTCTCCAATAAATGATGCAGACCGAGGATACAGAATTGTTGCTACATCTTAGTCTCCTTTTCCAGAAGTGCTTTTGGTTTTAATTCCAGCAGCGATCTGATGGAGAAATACCCACACGCCTTTCACATGCCAAACTCTGGAACCCAAATCTGACTCCTGGCAGCTCCCTTCGGGTCCCCGCCGCGCTCACGTTCCTGGCTGCGCCGAGGGGCAGCGTTTTGGCGTGAGAACCGGGAAATGGGAAGTCAGAGCACGCAGACGGCTGCCGAAGCCTGAGGCCGTGGTGAGTCCAGAAGCCAGCTTGCCCGTTTCGTGGGTGAGCGGGCAGGGCCTCGCATTGCCAGGCACTTCTCCTGCAAGGCAAGTCGGTACGGTTTTGACCAAAGCGGCATCCCCCTAACAACAAGTTAGCCCTGCACCTGTGGACAGAAAGGTCTAAAATTCCCTGCTGTTCCCTAGGAACACAGTGGAGAGAGGAACGAAGTGTTAGTTTTATGTGGGCTGCTCTACATCTGGAGAGGGTAAAGGATACAACTCTTGGGCTGGTCCTATGGGCAACGTAAGCACTAAATTTAAGGAATTGTTTTGTCCCTTGCAGGGCGAGGAATGTAAAGCTAGGCATATTTGCACCAATATTTGGTATCTAAATTTAGTAACTGGAATAACTCTATATAGTTATGAACCATTTGGCTGCAATATGAACGTAAAATTGTACAAAGAGAATCTTGGTCCTGGTCCTCTGTTGCCCCACTGAGCCCACTGGTGGGTCAGGGCAGGACTTTGCTTCTGGAACACAGACTCTTCAGGACAGCAGCTAAACCAGGAGTCTCAAATCCCAGCTGAGGGGTTTGGATCCTGACACAATTAATAGCAATCTCGGAATATATATTTTTTTTTCAGTAGATCCTTTAAACCCTTAATTTTGTGATATGATAAGAGACTTAAATGACTTTGGGACAGTTTTTTTCGCACACTCAAAGGTTCTCACATCTGAGGTTATCTGGCTCAGTGTTCTCAGGAATGTTCACATATGCTGCATACACTATTTTACTGGAATCAGTGATTTTTAATAATTATTAACCTATATTATTTACCTATGATTATTTAAGAATAATTAGTGCTTCTAAGTGTTATGAAGATTTTTAGATAATTTACAGAGTAGTTAAATCACAGTTCACTAACACTAGGAAAAACTAATTTAGTTAAATCAGCTCATACCAGGATGTTTGTTATGGTGGGAGGTCAGGCTGATAACCTTCTTTTAATGTCAGAATAATAATTATTACTTGCTGGTTGTGTCAGCACCTAGTGATTTTTACTGTGTTTTTTTTTTCTCCTAAAACTTTTTTTTAATCTTATTTATCAGATATATTTGCAAAGTAACATGGCAGCTAAAGGACCATTTCAACCTTGAGCTGCGTAAAGCAGAGATATTTATGCCTCTCATGGAGCAGGGAGATAATAGACCCTATCAGTAGAGTAAGACTGAACCTGGAATATTGCACTGAGAGCTTTAGGCACCTCATTTCCTGAAAAATGTAGACAAACTGGATGGAGTTCAGAGAAGAGCAACGGATAATAATCATGAAGATGGAAGGATTGCTATATAAGGAAAGATTAAAAGAGTCTCAGCACTCAGCTGTAACAAACAAGAAAAAATTTCAGAAGATAAATGCTCCAAACCTTATATACAAATATAAACCCACATATATATAGCTACCATAACATTCACAGTATTTTCCACTTAGTATACCAATGGCAAAATAAAATGTGTTTTTCTGCAGACTGGAAGTTAGACAGCAGGTAATTCAGGAACTACAGCAGATGTCAAAGAAAACTCCAGCAGGAAGAAAAGGCTTCTTTCCTCCATCACTCCATGTTAGTTAACCTGTAAGGAACTATTACAGTGGTTCAGTAACTCATTCCCCAAATAACCTAGAAATTCATGTAAGCTCCACTCATGCAAGCTATGATACAGATGTAGGCATAGCATTAATATTTCATTTAGTAATTCAGTATCCCAGTGCCTAGAGCTCGTACATGGAAAAAGGACATCACGCTGGCTTCTTGAACAAACACTCTGCTTCTGCCCTAACATCAGGTTTAAATCAACCTGGAAGTCAAATCTTGAGTTAAGCCTGGTAAAGGTCCATGCTTTTACGCAACAGCTGAGGGGGTAGGAGAGGCAAAGGTTTAAATTTGCTTTCTTACCTCTTTTGAAGGGGCTAGTCCAGTCTTGGTACCTTTGCAGCCATTGGCATCGGCTATGAACGGACTGAGACTTCCTAAGCAGGACAGTTATGTGGGGATTCGGCAAGGTGTGAATTTGAAGCAAAATATATCCAAAATGAACTCCACCTGTATACATTTTTATTTTTCCTTTGGTGTGTTTTTCCCTAATCTGTTTAAACACATTTCCACTCTCTTCTGACATAAGAGACAAATGGGAAAATGCACTGCTATCTTGCATTGAGTGTCCCCACACACCCAAGCTCACTGCAGTATGGACATTACGTAAATGAGCTCTGAGTTTAGGGGAGAGGATAGTCTATTTGAAGACTTTGAGTTTGAACAGATTGTTGTTTCCAGGTCTCGATCCTATCATCTGAGAATCCTGAAGACCGTAAGTGATACAAGTCCCTCATCTGCAGATTCATGCTCTGTGGCATAAATCAGAATAGTTCATTGAATTTCATGAAAGGACACTGATTTTGCATTGGCTGAGGATTTGATTTCTGCTGAACTTGAGTCTTCGTAATGACAAACATGCTGGGGAAGTGACTCACGAGAATTATCTAGTGGGAACGAAGCTGGTCACTGCACCTTTAAAGCAGAAATGATGGTGACACATGCCGCAGGTTCTGTGGTGCAGATAAGCAAGTAGGGGAGAATCAAATGAGACAGCAAATCACTTACATCCTAAACTGGGTAGTGAATGCAGGGTTCCAGTGGTGAAAAGGGAATTACGTGTCAAAGTCAGTGCCCTGTGCTCTGTGCTATAGCTGAATTGTCACTTTAAATACAGAAATCTGATTAAATTGGTACTGTCAAAACAGCAGCTGAAGGTGGGTAATTGAAATGAAAAATGCAGATTGTTCGTTGCGGGTTGGTTTGTTTCTTAAGGATTGGGAAAAAAATGGCATGAAGGAAATAGAGCGCTAAGATTTTACACGTCCACTGGGGACACTGTTGCTTGGCAGTTGATACGTTGCTCATCTCCTAGAAATAATTATGTATTCAGGCCCCCTCAGTTAAATTGGCACATGAAGATTTCTGACTTAGTGTCATAACTGCAAAGCAGAAATCCTGTGGCAGGTCTGCCTTTGGGGCTCTGCCCAAATCAAAGTCCCTGCGGGTCCAATCCTGCACCAGATCTCCTGCCAGCTCCTCCACAGTCAGCAGGGCTATGCTGGTTTACACCCGTGGAGGACCCGGCCCCAAGGAGATACTTGCTCACCGTTTAGGTCCAACGTAATCCTGCGGGTGTTCGAAGACCCGGGGGAGGACGCCGGCTGCTGTGCTGGCAGAAGAGCTCTTTCACCTCCTGAAACAAGAAGAGGGTACGGAAAAACCAGCCGGCGGAGCAGCAGCTTCGAGGGCGCCGAGGCAGGTTCTGCCAGGCCCCGCTGTTCAGAGCCTGCGGCCTCCTCCTCCGCCAGGCCTCGCGCAGCCATGGAGGCCGACCCTCCTCCCGGCGGCTGGGAGGAACGTGGGACGGCGACCCCAGGGTGGGAGCTGCAAGTCCTGTGTGGGTGTCCGAGGCATTTTGTATCGGCCAGCCGTGTTTTTGTGCTGTCGGCCAAGGAAAAGGAGCTCAGCTTGAGGAAGGGGTAGGAGCAGGGAAGAACCAGCCAGCGAGGGGCAGGAGGCAAGAAAAACATGGCTGGAATGCTGCGTGCATTCCTAATCACTCATATCACGTAAAGATGTTCTTGAGAAGAAAAAGAGTCAAGAAGGTCTGTGATAAGATAAAAGAGGAATAACGAATCTGTCTCATACAGGGCAACTGAAAGACTGAAGTCTTCTTTAGCCTGAAGGCTGAGAGGAGATATGGTATCTTTTTATAAGTGCATCAGTGGAGAAAACATCAAGGAAGGAGAAGGGATAAGAATCTGTAAATTGGCTGGGAATTTAAACCTAATCAACAAAGCAGTAAGGTGCTGCTCTGGGAATCATAGGGACAAAAAAACCTTTGCCTTATCAGAAATGAGAGCCAATAAATATACAGTGTGATGCCCGCTTTATTAGAGCTCTGGTCTTGAAAACAAAGGAGGCTGTGCAGCTTCCAGCATATTGTTCCTTCAGAAATGATCACTGAGAAAAGGTGAGAGGAAACAGATGCATGTTGTAGAACACCATAGCATTTTCTATAAGACATCAAATAACATGAAACTTCCGAAAAATCCCCAGAGCTGGCACAACGAATGACACTGTAACCTTACATCGGTGACGTGTACCTCTGATAATAACCTATATGCCTATATGAAGAGCATAGAATCAGGTCTGTCCTATTCTGTAATTGGGGGGGGGGGGGGGGGGAAGCATTTCAATTGTTTAATTCTTTCTTTGGTTATATGTGTAATTGCTGGTTGTGGAGATTAACATATCAAACCACCTGTGCCACAGTGCAGGTTTCTGAGTTGAATAGAAAACCAAGCGCACCAGAGCTTAGGACTCACAGAATGCTATTTCCCTGGTGTCTGTGTTTGCAGCAATAATTTGCATTGAGGAATTGTGCTCTGATCTGAAGATGCTACGTTTATTCCAAGAATTGACAACTTATGAAATATAGCATCACAATAGATAGGACAAGTTTGTTTTCTTTTTAAATAATGTAAGGAGTATAATTGATGGAAGATGAGAAAGGACAGCAAGCTGGGTTTCAGCTGTTTACTAGTGGCCTCAGGGCCTTAGGTTTTAAGTGAGTTGTTTTGTGTTGACACCTCTTTGAGCACTGGGGGTCAGGTGCAGTTTCGGTGTAGTTCAGAGTAACTCTAATGAGGTACAATAGCTTACACCAGCTGAGCATACGGTCCACAATATTTCAGCATTCAGGGCAGGCAGCTCACACTCACAAGTTAAGGAATTCCTGTATAAAAATTCCATTAGCACCTGTGCATCGTACAAATCCTGCTAACACCTCTCTATTCACCTGTGTATTTCTGATGAACTGATGGACTGTGCTGGCAGAATAGCATGTAGCTGTTTCAGGTCCTCAAAGTGGGTCAAATCCTCTGGTCTTTACTCCTTTCAGTTCAAGAAGGGCTGCATCTCAGTAAACTGAAGGATTTGAACTCATTTGAATACATTTCTTTTCTCTCTAATTTCCTTCCATTCACTCACCCTGATCATTACACCAGGATCTCAGATAGGATTCATTAAACACCATACACAAATGTTTTAAAGTCCTTTCACTTTGCTGTGTGTCTTGTAAAACTAAAGATCAGCATTTTCCTTATTTTGGTAAAGAAAGACATTCTATGCTTTAGTCCTTCTTCCTCTTGTATATGTCCTCAATATGAATCTTGGTGTTTTCTTCATCACTTCAGTGTTCTTTCCTTCCAGCAACAAATTTTCACTCAGATAACCCTTCATATTCAGGACATTATAATTTCATTTATTCTCGGGAGATGCAGAATCTCTTTTTCATTCTGTGGGTGACCCAGCTGCTACATTTCCATTGTCCCCTTTATTCTGTCTCTGTAGCGTCCTGACTCATCCCAGTGTATTCGTCAGCAATTTGCCAGCATATGCTCAGGTGGTCCCTCTCACTAAAAGGTTTTTCTTGTCCATCTTAGAAATTCTAATGTAATCCCACCATGTAGGGAAGGATTTAAAACAGTAGAAAGAGAGGAAAGGGTGTGGCTTGCTTTCTCATGCATACTACAGATTCTGTGGGCAGACAGCTCTCCATGTGCAGGGCAAACACTAAAGATCCACTTTCACCTGACGAAAAGGTAACTCACGGCTGTGCTGCCATTGGTGTCCCTTATCTCAGGTACCCTACAATTATCTTTTCTCTGCTTGCCACAGAAACGCAGATGCACTTTTGCAGAGATGGGACTCGGTTGTCACTGGAGAAGGAAGGAGGATATCTTCTCACAGGCTTTATCTGGGTTGCCACAAGCATGGTACAGTAGTGGGAAGTAAAACTCATCTATCTTACCAACACTTTATTAGTGCAGTTCCTACAGTGTCTTGCTGCAGAGGGAACAATATGCTTCATATATTAACAGAGTTGGAGATATTAAGAGCTCAACATTTGTCATTTAGAGTGTCACTTGACATTCTAAATACAGTAGGATATTGTGGTTATTGCAAGTAGTGGGGTGTTGGCTAAAGAATTTTAATGGTGCCTATTATAATGGAGAAAAAGCAGTGAGCTACTTTTTTCATGCATAAAACCAGTGGGGTGCCTGATAGTTTCCACATTAGACTCAGATTTTGGAAAAAAAGATCTAGTGAAAAATGCTCATGCTGGAATATACAAAGTCCAAAATCTTCTACCTTGTATTCAGCTGCTATAACTTCTTCTAATGAGAATCTCTGAGGCGTGAGAATATGTCGAGAGACTTCAATCTTACACTTAAAAAGATAGCTGAAAAAACCTCCCTCAGAAAAATTCTGGAATGAATCTTAACTCTCAAACAAGTCAGTCTTTACATTTTTCAGTACAATGTTTGCAATAAATCAAACATTTTCATTTAAAAACTGTAATCAGCTAAATCGTGAAGGGAATTCATTTATAAAAAAAGCCAAAGTATAAAAAATTATCTGTCTCCTAGCTCTGCAGCTTAGTATCTTCAATAAGTCAGAAGTCCTTGTATGAATCCAGAAAAGCAGAAAAGAATATATTTCTGTTAGCATTTTGCACAGGTGATATTTTTCCATGGGAGTACCTGCAAGGTGACTACCTCCTGCAGATTTTCATGTCTCATTTACCAAGGCCTTGGAAATAAATTAGGAGAAAGATGTTTTCTGCCACTCCCTTTATGTGTATAATGATTTTTGTTGTCTTAGCACAATCCTTACATCTACCCATATGTAAAATGCTTAAAGCACTCTGTCAAGCCTTCTGTTTTTGCTGAAGTGAGGTCTAAGCATGGAGCAAGGAACTGCAGGTCAGAAGATGTTCACAGAGCAAGTTAGAGGACAAAGATGGCAGGTTCAGTCTTATATCTACCGTGAATCCCCGGTATTTGTTGCAGGTCTTCAGATGACATGTCTCATATCTCTGTCAGTAGCTTGTAATGGATTAACAGCAAGTTCCATCTTCTGAGAATCTGCTTACTGCACATTTAGGATCCCTTAACTGAAAAAAGAGGGATTTTCGGTGGGCGTCAGGGACCTTGATACAGCTTTTCATTGAGGCTGACTGTGCCCTGTTCCCTTGTTGTTTACAGAGGGCAGAAGCTATTGCAAATGGTGTGGGTCACAAATTATGTTGGCCACCTCCATGGTTTTTAGTCAGAAAACCTATGGGATAATCAGATAGGAACACAGCTCTATTTAAAACAATTAAGACATTTTATTAGGGGAGGGCTAGCTGAACACTGGGGGTTTGCAAACATTTTGAGTTTAGAACAGCAACTAGAAATAGTTTTAAAAACAGATCTCTGAAACTTACTCTCCAAAAGTGTTGAGGAAATTTTGATGGGGACCTGACAGCCTCTACTCCTATATTTTTTAAATGCAACTATTCCAGGCACAGGAGACATTCTGTTTTTACAGCTATGTAAAACACGGCAGTTGCAGCCAGTATTAAACCTGCAGCCAATTTGCATTGTGGTATCTTCTCTGAAGTATATATTGACAGCTGCAAAGTACTTTTAGAAATGACGACATTCAAGAAATCCTGAAGAAGATGATGTGCAGAGTAATCAAAATGACTGACTGACATTAGATCCAAAATCAAGATATCTCAACTTTTCTTAACTGGTTCTATCCATCTTAACTTGATGTATTTTAATATCAGATACTTGAGTTATAAACTTCATTTTAGTACTAGGCTCCATTTAAATAATCTCCTCTACTTTCAAAGACTCTTAAAGATATATACATGTTTAAAGAAAGTTGTGATTATGTTGAGCTTAAATTTAAACAAATCTCAGAAGTAAAGCCAAAGCCCCCCACCCCCCAAAAAAAGGAAAAAAGAAAAATAAAAAAGAGAGAAAGAAAAAAAAAAGGGGGTGTTTTTTAACAAAAAGGATAGATATGATTCCTATGTGATGATATCACTTTTTCCTTCCTTTTTTAAAATCTGCTGAGTTGAACTATGGAAATGAATAGTTAAGAATACCACCCTTGTGCCAGTACTCAAACAAATAAAGGGCTTAGGTGATCTTGTGATTAGTTTGTTTAAGCCAAGTGGAGGCAAGAAAATTTACAAGCAAACCTTTGACAACAGGAGTGGAGATCTCAACTCAGTATTTATTTTCTAGAGGGCAAAAGGTGTGGCTAAGAATAGAGGAATGGCTAAGGATGCATTTGGCATTCTAAGATATTGCAATATCTCTCTAGGATGACTGATGTTACTTATTGGACAAATAACAAATTGAATGAAAATACATTTATGTTAATTTTATGAAGTAAAGCAATTTTGTTTAGTTGTTGGACCAAGGATTGAAAGAATTACTCTGTATAATAGGAATACCTGTAGGTATATCATCTAACTTGTAGAAGATTCTAAAATTAAATCTTTACCCTAAATCAGACAAATTAGAAACCTGAACTTTTGTTTCTGATATTTAATATAGTATACAGATGGTTCTGGAGGCAGAAAGCAAAATCCGCCCCAGACTTTTTCACAAAAAAGGACAAAACAGTACATTCTTTGCTGGATCTCAGAGGACCTTATAATCCTTCTCCTCATCTTTCACTAATTGGTACTGGTTTTCAGCCAATTCTACCTTTCACAGTAATCAGCAAACAGCCCATTGTATTGAACAGCCCAGAATTTTATTAATAACATAGTCACTACTTTATTCACATGTCCCCAAGTTTCTCTGTACCCATATGCTCCCTCTCCCCCACCCATGGCTAGCTTACCTTTTCAAACAAAATGAACAAAACATCAATAACAAATTAAGTTATTTACTTTTACTATTATTTACATCAGATGTGAAAGGGCTCCAGATTTCATTAAGGAGAATATGCAATTTCATGGTATTCTGCTTGGATACTTTCAACAGGCTTAAAGAAATGAACAAACAACTATCAGTTTGATAACTGTAATGATTTCAAGTCTACCGAAACAAATACAGATTTGTGATTTTCTAACCAATATATTTATTCCATGATGAAAAATCTAATATGAACATCTGATCATAGGGCACTCTCTGTTCATTGTCAGTTGTGCAGTCCTTCAAACAGTGGTACTATTATGAAACAAACTCCTTCCACTGGAGCTAAATGCTGCTTTTGCGCATCTTTGATCCTGATTCAAAATGTGATGCTCATATTTGTATTACTACTGTAGAAGGACTGGAGCAAAGATGGGTGAATATTGCAGAGAACATGCACAAAAAATGTATTTCTACAAACATTAAAATAAAAAAAAATCACTTTGATGATATTAGGAACCTTTTTAATATATTCTCTGCAAACAGCTGTTTGCAAAAATAATGTGGAAAGCAAAGTTGTGGTATGTACTCACCGATGTAGGCTCTCCCATACAAACTGGTTAATGTGTAACTCACGTCACAACTTTAGAACATGTTTAAATCCATTTCTTCTCAATAGTTATGTGTGACTGCATGCTTTACTTTATGTAATGCAACAGAGCTAATCACAAATGGAAAGTTACACAAATGCTTAGGGGCTTTGCTGAATCAGGTGTGAGACATTAATGCTACACAGGGTTAAACCAGAGCTGTGGAATATTCCTCCTCCCTAGCTAAAAAGCCATTAAGTAACACTTTGAACCACAGTACATTTATTGAATCAATGTTCAGATAAATTTGACTGGTGTTTCTTTTCAAATACCACAGAAGAAGAAAGTCAGTGCTGTGATAGAATTAATACATCATTACAGATAGCTTAAAAATTATGTGAAAAGTCACACAGAACTGAGGGTATAACTCATCCCATTCCGATAGTGGGGGAACTGTCCTTTAGCACAGAGATATAGCCTTAAAGAAAAATGCAACAGAACATGCAATGGTATTAGTAGAAGACACATTTTTCTGTGGCATCCTGAAAGAACAGTAATTAGCAATCAATAAGCATATGCCATACATTTGGGAAAAAAAGGTTCAAATAAACAAAGCGGTGCTTGAAATGGTCTTCTAAACTCGACAAAAATATAACCCTTTAAATGACAACAAAGAGATCACAACCTGGTATTAACAAATGCTTATACTAAGCCCAGGCATTGCTTGGGGCAGTGCTAGGTTTCTGACTCCTAAGCTGTGCTGGGAACCAAGTTAATTCAACAGTGTGGGCTGTCTCATGCTGGTACTCAAACCTGAGCTCCACCTCTCTGTTCAGTTTATTACTGCAGACAAAGACACAGTGTTTAATAGCTCACAAATAGATTTATCTACCTGGTATTTGTCTAAACGCACTTTGAACACATGTAAAATTGTACCTTCCAGAACTGATGGGAGTTTTACAGCCAATTTCAGTGAGGAAAGAGTCAAACCAATGCCGAGAGTCTTCAAATCTCACCATTCATCTTCCTGAAGTGTTAAAGAACTCAAGCTCTATACTGCAGATTGTTTAGACGGCCTTTTATTATACATGTGAGAGAAATAAACAATACCTGATAATACTGTATTAGTTAATAACTCAGTACTCCTATATATGGTAAAGCAAATTCTAAAAAAATATAAGCCCAACAGTTGCTATGAAAAGGCTTTGTAAACATGCATAGATTTTTACTAATTATAGAAGACATCAGTATGTTAATTTGTCACATGCCATCAGCAGATTGATGTCTTATGGGAAAATGTTGAAATTCAAACAGCACATGATATTTTACAGATAATTATATAAACATTAAGCAGATATGCTTAGATTTTAAAGCATTTACTATATCATTTACCATATTTTACACTAAATGTATAGTTATATAATATTTAAAAGATGCCAGCTGCAATCTGAAATTTTTTAAATAATTACATAAATATTATCTATTAATTATTTCAGTTAAGTAAAGCATGCAAAATGCCATTTCATGATTTAGTACCATGGAGTTAATTTTTTTCTTATATGTTTGCCCCCCTCAACAACATGACTTAGTAAAAGCATTAGTTTTCTAAAATGTGAGACTGCCTTTGTTGTGACAGCTGCCACATTAGCGTAACAGTACAAGAATGAACTTAAACATGTGTTCAAATATTTGAACAGTCCCAGGAAAATAAATAGGATATCTTTTTGCCTGAAGTTGATGCCCAAGTGCTTTTCGTGATCTCAGCCTACAGATTGACAATTCAATAACAATTATTTACATCAGAAAACCCAAAGGTCCAGTGTCTTGACACTAGGTGAGGAAGGTGTGCTTGAAGAAAACACTTACAGGTGGTGATACACATCCAGAATAGTCTCCTAGCTTCCACCAGTCCATAGCCAAGAGAACGCCTCAACAAGAGATAGTGTCTTTGCAATAAATTGTCATCGATGGGTTTTTGTTCCATTGACTTATCTGGTCATTTCTGGAACCTGCATAAAATTTTGCCTTCACTTAATAAAAGAAAAGAAGGAAGAGAATGATATCCATTTTGCATTCTTAAAAACACCAAAGTCTTGAAGGTATTAATCAAGTTGTAAAATGTTGGGGGTTATGCTGTATTCAAAACATTACGTCAAAAGATAGTAAGAACAAAATTATACAGCAAAAAGCATACTATGCTATGAACTAATGCTGTCCTCATTTTTCGGCAGTACTCTTTTTATCCCTCTAGTTTTCCTACTGCCCTTAGCACCACACTTGTTGCATAACTGGTCTTGGCAAATCAGGTCCAAATTAAGTTCGCAAGATTTCCTAGTACCTTTTCCTTTCTTTCCTCTGACCAATCAACAGTTCCTAACTCTGTGACTTCCTGCTAATGTTGATGACTAATTTTAGACTTCAAATATTACAAAATGCAGCTCTAGACCGTATATTTGACTATCCAGTAGTTTTCTGGCTAAGATCTTACCTAATATATGCAAGGTGTTGCATATATTGCAGCACAGTGTTGAAAAACTTGGAAAATAATGATGCTTCATGGAAACAATTTAAAAATTGGCAGCTTCAGGAAAAAATAAGTGATGATTTTTGTGTGTAGATGCAAACTCTGTACTAAAGAGTTGAAAAATAATCCTGGATCTAATGGTTCATAAACATGGTGTGGCTCTAACTCACAAGTTTCATTGGCTGTGAATCTATCCATGAAGCCATGCAGTGAGTTGGCTGGTAAGAGTTGGGGTGGGGGGGGGGGTGGAGATTTTAGGTATTTTTATGGAGTACTGTTCTTTTTTTTTTTTTTAAGTCTTTATAGCAACATCCTATCCATCTAGATTATGACTAAGTCACATTTGGAAACTGTTGAACTGGATGTTTTTCAGAAGTTCATTAGCATATCTCTAATATATTGTCCTGTAGAATAATCTATGTGATTTGGCAAGCAAATTATTTTCCTAAAATTCTACTTTAGAGCAGTTCATCTCTAATCACTGCAGAAGAAACTCACTTGCAATGCTTCTACGAAGGTAGCCAGAGCTGAACTTAAAGCATTCCCCCATGCTTCATCTAAGGGGCAGGACACACACTGAGGCTGGTCTGTGGGAACATGCATAAAGCAATCAGAAGATACAACTGCTCTCCTAAAGAACTGCTACTGCTCTCATTTTGCACACCCTAAGTTAAAGGTATTCTCAGTTTCCCCTTGATTTGGAAGCATGTCCAGGAAAACTTAAGGTCCTGAGGTACTTTGTACCTGTAACACAGATTAACTCATTAGACATACCCAACCATCACATTTCATACTCAGAGATTCCTGTAGCTTTATACAGGATTTGGTCCAGGGTTTCATTTAGGGTGTGCTGCTTTGTCTATCCTTCTCTTTCTTTTTGTCCCATTTCTCTGACATGCCAAGATTAGATGAGGGAACATGGTTGGCACAAACAGTTCCTTCCAGCAGGGCCATGCATTTAGTAGTCTCTGACCCTGTTCATTAATTCTCTTCCATGGCGGAATACATCAAATAAATACTTTCTGTTCCTTGTTATAATAGAGACTATATGCATTTTCATAAAACCTTCAGGCAGTATCTGGGTGAAATATAAAGTGATGGCAAGACTCTGATGATATATATATATATTACAATGATACAACCCAAAGATAAATTGTCAATGCGATGCTATCTTCCCATTAGCTATTTTCTCAGAACATTGGCTAAGCAGTGGTTATAGCAGAAACAGAATGTGTTCAGAGAGGGATAACAAAGAGGGGAGAAACACAAAGAAATTCCTTCAGACTGCAGGCATGAAGTGATCAGGTTTCTTTAGTATAGACAGAGGCACCATTCTCTCTCCATTCCCAGGAAGTAATGCCATAAGACTGAATTAAAAACCATAAAATTTACTGAGGTGATTACAGGAGAGAGAGGCATTGGTTTTATTTAGAGTACACCTAAGTCCTATTTCCAAAGTTTTTTCCACAATCAGAATGTACAAACTTGAAGTTTTTCACGTGATCCTATAACCCATGAAAGTTAAAAATGTGGAAGGAAATACCACAAGTATCATTTTATAATCACAAGGGATAGAAACACTAGAGGAATAAAGGTATCTCTACAAGAAGAGAAGAGGAAAAATAGTCAAATGAGATTCCAGTTAACCTTTCTTGTAATGTGTGAAGCAGGCATAAAAGTGAAATGTTATTCAAAATGCACAAATAAAAATTCCTTTCACAAGAGACATCCTTAACTCACAGGACTCATGACCACTTCAAATCATTGTATGTAAGGGATTGATTAAGTTCACAAAAGAATTAGCCATCTATAGAGAAAATGAACATCTACAGCTACAATGTATTTTAAAATAAATACAGATTTATTCAGTTAGTTAAAGAGGCAGATGGTTACCCATGTTTCAGGACAGCCTCTCAATATTAAGACTTAGGGTGAAACTTGGCCTACGAGCGAGCATATACATGGTACGTGCTGAAAAAATTATCTTATTTTAGTATTCAGATGTGTGTCTTTAGCACACTGACATACTGTATCTGCATTTATTTATTCTGTATGGTATGAGAGGAGCAGATGCCCTGAGTAGAATCATCAGTAATGGAACGTAGGGATATATTTGGGTCACGACTTGTTGAAAAGGTAAAGTCCTGAGTAAGACATGCCAGATCCATACAATATGGAGGTATCATTGGCTTCAAACAAAGAGTATAGCCATGGTGCTTCAGTCAGGCTAATTAGCTGTGCAGAAAAATGTCCAGGCTAATTAACTTTGGCAGACTGCTGTTTGAATGTGACTACACTGCTCTGGGAGCCTAGTTAGTGCCTCTGTACTAAGTAGATGTAAGATCTGCTTAATATTTATGTTTAATCATTAGCCTTTCCTACTATCTGGTTGCCAAGAACTTGTCTTTTTTAGGGAATTTGTTTCATTCCTGTAAGGAAGTGTGTGTACTGTGGTATGTAGGATCCAGAGGTTCCCATTACAAATGACAGGCTGATGCGCTCTACACAAGGATCTTTCAAAGTTGGTCAGGCCAACTCTAGACCGACTCTGAAAGATCCATGAAAGACAACAAGGAAAATCAGTTTTTATATCTACTTATAGCTACAAAAATCTGAGAAATTTGCAAAGGCGTCTGAATCTTCATTGGCAATCTTTTGGGGAGCCAGTTAAATCTGAAAAAGGTTGAAATGTCCTGCTCTGGATTTCAGACCTTCCCATTTGGAAGCTGAACTTCTTTCAAACTTTCAGCACTCCTTCCTTCTTGGAATATATTGCTGTAGTGATAGGCCAGTGGAAGAAGCAATTCTTCAAAACAACCATTACACTACGTAACATAGATGACAGTGCAATTTAAGATGTGAATATTCTTTTTCTTCTTCTAGTGAATCTGTGGTGTAGATAATGGGTAGTTTTGTCACTGCCAGACAAGTGGTTTCCCCTCTAGGAGATCTCTCTCAGTACTCAGAAATTCATTCTTTGAATTACTTTCTTCTTGTGGGGTGAACCCTAATAAAACTGAAATGTCAAACACTGGCAAGGAGAGATGGTATTTTATCAGGCACTTACATCACAGTGACTGAGTAAAACTGAATCAAGTATATTATTCACTGAAGTGCAGATTGTTGGCAACTTGGTATTAAGAAAGGCTAAAGATGAATCATAAATGTTAAACAGATCTTACAGCTACCCACAAGCTACTGCAAAGACAGCAACAGACTGGTAGGTAAGAGCTGGAAAAGACATATACAGGCATGCAGGTCAGCTTTCTGCCAGTGCAAAACTGTTCTCTACATTGCAAAGGCTAAAGAGGTAAAATTTCAAGGGGAGATAATGGTTTACCTAGACCATGTGATGACAACAGAAGTATTACATTCATTTGTTAGGTCTTTGTCTAGGCTAATTGTATGTCTCAGTGCAGCGATCTGGTTTTATTTGAGGCAAGTTCTAATGAGGCTACCATCAACGGAGCTCCATATAAATGTTAAGGCATAAGGGATGCTATTGCCTGGAAGAGAGAAAATCTAAATGTTTCAAGAATTACTTTTTTCAAGTAAACGAAAGAGGTGTGCAGCACTGTGTCCATGTTCCTATCACCTTCCTAATAAGCTGCACAGTGTAGCCATCTAAAGGCCACAACTTTGAGGTGACCCTGGCATTCCAGTTATCCTGGTTTCCTTATAAATAAGCATGAACTGGTCAGCCTTGGAGAACCTCGGCTATTGGAATCCATAACACAAACTTGCTGCCCAGGAGACAGGGATGCTCACAATGTTTATTTGTAATCTCTTCCACAAACATTCTGGTACATTTCCAGACAAATCCAGGAGCTGGTGGGCTGGTAAATAGAAATAATATTCTTATTTTTCAAATGGTCTGAGTCACAAGTTAAATTCAGCCATTTTAATGGCATTTTAATCCAGCAACCTCCAAGATATTATCCTGGGAAACCAAGAACATGGGTTAGGGCAAGAGGATGAGTCTTTCTTGGAAAGCAGGAATTCATAGAAGAGCAGAGACACCTCAACATGATCACTTTGTATATTTCTAGGGCAAGAAAAGCTAATGATACCTTTTCATTTATGTAAAGGGGGAAGATGAAGTAGAACTGAGAAGGACAGAAGCCATCTGATCAAACTCAAGTCATCCAGAAGTCAGGGATCAAGGCTAAGCTGGTCAGCTTGGTTCATAATAAGTGGAGACAGGTAGGCACTTCTAGACAGGCAAATACAGCATAAAAAATCGTATATACTGACTTACTGGAAGCTGCCAGGGACTAAAGAGGGAACCAGAACAATTACTGTACACAGGGGTCCTAAAGCCAGCTGATTCTACCAAGAGGTCCTGAAGTGTATACAGTCTATATATGTGGGTTTGGTAAGACTAAAACTATAACAGGACCGTGAACTGGTTTTTCATACTTCAGGGAGAATATAGAAATACAGCTTCAAAAAGTGACAGAAGGTGTAAAGCAGCCCGCCTGTGACACAGGAAGCATGGCGAGTGATCTAGCTTACCAGACAAGAAGGTAAATTTGATAAGGTTTGTGGTTGTATATGAAGAAGGTAATTGAAAATCGGTCGATGTAGAACTAGACTCACTGATTAGGACTTAGCAGCTTCTGCCACTGGAAGCCAAAATTGAAAAAAAACTGTAACATTGATATTTCTTAGTTTTGAGGCACGTCTCTCAGGCAAGTACGGAATAATTTTTTAGGACAGACAATAAGGCTTAACACAATCTGAAGTACTAAAACAAGTATAATCCATTTAAAGATATTCTTTAGTCAAATCTGAGAGAAGCCCTGTGATGTGTGTCAAACTCTAAGACAAACCTGTTCCTTCCAACCATGGAGTCTATGGGGTGAGTCCCACACGTTTGTGTTATTTTATAGGACCTGGAAAGAACTGCATTCCCTTAGCAAGCTCATACGTCTTCCACAGTCCTTTTTCAGGGCTTCAGATAGATACTTCCATGTGGGAAGGTGCATTTTTTCCTGAGAATATACAGCTAGGTAAATATTTTTGACTTTTTTTCATTCTGCTGTCTTCAAGGTGAGTAGTCAACAGAGGTAAGACTACTGTACTTTGAAGACCTGTACAGTAGGAGTTAACATAATATTTAACATCATCTGGGTCAAATGCTCACATGAAGATGCAGACTGTGACGCAGAAAAGGAATTTCCCTGGGTCAGACTGGCACAGATTTTGCTTTTGTTTCCACTTTGTTCTGCAGCCAGGGATTCAATCATTAAGCTCTCCTGTTCTCCATTACCAGCTCTGTCCTATGATGGAGCTGCCAATTATACAGACTTCCTACAGACGTCCAAGTTCTTTTTGAAGTGTTATGATGTGAGATGCATCAGAATCACTCATTTCGGAGTTGCCAGAGGAGGCAGGTCTGTCACTGTACTTTAGATTTCTAATCTGGCATAAATGTAGAGAAGGAAAATATGACTGAGGCCACATCCAAAAAGGATTTCGTAGTCTATCAGAAGTACATGGTACTGCAGCTTCACTCTTGGGTGAAATATAATGCTCTTGATGGAGCTCAAGCTAGTTCAGTGGACTGTTCTTTCTATCCTTAAATTCTGGCTAAAAATTCAAGGCAGAAAAGCTCTCTTCTTAGAGCTTCTAGAAACATTTTCTGGAATGGAACTTTGCTCATTCTGTAGCCTTGCAGGTCTATTTGGTGGGATTATGGAATGATAGATGTAGAAGATGTTAGGCTGCAATCCATTAAAATTTTTAGCCATTGTCATAAATTTTAAGGGTAAACATATCAACGGGTTGGGCAGGGAAGAAGCACTGCTGGGCTTGTCTCTTTGACACATTAGGGAATACAGAGCAAAAAATTAAAAATGAAAGCCAGAACCATTTAGAACAAGATTCATTCTTTTTGGATCAATATGTAACTCCATTTTAAATGCCTTGCTCTCAATAGAATGCATTTTGCATGTATTACTTCAATAAATACCATTGGTGGTATGAGTATGCAGCTTTTGCAGATTTGTTCTCTTATCTGCAACAACTTGATTTTTGATTCATGTATTGAATATTTTTATTGAATCCATTCATTACATTGCACATTTCACATTAGAATGAGAGATTAAAATACTGCCTCCACTCTAGGCCATGGGAGAAATGACCAAGTATTGTTCCTTATTTGGTGAAAAAACCTCACACAATGAATGAAAAATGAGGTAATGAAATATTTCAAAGGTGGAAGATGATTAATAAGGAAAGATATTAAATGTCTTGTCAGAATGATGAAATGATATTGTTTACTACCATCACTCCAAATAGTGGTCTCAACCACTGCAAACCACTAACCATTTAAAAAGAAATGCAGAAAAGAGACTGAACAACAAAAAGAAAATGATCTGACTCAGTTTGTAGCTTAAACATTTGTATTGAAAAGCTTTTAACTATTTTCTCTGAGGTTCTAGCAAATAAACTGGAACGTAATTTTGAGAAGTAGCATTTTCCTTTGAGTTTGCTTTTATTCAGTCTCACTGCAAAGTAGGTGAGAACATATAGAGCACTTCAATGAGACTGACTGCATTTGCAGATGGAAGAAAAGGATGATAATTAGTGAGCTTGCTTCATTTCAAAACATGAGACAAATTGAATTCTGCCTTTTGGTGGTGTCAGTCATATGCCAGTAACACAATTATTTCCATAATAACTAAACGAAGAAATAGTCAAAATATGAGCAAAAGAGGGGATGTATATGATGTAATTAAAATGTGTTATGTGGGTGGTGTGCAGAAAGAACATTTACGCGTCATAGGTTCATGAGTAATATGACATCTTAAAGCACTGAAAAAAAAATCTAGCCTACATGGTAAGCACAACTTTGTACAAACATTTACAGATTTGTTAGATGAGAATAGCCAGTAAACAACTTTAACTGTACAGGAAGAATATGAGCTTTTAATAGAAGTGCTCAGGCACAGGTAATGTGAAAGCATTTCATTCAGGAGGAACTCTGTATTATTACTGCTTTCTGAAAGGGACCAAAGCAGGAGTCTGTAAGGCCATTCTGTGCATCAAAATCCCAGTTTGAACCTGCTCAGAGAGAATTCTGCACCCAAACTAGAATAATTTATCCATGTCCCTGCCAGAATAAGTGACAAAGACAGACATGCACAGTGATGGACTGTGTCAGGATTGTGCAGTACAGGTAGCCTATGACAGTCAGGCTTTGTAGATCCCAGTTAAAAATGATTCTACTGGAAATAACCACACTGAAGGTACTAAAAAAATCAAAGATATTGTTTGCTGTTGTATTACAATGGGAAGCCCGAGAAAGAATTAATGCACTCACCTTCTTGCCTTCTAACCTCGCAAAATATAAAAAGTCAAAGATTGTATCTCATATTCCAGCAAGATTGACTCCATTTTCTTTGGGCTCTCTCTTTCCCCACTGCTATTTTAACACTTTCATTCAGTTGGGCATTTATTTACAATTGGAAATAAAATAAGCCACGGTGGAGAAATAAAGAAATGACCAAGCAATAAAGACCAGCTAGCTATTGTAGGGAGCCATAGCACTAGCTTCTTACTGAATCTTCATTTCCTTTATTTCACCTCCTAAGGGGTAAAGTGTAATATTCTCAGTAAATGGAAAGAAATGTAAACTGAGGGCATGCTGGAGCAAGACATGAGATAGAAGTGGCTGCACATTGTATATCTTTGATTTAAAGCTTGGCAATTGCAAAATTGCCAAGAACAAGTAAGGCTGAGTGGTTGGAAGGGCAGTGAGAAGTCCAGAGGGAAAACAGTTCACGTGTTTCTTGTTGCTCTGGTTATTTGCTAATTTAGTTAAATAGGACTACTTTTCAACAAGCAAAACCATATTTATATGGTATAAATTAGGGAAGGTAAAATGGTAACATGGAGTTTTTTTATTTTCAAGCCAAAGGCTGGTAGGTTAGCCATATTCTAGGTACTGGTTGAAAAACAGTTTTACAGAAAATGGCATATCCATAATAGGATAGATGCATTTCGCCCTAACCCCAGAATATTTTATTCTAAGGTTGATGAGAACTGGAAGTGCTCGATTTGGTAAATGGCATAGAATAATATTTTCAGAAAGGAATTTTGGATTTTGTGTATCATCTTGTGCTCAATTTAGCAATGATTTTAGAGAAAACCAAAACAGCTTAAATAAAACATTTATTGTCTCTAACCATTGTACACGACCATCCAAACAAATGAAGAAACCATTTTTAAAAAAAAAGTTCAAATGATATAATTCTGGTTACAAAAGGAAGGTAATGTGATTTTTGAGGTCCCATTTTGCTTTGGTCCAAACCATAGAAAAATTTGCACTACCAGAAGACCCTTGCCTTCTCCCAACAAAAATAAAAATCCAGACCTTATGAAATCTTTCAAGGATGCTACAATGCCAACTGCAAAGCAAAAGTATGCATTCTGACTGTATTTCCAGGTGTTGTGGTGTTGCAGTTGCTGATCATAACAGCTTTACTACCTGAAAATATAGAGCGCAGTGTCCTTATGTCCTAGAAATCATAAGTTTCATCCCTGTTCTGTACTGGATGTTGGCAGAACGGTGACATTGTGCAACAAACATTTTCTTGTAGAGGTTTAGGGTTTCTTAAGTACTCAGAGGTCTCTGCTGAAGAGTTAAAGATGTTATTTTGGGTTTTATTTTTTTACATTTATTTTTCTGTAAATACCTGTTTTCTTAAAAGCCAAATGATCCCTTTTGTTCTGGTCAGCAATTCCTTAGAGATTCTAATTAAATCTAGTCCATTACAGCCCATTAGGTGGTGTTAAAAAGCAATTTGGTTTCCCTTCCTGAGTCTATGCCAACATGCTTACCCAATTACTTCCACAGTGCTTTAAAGATGAGATTTTCAAAAGCATCAGCATTGGCAAAATGCTGTTTTCAGTAAGTCAGTGGTCATCCCATTGACTTCAAATCTACAAGAAACAAAATAGCAAATGTCCAAGTATCTTTTAAAGACCCAAAGCTGTCTAAATTATGGGAGAGCACTGTAATACATTACAGCAATACCACTAAGCTAATTAGTTGCTGCTTTCAGTGGCTTCTTATGTCAATATAATTCAATTGCTTAAGAGCCTCTTCCCCATTCTGGTTTTGGGCAGTAATAGGGACATTTTTATTATAACTGACACTGGCAATTAGATTTCAGAGATTACTTTATGAATCTCATTTCTTTTTTTCTCTAGAAATGCTACTTTTGAGTCACAGAAAAACAAATTTTGGAACTTATGAGCCTGTCTATCAGGGTGGATAGGAAAGTAGAGGCAGTCAGAGAACACCTGAAATCATTCTACATTTAATAATTCACTAAACATCAGTTTGAAAGGAAAGCAAATAGCCAAGACTGGAGTGATCAGGCTGCAGAATATAAAAATCTGGGTCCCAAATGCTTGCCTGAGTGTCAGGGGCATTGTCCTTCTGAACGTCCTTCAGTGTTTTCTTCATTTTTATTTTTGTTTTATCTTCTGAAGTGTTTCTTCTCCCACAGTTTTAACTTCCAAAATGTGCAGTGTTCCTTTAATGAGGGAATTAAAGGACTCCAAAGCCGGGTTTTATACTATGAATATTATTATTGTTAGTAATTTGAAAGCAAAATAGAAACATTTTAACCAACATTAGAGCCTGAAGGTAGGTCTCATGCAGGTAGGATCCAGTATTTAAGACAATCTGACTCTCATGGTTGTATAACATTTCTAAGAAAGGCTTCACAAGTGAGAGCAGATTATTATTCTGTCTTCTGGGAAGAAGCTCAGAGCCCTCAGTCAGCCCCTTATTGCTCTTAAGCTTTCCAGCCAGGTGCCTCCTGCTGGATTTAATAAATACTGACAAATTAACCAATTTTTAGTCTGTGTCAGAGTGGCAAGGAACAAGCTCTCTAAAGGGCTGAACAGTATTAATCACATATATTTAAGTTAGAGAAGAGAGACATATCTCTTGGGTTTAGCTGCATGGGTGGTAATCTCTTTCAGTACAACAGCTAATATCCAAGTCTTGGAGTCCTCACTTACCACCCCTCATAGGCTGGTGTATCACAGCAAAACTGAAAATTGGGGTAGGTTACGCTGATATGTTAAGCAGTGAAATGCAGCAAGGGACCGGCTCCCCACTCTGAGCCCCGGGGAGGCAGCTGAGCACTCACCTGCGAGGGACCTTGGTTATACGTGATTTACAAAGCTGGAAGAACAATCTTGTTAAGAGGAAAGAAGGAAATAAAGACAAAATAGCTTCGCAATTATAGGTACAAGGTGTTAGGCAGTGCGCCAATTGCTCTCCATCTGTATTCTGCATCTGTTGACTTTTGCACATTTGGTTGTGTGTTTTCAGCACTTTTCATTGATTACAGATTTAGATGCTGTAATTTCCACCAAGTATGATACCAGAAAATTGTCAAAATATTTGCAGCCAAATGCAAACCTGCTCAAAATTCCACTGCATTTAAACTCCAAAGCTTACAGGCAGAAAAAAAAAAAAAAGAAATATTGCTTAGATTCATAATTTTTTTCAGAAAAAAATGGTGCATTTTGCAGTGCAAGATGATGACTTTTAGGTCAAAAGGTTTTGATTGGTTGATACTGGGATTAGTATCCCCCAAACCAAACATTTTTACCTTTATACATTTTAAAAAAACGTTCTTTCAGATTTTCCGAAGTTGATTGATGAAATTATTTCTTTTTTTCCAGCTTATAGGGGAGTTAAATTGTTCTCTGGCAACAGAAAAACTAAATGAGAAGAGAAATGCTTCTTCACTGGTAAAGACAGATGGGACAAAAATAAATTGATGTGGTGCCTGGATTGCAGTGACCATTGGAGCACTTTGAGGATGAAACAAAGGAAAAGGTGAAGGGAAGACAGTAACCGCAGACTATGCTGGATAGCCCTTTGCTCCAACATTAACCAAAGTTTCAGAGAGAAGTAAAAGATTTTAGGTGAAGATGACACAGACACAGAAAAAAAGGAATTACCTCTTTTTTTCTTCTGTTGAACATTTCTTTCTGGTGAATATTTTGTCAGCAGAGATGAGCTTTCGTTTTTTTGAGTAATTATATAGATACAGTAAATGATAATGGAGGAGAAGCAGGCTGTTAGGTCATTTCAGCGTGGACACAGAAATGTAGGACCTAGTCCACTTATTAAGTGAGCTTGACAGGGAAAATCCAGCATGATTTTTTTCAGGTTGTATTTCTTTCTTCTTAAGCTTTTAATGTTTTGTTACTATTGTTTCCTGTCTGTAAGGCCAACCAAGGGCCTCAGTGAGACTTGCAGTCTCTGTAGATTTTCCTGCTGGCTCCTAAACTGAGTGTAAGTACAGTATTCCCAGGCTTATCCAGCTCTGGTTTAGAATCCATTTGTAATCCACACAAGAGCAGTAAAGAAGAAACATATACCGTATTATTACTGGGATAATTGCTGTCTGGCTAATCTCACGTTTCATTGCTGCTGGGGCTCTTTTCTTATTAGCTGTGAATGTTTACAATTCTGAGTGATTGTTTAAGTCCTTCTTGCCTCATCTAGCCCCTCTGCAGAACCGATAGTTGTCCTTGACTTTAAAGCATGATATATTCTGCTTCATTTACAATACATCCAAATCCACTCTAAACAGACTTTCCAGTTCTTGGTGAGGTGCCAGGGATTCTGAACAGTCAGATCCTGCCAGCTATTACTGTTGTCAATAGCTGACTTTCGGGAGGAAAAACATGGTATGAGGCTTTGAAGTAGTTGATCAGCTATGCTCAAGTGACCCCTGATAGCTCTATGGCTGTAGCTTGGATTCACTGTACCCACGTACTTCTCATTTCAGTACAAAGTCAAAGAAAGAAATCTGAGAAATGTCTTTGTTCATCTGCAAAAGCTGAAAACAAGGTCTGCCTTCTGTTGCTTCATATATGTGGTTAACCTCAAAGCTATGTATGATCATCTCACTTCCAAGACTGGGCAAAAGGGAATTAAAAGGAAAATAATAAGTTATATTTATCCCCCCCCCAAAAAAAAAAGCTGTGGTAGGTTTCATATACTCTGGTATTTTCTGTTTTCCATAGCCACATGCCTTTAGTCTTTCCTTTGTTTGCTTTCTCATTTTGAACACCCCAAGATAGAAATTTGAAAGGATTCATTAGTAGAGGTAGTGCTTTATTTTTGTGAAAACCAAGATTGTTGCAGTTTGGCCAGGTCTTTAACCATCAGTAAATGCAAGTTCAATTTGCTGGCTCTTTCTGGTTTGGGAAGGGGACAGCAGCTGTCACACCACATCTGCAACCATTCTCCAGCTCGCCAGGAGCTCACGGTTCATCCTTCCCGAGGAGAGCAGACACTGTTGCTCATCTTGCCCCCCTTCTAATGCCCCCTTTCTGGTAAATCTGCATCCAGCAGTGCCTGAAATCCAGGAATCCTGTCTCTCAGGTGAGTCCCCTAATCACTAGTCTGGAAGCTTCTGTTTCTTACTTTCTAGATCAATGAATATTTAATTATTTTAAAACTGCAAAAGCTCCAGAGGGGAAGGTGCCTATTGCAAACAACACTACAGCTGCCGGTTGGTACATGCTCCCCAAAGACGGGACAGCACAAAACCTATTCCAGGACCCGCTTCCATGTCAGAAGGTGGTGTGTCCCCTATGTTCCTACCTTGTATCTATCAGCCACTTGTACGGATATTGGGGGGTATCTCTCAGACATCTGCAGAGGCACAAGACACCTATATCTAGGCACCTGAAACACTCCCTTAAATACATAACGCAATTTTCTGCTGGATGTAACTACCAATCATAGGAAGTGAATGTTAAAATCTTCTCATGAGGAATATGGAGCCGAATATAGCGATTCAACATCCCACATGATTGCTCTAACCACTGTGCTATAAGAACAAACCGCCCTGCCCTGCCCTGCCCTCCTCTCCCCTCTTTCTCCTCCTCTCTTTTCTCCTACTAGGGCTCAAACATTAGAGTGTTCACCCAGAATTCTCACATTCTTTTTACAAGGAAAGAGTGAGAAAAGAGTGTAATGAAACTCATTTTCATTCCGACATCATTGGTATTTTTGGCTTGGCAGCCGTCCTCACTAGCTGCAAGCATGCCTGTATTTCAAGATGCTGCACTAATAATCCTGACACATTTCCCATCTCCTTAATTGCATTTAAATGTTCACTACAGCACTAATAACTCAATAGTGAGGAGTTTAGATATAGTTCAGGGAGTGTGATAAACATTCCCAAATTTTGGTATCCTAGACTGTCCTTCCGTCTATATGGAGCAGAACAGAAATCTGTCTTTTCTACTGGAAACTCTTTGGAGAAGGATTGTCTTTGAACTCATGGATCTTGAGTGTTTAAATGTCTCGCTGGTTTGAAAAAAAACAGTAACAAGCAAACCAAATGCATTCCTGAGAGGAGGTGTGTCTGCGAGTACTCTGACACTGAAAATTCTTTGCTTCTAATCATTCTCCTTTCTACACATCTCTTGTACATAGAAAATCCTAAATTTTAATGGCACTAAGCTGTTTCTCCACTTTCCTTTTACCTCCTTTCAGGAGCTAAGGGCTTGTCTATTTTTGAGTCTCTTTTACTCCCATCTTGTCAATGCTATCCTCCTCTAGTGGCAGTATTAATTCAGAGTCCTTTGACAGGATGTTCTAAAGACGTGGATGTCAGGGAAAGCTGAAGCATCACCATAGCATTATGCAAAAATGTCTATTGTAATATAAATCCCTATGCCACAGCAATTTTAGCTTCTCATTTAGTCACTTATACAAGATGTGCTATAATCATGGTGAAGGCATAACTTATTGTTGCACTGATAGATTCCATACAATCAGTGCATTGTAAAATATGATGAAAATCAAGTTTTATTCTGGCAATTCAGCACTACATGACAATAGAGCCACTGCTTCCTTAAATCCTCCACAGTTCTCAGTCCTTTCTTTTTCTGCTGGCTGAATCTGCTTTTCCCAGAGGTTCTGAGATGCAGCCAAGTTTCATCGACAATCCTTCTCAGGAGCTATTCTCCATCTGACTAACAGAGCATCAGCTGGCTCCCTGACCCTTGCGCGAGGAATTCCCCCGACGGATCTAAAAGAATGAGTCACACAAAAACTCCAGCCCATCATAAAACAGTGTTCCTTTTTCCCTTCTGAACAGAGAGTACAGGCCACAGATGCCAAGCTGGAGAAGGTCTTCTCTGAGAAGCTACATCTCCCTCTTTGGCAAGCTCCACACACCGCCGTCCTGGCACACAGCAGTCTCCGCTGGCTCTCGTGCCCGTCCGCCGAGCTCCCGCCTGCTGACCTCGCTCAGCCTTCCACCTGAGACTTCCCAAGGCTCAAGCTTCAGGATCCCAGACCAAGACATCTCCTGTAACCTTTCACCCTGAAACAAGCTTTTTGTGCAAATCAGAAACTCTGCATTTTGGTAATATTCCTGGCCTCATTTCAGAGAAAGAATTGGCTTTTGTAGGATCTGTCCTTTGGCTTCAGGAAGACAGAGAGCAGCACCTTACTGTTTTTCTGCACAATAACTCAGGATTTTTTGTGATGCTAAGTAACTCTTTCATACTGACAAGCGGTAACATGGAAAAGTTTCAGAGCAGTAGTACAAAGCGCTTTCAGTGAACATGTAGATGTGATATGACAAATGGGATCTGCTGAGGACACAGACACCTATTTGGAGATGCTATCTTTGTAAAACAAACCAGAGCTTCCCCTAACAATTTATACTGTTAGATGGTAGCACACTGCAAAGGCCATGTACATCTCTATCTTATCAGAAAAACAATAAATGGCATGTTTGGGGTCTGTTTTTTTTTTTAAATTCTACTAGAATTCCTTTTTTTTTTTCCTCTGTTATAGATACCAAGCCTGAAACAAAGATGGTTCAGAACAACATGGAGGCAATCTGCTTTTAAAAGGAACTCTGTCTACATCAATACACATTTCTTATGAAACAACACCAAGAACAAATGTCAGGTAGAATGATTAAAGCAATGTGCGGATTCTCCAGGTCTCCTCAGCTCCCCCGAAGAACTGAGGGACACTACAGCATTTCTTCAGACTCTGCCCTGCTCTTCCATAAAAACATTCACTACATTCAGTTTAATTAAATGATCCATTGTCTGCCGTTCGAAATCCAAATTTCTTGAGCCAAAATTCATATCATTTCATATCATATCATATCATATCATATCATATCATAATATCATACTCTGCTTATTAATCACATACAGGAAAATCTCTGCAGCTTTTCCTACATCCTTTATTCTCAGATAAGTGATTTATAGAATGTTTTTTATTACTTTATTACTGTAAAGTTAGGATAAAAAATGGATTTAACTTTTAACAGTTAAAGGTGATGGTGAAGTTTGAGGTCATTCTGATCTATCATGGAAGCAAGTTCTAAAATCATGGCCCAGTTGCTGGTTTTCTGTACATAAACTTCACTTTTGAGATTAACAATTGCATTGTTGTAGCCATGGGATATCACAACCACATAGCAAGCTAGTGACTTTGTAATTTAGGTCAACCCATTGAAGGATTTGAAGATTAATTGAGGACAGTCCGAACATTGTCTTTGGGTGTTTTTTTTTACACTGCAAGTTGAAATGTTGTGAAATCAATCATCCAGAAGTGGGATTACATCCTACATTGGGGTGTAATTTAAACTGACTAACAAATCCTTCAAAAGCCATGAATTCTTCTGTCACACTAGTGCTACCTAATGATTTAAATGGGTGCTGTACCAAGAAAATTAAAGGCATAAATGGGAACTAGTATGCTAAGTCGAAACAAGTGAATCCTTGGTATTCGTGTTTATAGTACCAACAAGACATTTCAGCAATATATGCTTTTGTTTTAAAAGCCCCACTCTGCTACTCATTTTGAAATCACCTACACATGGAATTTCATGGATAGTTCATGAAGAATATTTGTAGTTGGAAACGAAATCCAGTATGTCTCTGTGATCCAGGACAAATCACAATCCCTTGCATCAGGAAGAAGATATCTTATCAGTTGCAGACTTTGTTCTCAAGGCAAAGGCAACACTATGTTCTAGTCCCATTTATGAGGGAAAAAAACATCCAGACCTAAACCAACCACATTTGCAAATCCAATGAATGAATAGTAAAGAAAAAAAAGTCAAGGTTGGTTTAAATCAGAAGAGTAAGCTGAAAAACTTCTAACCATATCCACCTGACACCATTTTGTCTCAAGTATTTCAGTCTTTGATAACCTGATGATACTGGTGTACCATTCCAACAAATATTACACTTCTTCGGGGCTATTTTTTACTGGGAAAAAAAAGCTTTAATGGTTTGACTTTTATCGAGATCAAATGAAATTACAGAAGGAGACACCATATGTCCAAGAATCTTGAGTGATTGTTGGGAAAAAATGGCATTTCTTTCAAGCTGAGTGACAGGCTGTAGGAGGTCGAATAACATGGTCAAGCATTTAGAGTTTCGTTGGCTGAAAGAGAGAATGACATTATCAGAGAAAAAAATCTTTCTTTCCCATCACCTTTAATTAACTCAGCACACTTCATCAAGTACTGTGACTTGGCAGCATGACTTGAAATTGATAGAAGCATAGATGTTTTAAAGTCTGGCTGAGTTTTTGTGGTTCAGGTCCACAGTTACCAGTTTACCACAAAAAATGACAGTATTTAGCTTTTATTTATAGGCATTTTTTAAATAGCAGGTCAAATTCTGGTGCTCTGTTGCTGTGCCTCTGATATGAATAAGGCAGGACCCACAACAACTCCCTGAGAAATTCCTTTTACTCATGACCCTGAGATATTCCTTTTACACAGCACAGGGTTGACACAAGCAGCCCTAATTTGCCTTTGCGCAGTCCCAGGAGAGGTGATCAGTGGGAGCATGGGAGACTGCCAGCAACTGAAACCCTCTGAGCTACCCTCGATTGCCTAGGGTCTAGGCACCTAGAACTCCCCCTCCCCTTTATTTTTGACACAAGACAATACCAGAGTCCTACAAACTGTAGGGATAAAGCAATCATGTACTGCTACTTCTCCAGAATACTCTTCCAGAAAGTTGGGGTTCAGGAACTTTCAAAATCCAGAAGTGATTTTTTTTTAAGCGAATGACTTCTTTGGATGATTTCTATTTCCACGATTCTTCTGTCGTTTTTTGAACCCGTGTAAGGATTACGTTTGGAATTTGGAAATAATACAGCTGTGAATACTGTTCTGGAGATACAGCCTTGAGAACAGGTGCAAATGGCTCCAAGCTACTCCTGCCGTGCACCAACAACCACTGAGTCCTCCCAAATGTGAAACCATGACCAGACCAGCAATATCTAAGAAATTCAGAACGCTTAATTTCTGACCTGGACTGCAAATCCCTGAGCAGGCTGAATAGGTTTTTTGAACAATACGATCCAGAATACAGAATATGCAGAAATTTGTTCTGACATAATCCTTACACTAACATTGTGGGTAGTGGTATCAACAGTCAAACAAACAGTAAATCAGAAGACTGGAGAGAGGACTGTAATGCTTTGCCATTTTCAGCAGAGAAGCACTCAGGAGGCTCAGTAACACTAACACTGACCTGGGATTCCATGCCAATAAAGAAAAAAAGATGTTCTTCCCACCTGTATCAGATGGCTATGTGGCCAAAAATCTTCTTGTGAAATTCTCTATAGAAGAAAAACATGGCCAGAGAAGCCCACTTTCAAAAATATCTTCACATGTAACACTGTTTTCCTGTAATTCAGTTAAAGCAAGGTCCTTTCTGTACAGTGTGGTACGTGCTCATGATCACTCTTCAATGTATTAGTGCAAGTGCAGTAAGCCACCCTTTTTACTGAAGCTCGATTTACATGGAAAGCTAAGGTCATGTTTTGCTTTTGCTAAAAGACTAATTCCTTAATGACATAGTGCCTCATACATGCTCATCAGTGAAACAAAAGAGGAGGGGTTTGTTGTTGCCTTCCCCTTCCTTGTAAAAGACAGAAAGAGTGGAACTCATATAGCCAAATGTATGTGTCTACAATGTAAGTGTCTACATCTGACCTCTCTCCCTTTTGTAATCGCTGGAGAAAAATAAGCACTTTCTGCGTATCATTCATCTCATCTTAAAGTCTAAAACAGATGAGGTGCCCCCTAAATGTGTTTGTTTCTCTCCACTGAGCATAACCTGATTAGATATTTATGTTGTAGAAATGTAAAGTTAGACAAATTGATTCCCACCGAAGATGCCTAAAAGAAGTGAATAATAGTGGAAAGTTCTCCCAGGCCATTTGTTTTCAGTCTCATTTCAATGTATAACATTCCAGTGTATAGGAGAAACCAGACAAAAGTGTGAGTTTAACGCCTATCTCCCTTTCACCACTCAGTTTCAGAGTTCTGCACTGGATTTTGCAGAGTAACTGGCGATATCCCAGTACCTACTTCTTCTTTAACATTGGTACTTTGAATGCCTGACAGCTAAAACACATTGAGATACCAGTTGCTGCATCCCTCTGTTACATGACTGACCAGACCAGGTAGTGAACATTTTTCCTCACCCTGTGAATATTAGAGGAATTTCACTATTGTGCACCATACTCTGGTACTACAAACCCAAACAAGTATCAGTCTGTGTCTTTGTGTTGGACAATGTTAGGATAGTTTCCTCTCTGGGGTTCTACATTACATTGAAACCTGTGGTAATGCTGGACACAATGATGAACCTGAATAAAGCAAGTGGTGTTCCATGAATAAACCAGATCTCTGTTATAAGATGCCTTGATTTGGTTAAAATGAATATTATTGTAGAGAAGGATATGCAATAATTTTCTTAGTGTTTTGGAAGAGTCTTCATCATTATGTTAACTATTAGTATACAGCTTATTTTAATCATTATTTCTAACAGGTTTCCTGGGCTAAGTCAGCAAATATAAATTTGTTTCTTGGTCACCAACTACCATTTCTCCACAAATAGATTTTTAAGCCCAATAACATTCTAAGATGTCTTACATTTGTGACTATAGAGGAGCAATGCTTAGCTTGGTTAATCTTTTCCTTGTAAATCTTGGATCAAGAACTTGACTGGAATAGACAGATTGACATTTATTAAAAATAATGACTAATATTTTATACACAAGACTGAACTCATTTATGCTAATAATATTGGTTTAGTAAGAAAACATACTAACAAATTCCAATGTAGTAGGCAAAACTAGTCTAATGTTTTGTTTCAGCTACTCTATCCTACAATTATTTGCTAAATAGTATATCAGTGCAAGGATTATATTCTAATGTTCTTTAAAAAACTTATTTAAAAATACATTGTAATTTTAGCATAAAGCCTGATAAGTGGAGTTAGTAATAATTAAATTAAATATTTGATTCTCTGTCAGATGACTTTCCATTTTACTAGTATAACCTTTAAATAAATATTTTTTCTTCCAGTTGAGCATTCAAACTGAGACAAAGAGTACTTTAGGACCTTAAAAATTGTTCCCAAATGTTTTCAGGCACCATACTGAAGATTCTTTAAATATGTTTTCTAACATTTTTAAAATTCCTCTATTGGGAACTTAATTCACTTTCTCAGTCTTCAATGTGATGATTTCAAGGACTCCAAATCTAGTTACTACATTCAGTCACAAAAATACTGTGCTCTCCCTTCCTATACAATTTTTCCCCTAATAAATAAACGGAGTTTGTGGGCATGGTTTGTGGGCACACATTAAATCTGAGACCTAAGATGGATACGATTCAGTGCTAAATATGCACATTAAAATACTTGCCCATCTCTGCATATATATATATATTTGTTTATATTTATCTATATGTTTCAATAGTCCTTGCTAATTTTAAAATGTTTGAAGTCTGATATTTTATATCCATATGTTGGGAAGAGAGTAAAGAAGAAAGTAAGTTCAACTTCCCTTACTGTAATTCAGCTTGTGTTTTAAACAAAGATTTTCAACTATGCTCATGTAAAATATTTTTTAGAGTGCTTTCATAAATTACTATGCTGATTATTTTGTAAAATCTTCTGTGTGAATCTGATGTGCTTTCTTCCTCTTTTTCCTCTTCCCTTGGTGCCTTCTGCTGTGTCCTTTGCCCTCCTTTTGCTGTTGTTTGCTGCCAGAATTTATCTACATCTATGTCAGAACGCAGCTCTTTCGAAAAATTGGCCCCAGTTACGGGTATTGGTGTCTTTTGAAAGTATGCCTTAAGGCACAACTGGGCCATTGCTAATTAGTCCTGTGTATAATTACACATGTAATTAAATACTCTAGAGGTTTTTAAGTAATGCCAAAAAAATAGCAAACAAGTTTCCATTTATTAAATATATTAGCTATGTAATTTGTAGTCAAAGTAAAGCTTGACTTAACAGAATTAACTACAAATATCTAAATAATTGGTGTTTCACTTTTCTACCAGAGTGTCAGGGAACTTGGTTTTGGTCACAGCTGTAATTTTCTGGTTGTCTACTGTATGTGAAGGTTTAGTAACTTCTTTAAGCCTGGGATGTGAAGCACCAGGAGCCTATTCTGTAGAATGCATCAGTTGTTCACGTAATACCAGTCACTCATGAAGTCTAATAAATCTCACATGGAACAGGTGAAGGAGAAAAAGGGAGATTATATTTAAATAAGGAAAGCCTGACTAAATCAGTATCTTCACTTAGCAGGAAGGAAGGGGATATTTTAATTCCCTAGAAAGTTTTCTTTAAAAAATAACATGCTATCAGAAAACAGATTTAGTGCTAAATATTGTGAGACTGTCTGACATCCTTGGAATAATAAATTAGTTGCATATTCTGCCTCCTGCCCTCACTTCCCCTCTGCCCCATAGATGCTCCCCTTTGACTGACTGTCATTTTGGATGCTGACAGGAGGGATTAACTGAGGAGTTTGCTGATCACGGATTATTTGCAGAGTAAAATATACCCTTATTTTCTGCAGAGCTGAATAGTGAAACTGGTGCGCATAGCAGGTCTTTGGGGTCTAAAGAGGATTCTGTTCCACATTCCCAATTCCAAGGAAAAAATACCACCATAAGTATCACAGTGCTTGCAGCTTTTTCTGTAGCTTTTAGTGATTCTGCTTTTTAACACTTTTATCAGCAGTGGCTCTCAGACACTTTTTTATTTCACTTGAATCATTACAGCTCTATGCTTTTATCTCTGATGAATGTACAATTTCTATAATACACATGAAATTCCAAGCAGAAATCTAAAACACCTATTGGCAATTTAACAATACTGAAGGTGGGCATTTATGAATAGACATTTTTACTAACAATCTAGGATTCAATTGTAGCTTGGTCACAAACCCTCAAGATGAAAAAACACAGAATTGCAGCTGCTGCCAGAGCAGAATAGAAACCAAATTGCTGGTAATTTGGAGTCCCAATCCTGCTGTTAGCTTCCCTTTTGTCTTAGAAAAGACAAAGTGTAACGCTTTTCTAGTTTATGTTCTTGGTTCCGTCTTGCTTGTTGACACACTGAAAGCCCAGATTCAACTCACAAAATTTAAACCAGAGCTATGGGTCAGGATGAATCCTCACAAAACAAAATTTGTGGGAAGCAGGAGAGTGGCTTCCAAGGACAGTTTCCTCTATCTGGTGACCCAGCAGGAGAATATGACCTGATGCAGAGAGGTTCTCCCTTCCCATTGATACCAAGGTGGCAATTCCTCCTTCACTTTGTAAATTGGGAACTATCAGGAAAAAAAAAAAAAAACAAACAAACCAATTGTTAATACAGCCAAATGCTGAAGCAGTCTGTGCACAGAAAAAAGGTATTCTATAGATTTTAAATGTCTTCGTGGACAAATAATTCAACATAACTGCCCAGTGTACTTTTGTGACAAAAACAGGCTAATGCAATCTTTGGATCTTTACAAAATAAGTAAGTGCAAGGAGGTGACTTGACTTAGATACAAATTTGGTGGAATACTGGGTACGGTTCTGGTATGCTTGTTTTAAAGGGGATTTTGCACAAGTTGCAGCATGACAGATTTTGGATTGTTTTGAATTGAGCTATTTAGAAAAGCATGATAGGAAGTTATACCATTTGCTTGTCTTCAAAGTTGAAAATGGACAGAAAACAATTGTTTCATATAACTAAACCCTCTGTTGTTAGGGGTCTTGTACAGAAATCTGGGTAGTAAACACGGCTCATTATTATTCTGAAAGCCTGAGACAAGCTAGGAAATAGCTGACATACATAGGAACGACAAGAGCTCTAGGTCCCAACTGCTTTCAGCCTTGTGGTGATACAAAGATGACCGAAGTGTGTGGAAAAGGATGCTTGTGACTGTAAAATTACACAGCTCTAATACTGTCATGGTTTAACCCCAGCCAGCAACTAAACCCCACACAGCTGCTCACTCACCCCCCCCTCACCCAGTGGGATGGGGGAGAAAATTGGGGAAAAGAAGTAAAACTCGTGGGTTGAGATAAAAACGGTTTAATGGAACGGAAAAGAAGAAACTAATAATGATAATGATAACACTAATAAAATGACAACAGCAATAATAAAAGGATTGGAATATACAAATGATGCCCAGTGCAATTGCTCACCACCCGCCGATCGACGCCCAGTTAGTCCCCCAGTGGCAATACCCCCGCCCCCACTCCCCCCAGTTTATATACTGGGCATGACGTCACATGGTATGGAATACCCTGTTGGCCACTTTGGGTCAGCTGCCCTGGCTGTGTCCCCTCCCAACTTCTTGTGCCCCTCCAGCTTTCTCGCTGGCTGGGCTTGAGAAGCTGAAAAATTCTTGACTTTAGACTAAACATTACTTAGCAACAACTGAAAACATCAGTGTTATCAACATTCTTCACATACTGAACTCAAAACATAGCACTGTACCAGCTACTAGGAAGACAATTAACTCTATCCCAGCTGAAACCAGGACAAATACGTAGAATAAGTTTAATAAGCTAGTAAGCTTCAGATGCAGCTCAGCAACACAGGCCAGGAGAACGCGAGTCACTTTCTTAAATTTTTAGTATCTTTTAGGAGGAGGATGGTTTGAGGACTAGGCAAAAATCCCTAGAGTAGCCATCTAAAAGAACTGAATCTGCTTTAGTTCATCACAAAGATATAGTGATACGTTTAAGTGCCTAAATATCCTTGGGACTGAAAATACTACAATGGACAACAATATAATAAGCATGAATGTCTAGAACCCAAAGCCAGACAAGTTCAAATTCAAAATTAAGCATAAATTTACACCCTTATTAATCAATCACTGGAATAGACAATCAAAAGAGGGTAATAGATACTTTGCCCCTTCTTGTAGTCAAATCAAATCACCATGCCATTCAGAAAGGCAGATTTTGACTAAGATATAGCTTTAGCTTAAAACTAACTTATTATGGCAATAGTGGCGTGAAAGAGAAACAGAAAGGAATACAGCTGAGAAGATCGAAATATTCATAGAATCATAGAATTGTTTAGGTTGGAAAAGACCTTTAAGATCGTTGAGTCCAACTGTTCAACTTAGCACTGCCACGGCCACCACTAAACCATGTCCCTAAGTGCCACATCTACACGTCTTTTAAATACCTCCAGGGATGGTGACTCAACCACTTCCCTGGGCAGCCTGGTCCAATGCCTGACAACCCTTTCAGTAAAGAAATTTTCCCTAATATCCAATCTAAACCTCCCCTGCTGCAACTTGAGGCCATTTCCTCTCGTCCTATCACTTATTACTTGGGAGAAGAGACCGACCCCCACCTGGCTCCAACCCCCTTTCAGGCAGTTGTAGAGAGCGATAAGGTCTCCCCTCGGCCTCCTTTTCTCCAGGCTGAACAACCCCAGTTCCCTCAGCCGCTCCTCATCAGACTTGTGCTCCAGACCCTTCACCAGCTCCGTTGCCCTTCTCTGGACACGCTCCAGCACCTCAGTGTCTTTCTTGTAGTGAGGGGCCCAAAACTGAACACAGTATTCGAGGTGTGGCCTCACCAGTGCCTGGGTGAGGGCAATCAATCTGGGCTTAAACTGTATGAATTTTAATTAAAGTAGGATGAAAAAGAAAAATCCTCTGTCAAAAAAAGAAATAAAAGAAAAAGCAGTTTTCAGGGGCAAAAATTACAATACCTGCATAAGGGGATCTTTTAATTTTTTTCCCCAAATAAATATTACTTTACAGAAGAGCATAAGAGAATGTGTTTGCCTTCCTGCTATTCCCCTCAGTTCTGGTTTACCTTGTATCCTTAAAAAAGTAAAAACCAAATTACATATTTCCTCAAAACTTCAGTTTGGTCAAGTCAGCATTTTTTGACAGGATATGCTTTGCCCAACTTCTTCCAATGACAATCTTAATATTGCACCCAGTACAGTGCCGACTGCAGCATCAAAACCTGATAAAAGGGGGGAAAAAAGGAGGGATTATTACTAGAAGTACAAGTCAAAAAGGATAGGCTAGATCACGGTTTGTATTTAGGTGATATGACATGGTTTGGAGCAGCTGGATTTTGCTTCTGTTTGCTGAAGTAGATTGGTACATAAAGTGTCTGACTTTTGCATAAAATCAGAGTTTTAAAATAATTTAGTATTTTAAGGATTTGTGACTTCTGGTCAGTCTTTTCCTGCAGATACATTAATGCCTCTGACCTTCTGCTTCTGCACATTAATGCACTGTTAATTAAGACAGCATTGCACTTTATGCAGAGATTCTTTTCAATTCCATTCATTTGAATCAAATTACATTTTTAATAGCATTAACTTGAAGGTCAATACTTTTTCTTTGGCATAAACTTTTAAATCCTTGATAATGGGATGTCAGTTTGCAGAGCAGGGAGGGACAGCAAAAAAAGCTATTTGCAAATAATGCCATTTCCATTCCAAAATGTGTCGGCTTTATCAGCTGCATAATTTAGCTACTTTTTTTTTCCCTTCACAATGCTGTTTTATAGAACCTGCTGAAATCTATTAGTACCACGTGCCTGTGGGTGACCCAGGGCCAGGCTTTGCGTGAAAAGAGGTGTCAAACATCACACCTGCTTGTGAGAAGTTAAATATTATCACAGTTTAAAGAGCACATCCCAGAAGATAATCCTGCTTGCTCTCATGACCTGTTGGCATTCCTTTCTGTGGTCTTCCTTTATCACCTCATAAAGATGCTGAGCTTTCCACAGAGGTGGAGGGTTTATTTTTCTTTAATTTTAAGATGTCTCATGAACAACTAGTCTTCCAGTTGTGAATCCGAAGTCCAGAGTAATTTAGGGTTATTTATTCAGACAAAAAGGCCAGCCAGGGTTATTTGAAAGGTAGTGCATTTGAGCAGCTTTTTTATTTTTATATTCTTATTCCAAGGACAGTGTACCATTACTCCTGTTCAAAGATGCTCTTTTCATTTTGAACCATGCAAGCCATTACCACAGCATCTCAAAGGTTCATTTTCCCTAAACAGAAAAATACAGTGGTCACTCCACAAATAATGCCTCTTTTGATCATTGCTATAGAAACAAAAACATGAAAACCTTCATGTGTGCGTATCTGCAGACACAGGTATGGGTGTATACCTTTAAAGGGAAAGGACTCACTCTCATCTCATATGTAGAACTGACAGTTCTGAGATTTCTGTGAAGAATCCCCCAGGAAAGGATGAAAAAGACCCTGCTGAGGAGAAAAAGGATGAAGAAAGCATGTGCATATCTCAGAAGGGAAGTAGAATTTCATAGAGTGGTGTAAGCCTTTTATGATGAACGCTATTTTTGATAGCATAAACTAATATCCAGGCCAGTAAACAACACGGGTCTGCCTGTGCAATTGATATTTGGTGTTCGGCTTAGGAGAAGAAGGAGAGTGTCACTGGAAAGGAAGAGAAATGTCAGTTTAACAAAAATGTTGATGTTAATCCCCTCCATGCGTACATATGATTCTTAGCACAAGCACCAGCGGTCACACTTTAGAAAGGGAGCTCACTATTTTGCCTGAATATAACCCTGCCCCTGTTTTTACCAGCTTGAGGGAAAAACGGACAGAATCTGCAGAGTCAAATGTATGAATTAATATTTTCCCAACACACATTTTTATATCTAGACAGCTTTTCTACATTGCCATGGCATGACAGGGCTTGTTTACAGGGGGAGTTTGTCTAAGCATAGGACAAGCTGTCAGAGTAAAACAGCATCTGTGAAATGAAGCCTGACAAAAGGTTTTATGATCACCTGGAGAGCATCAGCGATTCTAAAGGTGTTATCTGAAGAAGGAACGCCTGAAGATGGAGAGGAAGGAACTGAAGAGGAAGCTGCTAGGATAATCCAAGAGGCAGTCCTGACCCTTTCTGGAAAGACTACATCCAGGTGCAGAAATGAATGAAGTAGGGTCATGGGGAAGGCAAAACAAAGCCAAAAAAGCTACAGATTTGAGAAAAAGAAGGTGACTGAGTGGTAAGAATAAAGATTCTGTTCAGAGCCTAAAGGTGAGGCAGGACTAAGGCATAACCCTGTAGGTCAGGGTCCTGCTAGTAGGATAAAACATGAAAAGGAAATTGCAATGGTAACTTTCAAAACCACCAGAAACAGAGAGTAAGCTTTTGATTGACTTTGTGTTTAGAAATGTTTGAAATGGTACAGGGTTGGTAGATGACAGCTGGTGGACAGAAACATTTTGGGGGTATGTATGCATGGCAAATAAATAGGAGGGACTATACAGAATAGAATTGGGGGGGGTAGAAAAAAAGGGGCGAATTCAGCAGAGAAGTGCATGAGAGAGTTATTACATATGCCTGAAGAAAATGTCAAGGAATGTGTTGCTTTGTCTTAGGAGTATTGGCTACAGTGCCTCGTTGTTGCTGTTATTACTTGACTTCAGGCAGCCATGTTTGAGAGTTTTGGTCTCAGCGTTTACAATCATGAGTCAGGGGTAAAATCCAGAAAGCTTTGAAAGTGATTCCAGTAAGGTCAGGATCCTCTGCAAGAAGCAAATCTTGTAATTACATCTAACACTGAGCATCCTTAAGAGCACCCACCACTTTGCAAAACAAAGGGAGCTGGGCTAGGTGGACTTATGGCTCAGAGGTGATACAGCTCCTCATAGTCTCTTATGTTCAAAGAGTTAGGCAGAAGGAAATCCACTGCGTATAAAGCCAAGAGTCTCTTGTTAGTATCTGTGAAATCTAATTAAATATTCATTATTAATCTAGACCTAGTTGTTACAGAAAAAGAGATAATACATAATAAGAATACTTCTATACAGAAAAAAAACCCTCAATAATAGTACTAAAGCAGTTAAAATTGAAATATACATGTTTAGTTTTTATCCCTTTCCTGATGTTGTGCTCATCCTTCCACTGCTCCACTGGGCTGCAAAGTTGGTAGCTCCATAGTGCTGGAGAGGGCGTTGTGATGAGTTGTCAACCTCTGGTGTCTTTCATCAGGAGGCATATGGTGTTGATAGTTTCTTCTTTCCCTTCACTCTAGGATTCACTTAGGGTACTTTTTATACATGTGGCAACATGCTTTTACACCCTTGATCTTCATCGACCTGCAGCTGCATGTAAATTTACTGTATGTGGTAACTTTCATGTTTCGAATACTATTTCTTTGTTTTCTTTGTTACCTGTAAAACCATCTTTGTCCAGGTCCAGGTATGCATTTCTTCAAGTGACCATTGGTGAGTTGTTTATAAGTGTGGGGTCTCCCGTGTCAAGCCTGTTCCCCATCTCTTACCATCCCATGCCTGCACTCCTCTGTGCCGCGTCCTGTGGCCTCACTTCTCAAAGCTTCTGCTATTGTACCAAAGCTTCTGCTATTGTACCAAAGCTTCTGCTATCTCCATACTACTTCATTATGTTAGAGGAGATAGCGTACGAAGATAAACAGAACTAAAACAAATTCACCCTAGACACGTGGTCAATTAGAAAAAATGCTGTTAGAGCTAAACCAAGCAAAACAAAGCTGCAAGCAGGTCAAGAAAAGCTCAAGCAGAGTGGACCTGACAGCCTTTGTCATGAGGCCTTGCAAACTCGGTACAGAGCTTATCACCTATAACTAGCAATGGCAATGCTGTATTACAGGTTGACGCTGTTACAAAGGAAGTTGAAAGGAAGAAAAGTTAAATTTGTTTGTTAGAATTTCTTCACGTTTTCTAATTCTGGAACATAGAGCTTTCCGAGCCGCAACACTGAAAAAGTAGAAATATTCAGTGACTGAAACTTATTTCTGTACTTGATCTAGTTTGATAGTATCATGTTAGAAAGCAAACTCTGAGATTTTTTGTCCAAGATCAATAAAGGGCACAAACTCTTCTCATTACCCTTACCTATGGCTCTCCTTATCAGAAATACTTTGTTCCCTCTTTGATCTCTCTTTTGCCTTTTTTTCCATACAGGTGTATCTCATTTCCACAAAATGCCCCAGGTAACGTAGGAATGGAACATTTCCTATCTATTGGATATCAACATCTTTTATTGTGAGATTGCTTCTTTCTGGTGTGTTAGGAGCCAGCAAAATCTATGTCTGTCTTTGCTTCTTTTACCAAAGATCAAGTATTTCACAGTTCTGATTTATTTCAGTTTGAACTGCCACCATCAAGGGAGGGCACCAAACACTCCTATATTTGATGACTGCAGGTTCTTTAGACTGTAAGCTGAAATAAAGATTTCAGCATATGGACTGGAAAATGTAAAGTAACAATCTATTCTGTTTTATCGTAATGCACGCTGCTCTTGAAAACAGATGTTGTTCACTATTTTCTCTCTGGAGTCAATGACCTTTCTTCTAATCCTTTCCCGCAACTCTTTCTGGATTTTAAAACCTTTGAAGCTGCTGCCTCACTGACTCAGAGCTTCAAGCAGTAGAAAATGCTATGGCTGTAACACAGTATTAATGTTCATAGTGGAGCTGATGATAAAACAGATTATTTTTCTCCTGACAAGAAGTTTCAGACAGAAAATCTGATCACCTCCTCTCTACCCCCACTATTTTTTTTTTTTGGTTGGTTGGTCGGGTTTTTTTAGATAAGGAATTCCTTACATCAATATTTCCCCTGAGTATAATTAGAAGTGTTATTTTCCTAAGGTGAATGCTGATTTGAATATGACTATCATCTTCTTCACTGGAAAATATTCACAGTAAAATTTCTACCACATGTGGTTTATCCATTTCTGCTGCTCTTATTTATGGCAGAGTATGTATGTGTATTGGGTTTGTGTGGTAAGGTTTTGGTAGTGGGGGGGCAGGGGCTACAGGGGTGGCTTCTGTGAGAAGCTGCTGGAAACTTCCCCCACGTCCGACAGAGCCCATGCCAGCCGGCTCCAGGATGGACCTGCTGCTGGCCAAGGCTGAGACCGTCAGCGATAGTGGTAGCACCTCTGTGATTATAATATATTTAAGAAGGGGGACAAAAACTGCTGGGGGAACAACAGCAGCAGAGAGAGGAGTGAGACCCCCAGCCCTGCAGACCCCCAGGTCAGTGCAGAAGGAGGGGAGGAGATGCTCCAGGAGCCGGAGCAGAGATTTCCCTGCAGCCCGCAGGGAGGACCATGGTGAGGCAGGCTGTCCCCCTGCAGCCCAGGGAGGTCCATGGTGGAGCAGATCTCCACCTGCAGCCCGGGGAGGACCCCACACCGGAGCAGGGGGATGCCCGAAGGAGGCTGTGACCCCAGTGGAAGCCCGCGCTGGAGCAGGCTGTGCCTGAAGGACTGCAGCCTGCGGGAGGGAGCCATGCCAGAGGAGGGAAACCCATGCCAGTTGTGGAGGACTGTCTTCTGCGGGAGGGACCCCACAGTGGAGCAGGGGACGAGTGAGGAGTCCTCCCCCTGAGGAGGAAGGAGCGGCAGAGACAACGGGTGATGAACCGACCCCAGCCCCCATTCCCCATCCCCCTGCGCTGCTGGGGGGAGGAGGGAGAGAATTCTTGAGTGAAGTTGAGCCTGGGAAGAAGGCGGGGGAGAAGGTGTTTTAAGATTTGGTTTTCTTTCTCATTATCCTACTCTGATTTGATTGGTAATCAATTAAACTAATTTCCCCAACTCGAGTCTGTTTTGCCCATGATGGTAATTGGTGAGTGATGTCTCCCTGTCCTTATCTCAACATACAAGCATTTTGTTATATTTCCTCTCCCCCGCCCAGCTGAAGAGAGGAGGGATAGAGCAGCTTTAGTGGGCACCTGGGCCATCCAGCCAGGGCCAGCCCACCACACTATGACACATTATGTCAAGTCTGTGAGAATCTGAACCATCATCCACAAGGCTGCTTCTGAGGGCAATTTTATCTTTAATTCTTCTCCGAGTCTACTCCCACCTGCAGATCCTATCAGTAAGCAACAAGAGACATCTTATTTCCAATATCAGTGAGAATAAAACTTTTTCTGTCTCTGGGTATATTACCAGAAGTTCAAGAATACTTTCATTTTTCTGGGTAAAACGTATAATGCCAAAACTAAATCGTTACTGTCAAAGTTATGTTCATCCTCTACTTAAATGAGTTGAGTCACAGAAAACAAACCAACCAACCCAACCAATCAAAAAGCCAAGAGTTTCATTCAGACCCCAAAAGAAGACTAACTCCAAACTTCCTTGAACTTGAAGACTCATAACTAAATAACGTTTAGGTGACCCCAAATCTGTACTCTAAGTTTTTTGAATTTGTATTGGCTACATTTAAACTTACCAAAAACTCATAGTATGCACCTCAGAAGCAGGCACCATTTAATAGCCTTTAACACAAAGCTTCAAAATTCACCACAGAAAGGTACAGCTTTAGAGCCCTCTTCTACTTGACATGTCTACAGCTAGTGTAAATTCAAGTGATATATTATGTGCAGTTTCGGTGAGATGGAAAAATTAAAGCATATGGTTTTCTGAAAAGTCTGAGAATTCTGAATCTTCTGGTTTTAGTGGCCAAGAACCCAAAGCACTTTTTTATAGTTCTAGGGAGTTGTTGCCATGTTTTTGTCAACACTAAAAAATCCATCTTCTCTGAGAAAAAAAAAATGCTGTGTGGACTTGCATCCTTTCTAAAACCTGTTATTTGGTGTATCTGATCACGATAATAATGGAAATAAGCATTTTGATTTGCAAAATATAATAGTACAATACATTTTTGTCTACAGTTTAAAACAACGTCTTACTTAGCAAAGACTATATGGTAAAATATTCAGCCTGCAAACATGTAAGTGTAAAAAAAAAAGAAAAGTTTAAGCCTTAATTTGTTCGTTCTTTGTTAAAAAATTCTCATTTAAGACTAGTGCTTTTTGGCCAAGTTTTGTTTTGGAATAAAAAAGTAAAAAGTAGACCACTTTAGCAAGTGGATTTTCTAATGCATAGGCTAGCCAAAAAAGTTTAAAAATCCCTGAATAATTAACAGGTATTTATAAGAAGTAGCTCTACAAGGAGTGAATTCACTAAAGGAGGTTTAGTCAGCCTTAATAAAGGCAGGCACCTTTGGGGGTGATTGCAGTCAAGTAGAACATTGAAACAAGGGCAGAAAGGGAAAGAGCAGACCCAAGTTGATTGCCAGCCCCTGCTGAACCCTGCAGAAGAAAGCCCATGTGGTTCTGCCTGTCCCAGCATCACTCTTGTAAGTACCTAACCAAAATACTTATAACTGTATTCCTCTGTGGAAAGAAACTGCTTCATTATAACTGGTGGTAAAGCTCAAAATACTATATGAATGTTAATTGGTCTTAGGTTTCAACAACATTTCTTCCCAGCTAAATTCCTTAAGTGGTCTATGAGTGTATTCAAATTCTGAACTCAGGTTTTAACTCCAGTACTCAGGCTGCGTTGATTCGGTTGTTCAATATGACGCTGCTCAAGATCATACTTAGCAAGAACTACATGTATTGTAAGCAAACCTGTAATGTGTGTCTGTGTCTACTCATTTCCCTCATATAAAGGAAATAACCTGTTCTTTGTGCTCAGGGCATTCTGACTGTTTCAAATTCCTAACTGTGTAATTTACTTTGGCTGATGTTTGTAATGCTTGTTTGGTTCACACCACTTGGTAAAATGTCTACGCAAGGCACTGTGGAGAATTGCACCTGCATCAGCAACTTGTGGCTGACTGATTTATGAGAAATATGATAGCCCTGAGATTGGCTTCTTATTTACATTCTCTTATGAAGTAGGAAATAAACTAGAAGTTAAATGAAATCAAACATCTTGTCCATTTTTCTGTCCATTATCTTTTATGATTTTCAGAAAAGCACAGCAATGAGTGATTTACTTGATTAATTTGTCGGACAACTAGAAGAAATGGCTAGTTAGCTACATAATGTGTTGGTAAAGGTAGGGTTCCAGGACATCTCTTCTGTGAAAGAACTATGGTTATTTCAGAAACGATTAATTCTGAGATATTTCTAATATCATGCATATACAGAAGTAATAGAGCTATTAAAGAAAATGGTGTGAAGAAAAGACCTTGACCCAAATTCATCCCTGGGGTAGTTTCAACGATTAGAGGGGAGTCATGCTAGGAATAAAGCTGACCCCCATGTCAGGATTTTAAATCTCAGTGATTTTTAAAGGTAGTAGAAAAGACTTAGTGAAATTACAGATGTTATTTAAATAACAGTGTGATTCAAGAGGATGTGAACATATGCTCAAGCATTCAGCTAATGTGACGGATCTCAAGACCCTGAACAGAATGAGCACTTTAACCACTGTGATTATTTTGGCATTTTATGGAGGTGGTACCCAGTAGACTGTAGTGAATAACAGACAAGGAAATGGTTATCTGGGCTTGTTTGAGAGCAAATTAAAAATAATTTAATTCTGAAATAAATTGTAACAGGTAGGGTTATATATTACAGACACAATCCCAGAGAAGATACCATTCAAAGCGCTTCAGAAATATTTAGCATGTTTCCTCACCGGCTGATCTTGCATGTAGGCAGGATAAAAGGTTTTCAGGAGGCATCAGAGGTGGAAAGAATCTGGCAGGGACTGACAAAGTGGAAACTGAAAAACAGCAAGGGACTGTTGTGAGGAACAGAATGGAGGTGGCAGGGCACGGCAATTCACAGGCAACTTTTCTTTCATTGTTTGCATGGGGAAAAGCTTAGGGCAAGGAAGGGGACAGTTCCTAACCACATTCATATATCACAAACATACAACAGAGACTTCTCCCAAGCTCCCTGCCCAAGTGCAGATCTCTTGCAAATCTTTTAACTGGACATACCCTTCTGCTGGATATTCGCTTAGTCCTGATGAGCATGGCTGAGTTTAAGAGTTGTGGTTTCCCTTGTGTCTTCCCTGCAGTGTGGCAGCAGCAATAATCACCCAGCAGTGGAGGCTGTGGGGAACAGTGAGCTTCAGAGCCCGGTGCTTCCCAGGGCTGGCTGCTCTGACGTTGCGTCCCCCACAGCGGTCTGGTTACCCTTTATATGGGGATATATGGGTTGGCAAACACAACTGCTTCCCTCGGGTTAGGGCAGAAGTTGGGTCCCATCCAAGAAGCACAGCAGTTGGCACATGGTTCATGCATCATCCTGTTGTTGGAAAAATACTGCACTTTGCTGCTGTGGCTTTTTTGGGTTTTTTTTTTCCCCCTCTCTTTTTTCCCCCTTTTTTTTTTTTTTAAATTTATTTTGATTTTCTACTGTATCTGCACCTTGCTGCTGGGAAAGTCCTAGGTCATAGGCTTCATACTTAACATCTCACACACCCTATTCCAGCCCTCAGGCTGGAAAAATCCCCTCAGGACAGGGACAATTCCCCAGTCACTAAACATACCTCTCAAAGCCATACTATTCATGGAAGAGGTTGTGTTTGACAGCTACGGAGGGTGATACCATTTCCTGAAGAATTTTGCCAGTGATCTCAAACCAGCGTACTGAAAAAGATGTTTGGAAGAACTCAGACCAAATGAAAGAAAAACAGTACTGGTGTAAAATAAGACTATCTGTCGTGGTTTAACCCCAGCCAGCAACTAAACACCATGCAGCTGCTCACTCACTCCCCCCCACCCAGTGGGATGGGGGAGAAAATCGGGAAAAGAAGCAAAACCCGTGGGTTGAGATAAGAACGGTTTAATAGAACAGAAAAGAAGAAACTAATAGTGATAATGATAACACTAATAAAATGACAACAGCAATAATGAAAGGATTGGAATGTACAAATGATGCGCAGTGCAATTGCTCACCACCCGCCGACCGACACCCAGCCAGTCCCCGAGCGGCGAATCCCTGCCCCCACTTCCCCGTTCCTAAACTGGATGGGACGTCCCATGGTATGGAATACACCGTTGGCCAGTTTGGGTCAGCTGCCCTGGCTGTGTCCTGTGCCAACTTCTTGTGCCCCTCCAGCTTTCTCGCTGGCTGGGCGTGAGAAGCTGAAAAATCCTTGACTTTAGTCTAAACACTACTGAGCAACAACTGAAAACATCAGTGTTATCAACATTCTTCACATACTGAACTCAAAACATAGCACTGTACCAGCTACTAGGAAGACAGTTAACTCCATCCCAGCTGAAACCAGGACACTATCACAAAATCCAGAACTGACAGGAAATGGAGTTTCAGAAGGAGACGCAAGAAATTTCATACACCTGCAGCTAGAAAATAAGCTGCATAAAGGGTGTGTTTTATCTTAAACCCTGCTAGGTATTGGCCAGCTTAATCCTTCAATTATCAGAGTTTCTATCCCTCATAATTACCAAATAACTGTGCCAGTGCCATGATCACTTACTGCATCGAGGTTCAAAGTTATCAGTGGAACTACATAGGAGGAAACTGTACTACTATCTCTCCATCCAGAGGGGATGTTCAACCCTGTGAGGCAATGCAGACCATGGAGCACAGAGCAAAAGTGTCGGAGGTGCAGATAAAACAACTTGCAGCTGATGAGATCTATTGCTATAATTAATTTCTGCACCAAACTGAACATATCAGGAATCTAACCGTGTTTAGGTGAAGATTTTTAAGTATAGAGCTTGTTAGAGATTACTCATTTTAGAAGGTCATGTACAAAAATCTGCTACTTGCTTCCCACTGAACAAGGCCATACCATAAACAGGATTTTCTATTTGCTCTGTTAGAAAGAAATTCCAAAGAATG